>NC_041221.1:24833139-24864945 GCF_002837175.3 Physeter macrocephalus
GTTGTTACGTCTCCTTTTTCATTTCTAATTCTATTGATTTGAGTCTTCTCCCTTTTATTCTTGATGAGTCTGGCTAATGGTTTATCAATTTTATTTATCTTCTCAAAGAACCAGCTTTTAGTTTTATTGATCTTTGCTATTGTTTCCTTCATTTCTTTTTCATTTATTTCTGATCTGATCTTTATGATTTCTTTCCTTCTGCTAAATTTGGGGTTTTTTTGTTCTTCTTTCTCTAGTTGCTTTAGGTGCAAAGTTAGGTTGTTTATACGAGATGTTTCCTGTTTCTTAAGGTAGGATTGTATTGCTATAAACTTCCCTCTTAGAACTGCTTTTGCTGCATCCCATAGGTTTTGGGTCGTCGTGTCTCCATTGTCATTTGTTTCTAAGTATTTTTTGATTTCCTCTTTGATTTCTTCAGTGATCACTTCGTTATTAAGTAGTGTATTGTTTAGCCTCCATGTGTTTGTATTTTTTATAGATCTTTTCCTGTAATTGATATCTAGTCTCATAGCGTTGTGGTCAGAAAAGATACTTGATATGATTTCAATTTTCTTAAATTTGCCAAGGCTAGATTTGTGACCCAATATATGATCTATCCTGGAGAATGTTCCATGAGCACTTGAGAAAAATGTGTATTCTGTTGTTTTTGGATGGAATGTCCTATAAATATCCATTAAGTCCATCTTGTGTAATGTATCATTTAAAGCTTGTGTTTCTTTATTTATTTTCATTTTGGATGATCTGTCCATTGGTGAAAGTGGGGTGTTAAAGTCCCCTACTATGATTGTGTTACTGTCAATTTCCCCTTTTATGGCTGTTAGTATTTGCCTTATGTATTGAGGTGCTCCTATGTTGGGTGCATAAATATTTACAATTGTTATATCTTCTTCTTGGATTGATCCTTTGATCATTATGTAGTGTCCTTCCTTGTCTCTTGTAACATTCTTTATTATTCTTTATTCTTCTCCTTCGAATCTGAATGAGATCCTTGCTGGGTAGAGTAATCTTGGTTGTACATTCTTCCCTTTCATCACTTTAAGTATGTCCTGCCACTCCCTTCTGGTTTGCAGGGTTTCTGCTGAAAGCTTAGCTGTTAACCTTATCGGGATTCCCTTGTATGTTATTTGTTGCTTTTCCCTTGCTGCTTTCAATATTTTTTCTTTGTACTTAATTTTTGAAAGTTTGATTAATATGTGTCTCGGCATATTTCTCTTTGGGTTTATCCTGTATGGTACTCTTTGTGCTTCCTGGACTTGATTGACTCTTTCCTTTCCATTGTTAGGTTAGTTTTCGACTATAATCTCTTCAAATATTTTCTCAGATCCTTTCTTTTTCTCTTCTTCTTCTGCGACCCCTGTAATTTGAATGTTGTTGCGTTTAATGTTGTCCCAGAGGTCTCTGAGATTGTCATCAATTCTTTTCATTCCTTTTTCTTTATTCTGCTCCCTGGCAGTTATTTCCACCATTTTATCTTCCAGCCCACTTATCCGTTCTTCTGCCTCAGTTATTCTGTTATTGATTCCTTCTAGAGTATTTTTAATTGCAGTAATTGTGTTGTTCATCACTGTTTGTTTGTGCTTTAGTTCTTCTAGATCCTTGTTAAATGTTTCTTGTATTTTCTGCATTCTGTTTCCGAGATTTTGGATCATCTTTACTATCATTACTCTGAATTCTTTTTCAGGTAGGTTGCCTATTTTGTCTTCATTTATTTGTTCTTGTAGGTTTTTACTTTGCTCCGTTGTTTGTTAAATTTTTTGTCATTTCATTTTTTTTTTTTTGGATGGGTATTGCTGTATTCCTGTCTTACTGGTTGTTTGCCCTGAGATGTCCAGCAGTGGAGTTTCCAGGCTGTTGGATAGAGCTGGGTCTTGGTGCTGAGATGAGGACCTCCAGGAGGCCTCACTCCAATTGATAGTCACTGGGGTCTGAGGTTCTCTGTTAGTCCAGCTGTTTGGACTCAGAACTCCCACCACTGGAGCTCAGGCCCAACCTCCACCCTGGGAACGGAGATACCGCCAGCTTCGTGGTGCGGTTAAAAAATAAAAATATTTTAAAAAAGGAAGAAAGAAAGAAAAAAGGAGCAGTACAATATCAAAGAATAAAAAACAAAATAAAATTAGAAAGATAAAAAATATATTAGGAAAAATAAAGCTATAATTGAAACAACAACAACAGGGTAAAATAAAACCACAACAGAAAAAAGAAAAAAAAAGGGGGGGTGGCAAACAAACTGAAAGGAGAGATCACTAACAAAGTATAAAGAATAAAATAAAATAAAATTAGAAAAATAAAAGATTTATCAGGAAAAATAAATATATAAAAGAATGAACAACAATGAGTCAACAAGGTAAAACAGAACCCCAATCTGTTACAGCCACTATGGAGAACAGTATGGAGGTTCCTTAAAAAACTGAAAATAGAATTACCATACGATCCAGCAAACCCACTACTGGGCATATACCCAGAGGAAACCATAATTCAAAAAGACACATGCACCCGATTGACTATTTCCTTTCCCATGTTAGGGAAGTTTTCGACTACAATCTCTTCAAATATTTTCTCAGACCCTTTCTTTTTCTCTTCTTCTTATGGGACCTCTATAATTTGAATGTTGGTGTGTTTAATGTTGTCCCAGAGGTCTCTGAGATTGTCCTCAATTCTTTTCATTGTTTTTTTTATACTTATCCCTGAAAGTTATTTCCACCATTTTATCTTCCAGCTCACTTATCCATACTTCTGCCTCAGTTATTCTGTTATTGATTCTTTCTAGAGTATTTTTAATTTCAGTAATTGTGTTGTTCATCACTGTTTGTTTGTGCTTTAGTTCTTCTAGATCCTCGTTAAATGTTTCTTGTATTTTCTGCATTCTGTTTCCGAGATTTTGGATCATCTTTACTATCATTACTCTGAATTCTTTTTCAGGTAGGTTGCCTATTTTGTCTTCATTTATTTGTTCTTGTAGGTTTTTACTTTGCTCCGTTGTTTGTTAAATTTTTTGTCATTTCATTTTTTTTTTTTTGGATGGGTATTGCTGTATTCCTGTCTTACTGGTTGTTTGCCCTGAGATGTCCAGCAGTGGAGTTTCCAGGCTGTTGGATAGAGCTGGGTCTTGGTGCTGAGATGAGGACCTCCAGGAGGCCTCACTCCAATTGATAGTCACTGGGGTCTGAGGTTCTCTGTTAGTCCAGCTGTTTGGACTCAGAACTCCCACCACTGGAGCTCAGGCCCAACCTCCACCCTGGGAACGGAGATACCGCCAGCTTCGTGGTGCGGTTAAAAAATAAAAATATTTTAAAAAAGGAAGAAAGAAAGAAAAAAGGAGCAGTACAATATCAAAGAATAAAAAACAAAATAAAATTAGAAAGATAAAAAATATATTAGGAAAAATAAAGCTATAATTGAAACAACAACAACAGGGTAAAATAAAACCACAACAGAAAAAAGAAAAAAAAAGGGGGGGTGGCAAACAAACTGAAAGGAGAGATCACTAACAAAGTATAAAGAATAAAATAAAATAAAATTAGAAAAATAAAAGATTTATCAGGAAAAATAAATATATAAAAGAATGAACAACAATGAGTCAACAAGGTAAAACAGAACCCCAATCTGTTACAGCCACTATGGAGAACAGTATGGAGGTTCCTTAAAAAACTGAAAATAGAATTACCATACGATCCAGCAAACCCACTACTGGGCATATACCCAGAGGAAACCATAATTCAAAAAGAAACATGCACCCTAAAGTTCATTGTAGCACTATTTACAAGAGCCAGTCATGGAGCAACCTAAATGCCCATCGACAGACGAATGGATAAAGAAGTTGTGGTACATATATACAACGGAATATGATCCTGCAAGCTTTGTGGTGTGGAAAAAAAAAAAAAAGGAAGAAAGAGAGAAAAAAGGAGCAGTACAATATCAAAGAATAAAAAACAAAATAAAATTAGAAAGATAAAAAATATATTAGGAAAAATAAAGCTATAATTGAAACAACAACAACAGGGTAAAATAAAACCACAACAGAAAAAAGAAAAAAAAAGGGGGGGTGGCAAACAAACTGAAAGGAGAGATCACTAACAAAGTATAAAGAATAAAATAAAATAAAATTAGAAAAATAAAAGATTTATCAGGAAAAATAAATATATAAAAGAATGAACAACAATGAGTCAACAAGGTAAAACAGAACCCCAATCTGTTACAGCCACTATGGAGAACAGTATGGAGGTTCCTTAAAAAACTGAAAATAGAATTACCATACGATCCAGCAAACCCACTACTGGGCATATACCCAGAGGAAACCATAATTCAAAAAGAAACATGCACCCTAAAGTTCATTGTAGCACTATTTACAAGAGCCAGTCATGGAGCAACCTAAATGCCCATCGACAGACGAATGGATAAAGAAGTTGTGGTACATATATACAATGGAATATTACTCAGCCATAAAAAGGAACGAAATTGGGTCATTTGTTGAGTCGTGGATGGATGTAGGAACTGTCATACAGAGTGAAGTAAGTCAGAAAGAGAAAAACAAATATCATCTATTAATGCATGTTTGTGGAACCTAGAAAAATGGTACAGATGAACCAGTTTGCAGGGCAGAAGTTCAGACACAGATGTAGAGAACAAACGTATGGATACCAAGAGGGGAAAGACGTGGGGTGGTGGGGGTGGGGGTGTGATGAATTGGGCAAATGGAATTGACATATATACACTGATGTGTATAAAACTGATGACTAATAAGAACCTGCTGCATAAAAATAAAATAAAGTAAAATTCAAAAATTTAAAAAAAAAAAAGCCTTGGCTAAGGGGCGGAGTTTAGGAGGGGGTGGAACTTAGACAGGGGCGAGGTTTTGGGTGGGGCAGGACCTAGGCGGGTGGGGCGGGGCACGTTCAAGTGTGGGGCGGGGCCTCTGTTTAGGATCTGAGCGGAAGGGGAGAGGCAGCACGTGGAAAGGAGAGCCTCTGGCGTGTGGAGTCCTGGAGTTTGGAGGAAAGGCCCTGGGTCGGGGTGTGTGGGTGGGGTTTAGGCCCAGCGCGTTGGAGGGGGTATCAGAGGGGGTCTCCGAGTGTAGAGGTGGGGCCCTGGGTGGGGGAGTAGGGGCGGGGATTGGGCTCTGTGTGGCAGGAGGGAGGCCCCGAGGCCAGAGGATTAGACCCCGGAGCCCAATAGGCTCCCTGGTGCCTAAGTGGACAGGGAAAGCGCTGGCCCCGTTCCCTTCCGTTCCTTCGCACCCCTCCCCCACCGTCTCCCCCAGGGTCTCCCTCGTTGCCGCTGGACCCCTAACCATGGGTGGGTCCCACTGGGTGTAGGAACCTCTCCCCTCCCCCAGCCGCCCCTCAGGGGTGCTGGTCCCAGAGTTCCATCCTTTACTTTTGCTTCCCCTTCCCTCCCTCCCTCTCCCTCAGGACCCGTGTGGCTGAAGGGGGCCTCAGGGGGCAGAGGATCAGGCCTGGGATCTCAGCAGGTTCCTGGGGTCCCAAGTGGGCAGGGCAAACCTGGCCACACTCCCTTTTGATCCTTTGCCCTCCCAATGGCTCCCCAATTTCCCCCTTTGGGCAAGGGATCCCTTCCCCTCCCCCAGCCGCCCCTCAGGGGCGCAAATCCCGTCCCACCTGCACTTCTCCTCCCCCTTCACTCCCTCCATGCCCCATGTCCTACCCAGTCACTGGGGGTCCCTCCCGTCCCCTTAGGTGTCCGTGGTCCCCCACCGGTGCCTGGTACGTGCCCTAGTTGTGAGGAAACACAAAGTCCGCGTCCTCCTAGTACGCCATCTTTATTCAGAAAGCCGGCAGGCTGAGAAGATGGCAGACTAAAGCCTCAAAATAACCATTTATTGGGATTTGGATGTCAGTTTCTTTTATAGCACAGAGAGGGGGAGGAGATGAGGAAGTAAAGTAAGAAGGCCATAAGTTTTGCAAATATCCCCTGGAATGGCCAGCCTTTGGGAGAGGATGTGTTACTTTCTT
This sequence comes from Physeter macrocephalus, assembly GCF_002837175.3. Lineage (NCBI taxonomy): Eukaryota > Metazoa > Chordata > Mammalia > Artiodactyla > Physeteridae > Physeter > Physeter macrocephalus. The sequence continues at coordinate 24,839,112 of NC_041221.1, forward strand.
CTTTCTTGTAGCCATCCACAGGTGGACAGGGTCAGGATGCTTCCCTGAACAAAGGCACTTTGGTTTAACATTTAGGCAGAGGGGCAGTGTTCCCCAAGGCAGGCCATTCTGTATAGACAGTATCCTTTTAGTGAACCAAAGCAGCGGAAAGCAAAGGTTAAAGTAAAAGAAACAGATCCAACTTGTAGTCAGATTTGGCTCTTCCCTGTTACACCTAGACCAGTAGCACCTGCATCAACTGAGACCTTGTGAAGAAATGGAAGTTCTCTCCCTACCCTAGATCTGCTCCATCAGGAACTCTGGGGTGGGGCCCGGCAACCTGTAGTTTAGTAAGCCTTCCAGGTGATGCTGTTTCATGCTAAAGTTTGAGAACCACCAAATATATGACTTTTTTCCTATAATATTTAGGGGCCTACCAGGAAGTCAAAACCCCGAAGCAGTTTTTGAATTCCTGATATATCCTTATTTTTTCACATGATTGCTAAGAAAGTGAATGTTGCATGTTGAGATGCATTGGCTGAGGCATTTTAAGAGAGGCATGACATATAGCAGTGGCATTAATGATTAAGAGCTGTATTCACCACAGAAGGGATCATTAACTGATTTTATAACACTTATGAGAGCTAATATTTAGCTCATTGATTTATGACCATCACATCAATGTCCCTTTTAAAAGTTAAATCTCTTTAAATTAATTTTTGATCACAGTTGAGGAGAAGACATTGACTGATTACGTGTATTAGTGCTCTGTGATTACAAACAACTCCCTTGCCGTCCCAGGAGGCTGTGAATGAGTCTGATTTACAGATTCCCGTGTAAGGTACGAGAAGGGGAGGGAGATGGCTGTGCCCTTCTTGCCCGGGTAAGTGTGATGCTGCCTCCGAGGTTGCTGACTCCTGCTCACCATTGCCCTCCTCTAAAGAGGAAACAAATCTGTATTGGGGAACACTGAGTTTCAAGGTTTGGGATTTCCCAAATGCAGTCTACATGATGAAATTGAAGGGTAAGCACTGGGAGACTTTAGTCCATTGTTTGGAATATGTTTCCCTGGTTACGTGAATGAATGGTGAGCGAAAATGTTGCAGGAAGGGTGACCCCTTCCAGGGCCCGAGAGCAGGCTCTTGTCTAACACTCGGAAATGAACTGTCCGAGGAGACGCACGTGCTGACAAAGCAAGACACCTTATTGGGAAGGGGCGGCCGGGCGGGGAGCAGCGGGGTGAGGGAACCCAGGAGAACCGCTCTCCACGTGGCTCGCAGTCTCGGGTTTTACGGTGATGGGGTTAGTTTCCGGGTTGTCTCTGGCCAATCATTCCGACTCAGGGTCCTTCCTGGTGGCATGCGCATCAGTCAGCCAAGATGGATTCCAGCGAGAAGGATTCTGGGAGGTTGGTGGGATATGTGGACTGGCACCTCCTCTCTCCTTTTGACCTTTCTCGAATTCTTGCAGTTGGTGGTAGCTTGTTAGTTCCATATTCCTTACCAGGACCTCCTGTTGTAAGATAACTCATGCAAGTGGTTACTATAGTGCCTGGCCAGGGCGGGCGGTTTCGGTCAGTGGTTCCCCTAGCAAACAGATTCCATCAGACTTCTTTGATATTGTGATGATGGGCCTGACTCCTATTTCCAGGTGCTCAGACTTAAAAAATGTCCATGACCAAGCCTCTTCCTCTATCTTCACTTTAGGCTTAGTACTGTAATTATTATCATGAACTTTTTCTTTCATTTACGTGTCCTGTATCCTCCAATCAGATGGGAGTTTCACAGTCAGCACAATGTTTCTTTTGTTGTATCATCAACGAAAAGAAATGAATGGTACTCCTGTTCTAGTTGATTAGGTAGAAATTCATTATTAGGATGGCAAAGGGAAAATATCAGGTAATTTCAGGCCTTCCTATGCTCACACCATTGATTCAATTGTCACACAACTTCTAACGTGATTGCAGGCAACAAGAATTCACAGGTCATATGTCTGCTACTTGGCTGGTGATTATCAATACGGACGCAATATAATTTGCACGTGTTTGTGATGAAACATTTTATACATGTGACCTGAAGGCCTTTGTTAGAAATAGTAACATACTATTGTACATAGAGCTACTGTACTTTTATTGCTAATTTTTATTTTATTCACAAATAGAATATAGGCTATTCTCAATTGTGGGTTTGGCAAACTACGCCTGTGAATGAAATTCTGCCTGATGCCTGTTGTATAAATAAAGTTTTATTGGAACATGGCCATGCCTGTTCTTTTACGTATTACTTAATGCTGCTTTTGTGCTGTCATGGTAAGGATGAATAGTTGTGACAGGGCCTTTAAAGTGAAAAATATTTACTGTCTGATCCTATGTAAGAAGTTTGCCCACCCCTGTCGATTGTATCACTTAATGGCACCAAAAGAGGCAACATCTCAGGGCTGGGCACAGACTGACTTCCTTATGACACTAAATCAGGTAAAGGATGTTTTTTTCCACATTTAAGCTCTGCTGTAGGTATTGGGGAAAAAAAGTGGAAGCACAGCATTTTGTACGCAGTAAATATTTTGATAATTGACCACTTTAGGATTTTCCATGACCTAATTTTAACCCTTTCTTTTCTTTTCTTTTAATTTTTATTGGAGTATAGTTGATTTACAATGTTGTGTGAGCCCCTTATTTCTTACGTGTATTCCAACAGACATCAGTAGATCCTTCCCAAGGGCACCACCTTTCCTATCTGCGACATGGGTTGTGAAGAACAGTTTTTGGTAGAATGTCCTAGGGAGACATGACGATGTTTATGTTGATGTCATGTTTCACGACATGAAACTTTACTTTGATTCAGAATGTAGGAGGCAGCCTGTCAGGTTACCCCCAAATTCCCTTCTCCTCCTCCTCATGGCCTTGAATCAGTCCCTCTCCCTGTGTGCGGGCTGGATCTAGTGACTCGCTTCTAACGGGCAGAATATGGTAAAGTGATGGATGTTGCTTCTGAGATTCGGCTGTAAGAAGACTGTGACTTCTGTCCTGGGTTCTCTCTCGCTCTCTCATGCTCTCCTGGGTTGCCTGCCCTGGGGGACGTCAGCCTGTGAAGCAGCCCTGTGAAGAGATGTGTGTGCCAAGAGACCAAGCCCCACCAACAACCATGTGAGTGAGCTTGGAAGCGGGTCCATGACCCCAGCCCACCAAGTCAGCTTTAAGATGAGATCCCAGCCTTGACTGATGATTTGACTGAAACCTCCTGAGAAACTTCAAGACAGAGGCTCCCAGCTAAGCGCCCCTGCATTCCCAACCCACAGAGATTGTGAGATAATACATGTGTGTCATTTTTTATTTTGTTTTATTGAAGTACAGTCGATTTACAATGTTGCATTCATTTCAGGTGTACAGCGTAGTGATTCAGTTATACATATACATCTGTTCATTCTTTTCCCATATAGGTTATTACAGAGGAATGAGTAGAGTTCCCTGTGTTATACAGTAGGTCCTTATTAGTTATCTATTTTATGTATAGTAGTGTGTGTATGTTAATCCCAAGCTCCTAATTTATCCCTCCCTCTCATGTTTCCCCTTTTGGTAACCATAAATTTGTTTTCGAAATCTGTAAGTCTATTTCTGTTTTGTAAATAGATTCATTTATATCATTTTTAAAAATTAGATAGCATATGATATTTGTCTTTCTCCGTCTGACTTACTTCACTTAGTATGATAATTTCTAGGTCCATCCACGTTGCTGCAAATAGCATTGTTTCATTCTTTTTTATGGCTGAGTAATATTCCATTGTATATATGTACCACATCTTCTTTATCCATTTATCTGTCGATAAGCTGCTACATTTTGGGGGTAATTTGTTATGCAGCTATAGATAACCATTACACAGGAGAAAAAACCCAGACCTGAATGAGGGAATAATACAGCTTTCAGGCTGATAGAACTTGTTCAGTCTGCTTTATTTAAGTTAAATGAAATTGGAAAATACTACACAGCTGAAGTATCCCTCTTTGGAAGTAGACTGTTATTTGACACAAGTTCAGATGTCCCCACCTATTTTCAAACATGCGCCAGGCCTGTCTGTCTTCTCGTAGGTTCGCATACTGCTCGGGGGCTGGTTCTTCACCTATCTTTACGCACAGACCCAATATCTTAGCTCGTGTGGGAAAATGGTCTTTTATATCTGAATTGGCTAATATTTATATAAAAGAAAATACCAGAAGATGCCCACTTTGTATTGAGCTGCTATTTCTTTCTTTGAAAATGAAACTATGGCATATCACAAAGACAAGTTTGGACTTTGCAAAAATTCCCCCGTGCGCTCGGTGGAGCAGCCCTCGCGCTCAGGCAGCTCCCAGCATCTGCGGTCTGCAGAGGCGCCGTGAGCAGCTGCAGCTGCCTCAGCCGGATCTGCTCACCCCACTGCCCCTCGAACCCCCGACAGCTGCTGGGGTGGCCGTCAGCCAGAACTGTGGAGGCAGCAGGAGGCATAACTCTGCTGCCAGGGCTGCTTGGACCGAGATGGGAGCTGCGTGTGGAAAAGGCAAATCAATTCAACTTGCATTCTTTACCTTTCTTCTCTCATTTTCATCTGTAGAATCTTGAAATGGAGATCCTTTCTGAACACGGGCATATGCTTTGATGAGGCTGTGAGGGGGAATCTTGTTCTAGGCCTCTCTCCTTGGCTTGTAGACGGCTGTCTTCTCCTGTGTCTCCTCACATTGTCTTCTCCCCATCTGTGTCCAAATGTCCCCTTTTTATGGGGACACTAGGCTTATTGGATTGGGACCCACCCTAATGACCTCATTTTAATTGGGTTACTGCTGTAAAAATCCTGTCTCCAGATAAAGTCACAGTCTGAGGTCCTGGGGGTTAGGACCCTAACATATCTTTTTTGGGGGACACAATTCAACCTATAACAGGACTCCTTCATGTAATAGGTGGCCATGTCCTGAATCTTCTATAATAATAAAATGATCATAGCTAATGTTTATGGGGTACTTACTATCTGTGTTAACTGTTTTACATGAATTATTAAATTTTAACCTTCACAGCAAACTTTGAAGAAGATGTTTTCATGTTTCCCAATTTAGAGATGATAAAACTGAGGCTTAAAGAAATTGGGTAACTTGCCCAAGACCTCACCATTAGTAGATGGTGGGGGAGGGCCCCAGTCCGGGTTAGAACAATTCCAGAAGCCATGCTGCTCCCTACCACACATTTAATTGTCGTAAACTTCTAATTGTTACCAAAGTCCATTTGCATTTAGTCAGTCTCTGCTTTCCTATCTCGTTGGTCTAACTTTTTTGTCTTCCGTCTGTAGCCAGAGTAACTGTATTCTTTCCTCTTTGTCACATGCTTCCCGAAGGTTTCTAGGAACTGTCGAGCCCTCATTCTTCCAGGGTACACACCCCTGTTCTTTCTTTGGGTGACATGCCTGGCGTCCTCGGACCACAGTGGCCCATCTTCTCGGACCCTCCAGTTTGCTGATGAGCACCTTAACCTGTTGTCCCCGGTGTAGCCTGGAACTGGGTTTGCACACAACCTTGCTCTAAATGTGCTGGCTTATCATGCTCAGAGTAAACAAAAATCTCCCAGTCACCTGTGCTTGGTGTCCCATCAGGACGGACCACACGGTTTCTGTTCCTTCCACATAAATACATCGGAATATGGGCTAAGCACAGATTTGTAGGCCACGGACTGTAGACTCTATGTATATGTCACCCTAAAGAACTCATTCCCACTATCTCGACCAGGGCAAAGTTATAAACTGAGGCAAGTAAACCCCAGTGTTCCAGGGACAGGGCCCCTACTGTTGGGACCCTTCCCGGGGTTTCCAGCTCACTGGACAGGGCCAACCCCAAACTCTCCTCTTACGTGGGCTTGTCACAGCAAGCAAGCCAGCAGCTAGGTTTTCTGTTGGCGTGTTTGTTTTTTCCCCTCCCCTCCTGTGTGTCTGGAACCGGGAAAGACTTTCTTTCTCTCCATCTTACTCTCTTTAGTTTACGGAGCTGCCCTTTGCGTAACAGTAGAATTCAAGAGATGGTCATTATCCCAAATCTGTGGTTTCATGCTTGGCCTGCTGACTGTGGAGGAGATTGACATGACCAGCTTGTGGGGGTCCGTTCAGCCCGGTTGGTTTCAGCATCTGTTATGGGACAAGTGCCCGGCTGCCTGCCCTCCCTCCTCTCCTCTCTTCCAAACAGTGATGAGCTCTGGTTCCAGGCACTGTTCTAGATCCTGGGGACCCTAGAGTCTAACGAGACACACAAGGTTCCTGCCTTCAGGGGAGTTCTTACGGTGGGCTGACAGGTGCAAACAAGTAAATCCATGAAGTGTGTTCAGGTTGTGAGAACAGCAATGATGGAGATAAGACAGGATAACAAGGCGTGTGTATGTGTGTGTGCCCCCTTCTCCAGTTCCTCCAGTGCTAAACTCTCCAGCTTCTAATTTATGCTTTCTCAGTAGACCTACGCTCTCTTGACACATCTCATGTCAGTACCAGCTCACACGTTTCAGCCCCCTTTATGTGCCAGGTGAGGTTCTGCAAAGGGATTTTTCAATTTACCCCAATGGTGGAATTAAGTTGATTAAATATGCAATCAACCAACTTAAAACTACAAGTGGTTCCTGCCAGTGTGTTCACTGAGCCAGGCATGATTCTGGACGTCGGACATGATCTGACCTCCTTGAAACCACCTCTGTTTTGTGAGAGTCGGTGGAAGCAAAGCAGAGCCCTGGAGAAACTGCACAGTCCAGCAAGATGGTCTTTGTTTCCTGTTCCTCTGCCCTTTCATCTCCTCAGCAGTGCCCCCGTCCACCTCTCAGGCCTTTTCACCTTGGGTCCTCTCCACTTATCAAAACAAGAAAAGAGTGGCTATCATTTATTCATGGTTAGATGGAAAATCAGGGTCAGGGGTACCAGGCCTGGGGCCCTCTGTTCAGGAATAATGATGCTGCCTTTTTCTGTCACCTCAGCAGTTCTCATCCCAGAGGACCCTGAGCTTGGCTGAGCGAGTGGTAGGTTGGGGACCCCAGTAAGTCCATCGCACAAGGGAAAAGGAGCTGTGAGGCTAGCCCTGGCCCTGCCTACGTCAGCGAGGCCTGGGCGAGGCAGCCGGGGACGGCATCCATACCAGAATCAACACTGTCCTTCCAAGGCAGGCAGAGGGCTCTCAAATCCGGGCAAAGAGAGAAAGCACTTACCTGGCCTTTTCTTCCCTGAGGCTCAATAGGACAAAGCTGATAGCCGTACTGAATGTCCTAGATCCCCTACTCAGAGCTATAACTAAGTGGAAATTCTCTCAGGCTGTTGTTTTTCTCTTCAATGAACATTTTAGGCCGCCATTCTCCTATTGTGGAGTGAGAGATCCTGCCTCCTTTAAACGATATCTCAGACATCAGCCAACTAACCTGCCTGTCTCCTGGGCAGTGAGTGGAGAGGTGGCCTGGGTGCGTCTCTGAACCCAGCCTCCAGGTCACTCTGCAATCCTGCTCTGGGTTGACGCAGTCCTCAGGGCGACCTCCCAGCCTGCTCCTGAGCAGCCACCCAGTCAGGCTAACCTGTGGGCCATCCCTGCTACTTGCAGGCTACTGACCGCATGGCCCAAGCATCAGCTGGGGCTTCTGGGCTCCCCCCGCTGCAGCCCCAGGCCAGAGTCCACCACTTCCTTGGCTGTCTGCCCTGTGAGGTGGTCCCCCCTTCTTGGCTTTCCCCACTGGCTCCCTCCCTTTGCCGCCTTCACAGAGGCTGGAGCTTCCCCCTCCCGTCACCCCTCCCCCTTCTTGGCTTTCCCCACTGGCTCCCTCCCTTTGCCACCTTCACAGAGGCTGGAGCGTCCCCCTCCCGTCACCCCTCCCCCTTCTTTAGGCAGGGTTCTTTCGTCCTGTGCAAAGATTTCCGGCTCTGCAGAGCTCATCTCCTGAGCGCCTTCTTCCATCCGTGGACCAAGCCTCTGCCTAGGTTCCTCCGTGTATTCTGAGGCAGAGGCAGCAGGAACCCATCATTCCCGCTGCTTTGGCCAAAACCGGAAGCGGGAAGCAGGAAGTAATTGTTCGTGCTGTTTCCGGCTTCCTTCCTTTGGGGCCCGGGAAACTTCAGCCTGGCCGTGGCTAGTGAGATAGGGATACAGAGGATCCCAGCCTTGGGGCTAACCTGTAGAGAATATTCAGGAAAATTGTTAACCAGGACGCTGATTTCAGCTACTTAACAAGGTGAGTTGAGACAAAATATCAGGGAGCCATTGCAGAAATAATTTCAGTAACTATTATTTGAATGAACTATTTATCATCCATGCCTACTTGTCAGCGGGTAGATAAACACTTATGCACATTAAAAAAAAATGTCTGCTTAACTTTGAGGCAAGTTTTCTTCAATTACAAAGCCAAATTCAGCTCATATACTCCCACCTTCCTGGTGAGTTGCTCGGGTAGCATGGTCTAAGAAACAGCTAGAGACACTGACCTGTAATGGACACGGCTTGGACACCCCACTATGGACATTTTATCAAGTACGCTACTTGGGTTTCCTCCTTTCCAGGCTTGACATGTCATGGAAAAGTTAACTTGCCAAGGATTGCACAGCTTTAAAATGGTGGAAGAAGAAGTCAGCTTGAGGACCCCAGGACCCTCATACCTCAGCCTTCTGAGGAACACGAGGCTGCGTCTTTCCCTGTTCTAGCCCCCTGTTACATGGAAAAGCAGATTCACTTCTGTTCACTCAACGTATGAGTTTCTGGAAAAGTGTACAAAATAGAATGCTTGTATCTTTCAAATTCACGAGGGGGAAGTTATTTTTTTAAAGGAATGTTATGGAAAGAATGCTTTGATAAGGTGGCATCCCCATGCCTTCCTGACCTAATTCACCTTGGACTTGGCCTTGGTTCCGACTCTTCCACGCCCCTGCAGTGGGACTGCGGCTGGACGTTCACCTTTCTGAGTCCTGGTGTCCGGGTGTCAGTTCTGAAGTCTGTGCTGCATAAATCCAGGCGCTGATAGTCCAACAGCTTCATTACTAAACTCCTGATGGGTGAGATGTTAAACCCACACTGCTAATAGGTTTAGAGCTTTCCCCTTGGGGTTACTGTCTGGGGGGGGTGTTCTGTTTTTATCTCTTCTTTGCCTTTGTGCAGATTGCTGCTCTGTAAGGGATCTGGGCTACCCAGAGTATGTTTAGTTCATTTGGCTGGGACACTTTCTTAACGGTATAGAGATAACCAGTTGTATAGTTTATATTGGAATTGAGGGTTTTGCCTCCCTCAGGAATATTGTAATCTTAACTTATTGGTTGAGGCTCCATTTCCTTTAGATAAATACAGAAATGTGTTTTCTCTTCCCATTCTCTTCCCCTGTTCCAGTGAGCAGTTTTTCAACAGACCGTAACAGAAGGTTTCTCTGTCTGCATTGGGGGTCATCTCAGGTTTACGTTCAGAAAAGCTACTAGAAATGTGAGGTGCAAACAACTGGGCAAAAGCAGAGCAATGAAAAGAAGTTGTTTGATGAGGATTTTGCAGAACAACGGGCCAAGGCTGTCACTTGCAGAAGTACTTCGCTTTTTCTTCGGAGGGGGGAGTTTGCTTCCGCCCACCCCAGGCAGTCACTCCAGAAGGTTCACATGACCCTTCATCCCTCATGCAAGGGGATCCTATGCATCTGAGGCAGAGAATCCTTCCACGTGACCTCAGTTAGATTGGGGTGACTTTCTAGTGAGTTCTTTTCTGACTTCGGATGATATAAAGCTGCCTGAAGTTATTTTACACCAAAATAAACAAAAATTTCATAAGAGGTGATGCCTCCCGGAGCTTACCCAGTAATGTTTATTCTGCCAATTTCTGGGCAGGAAAACATTCCACCTATGTTAACCGTGCACTGTGGCAAAAGTCACAAGGACCTTTCTTCCCCCCAGTTTTTCTCCATGGTTTTCGATTACTCAAGTAAATGTCGTCAGTTGAACACATAAACTTTAGCCAGCAGCTCGGCTGGTGTTTCAGTTCTGTTTCTTGCTGGGGTTGAGTATTGTGGTCTTTTTTTTTTTTTTTTTTTTTCTGCGGTACGCGGGCCTCTCTCTGCTGCGGCCTCTCCCGTTGCGGAGCACAGGCTCCGGACGCGCAGGCCCAGCGGCCACGGCTCACGGGCCCAGCCGCTCCGCGGCACGTGGGATCCTCCCGGACCGGGGCGCGAACCCGTGCGCCCTGCATCGGTAGGCGGGCTCTCAACCACTGCGCCACCAGGGAAGCCCCCGCCCGGTACCGTGGTCTTTTAACTGGGAAGCCTTTCTTGCATTCACGCAACCCGTGATTCCCTGGTACCCGCGAGGTGTGCTGTTCACCACAGCTGTCCACAGCTGTCCCTTCCCAGTCACACTTTCAGTGAGGTCATGTCAGAGCTTGAAACTGGCCTCAATGGAGTATTTACACCATAGAAATGGGCAAGGCCTACAAATCACAGCCTCCCCGCCCGCTCCCTAAGAGCCTGTTGTTAAATGTTTACAGCTCTCCAGTGCCTGCGGCCATCACGTCTCAGTGACTCAAGCCCTAGAAGACATGGTACAAGTGTCGGACAAAGAGTCGCTGTCTAGGAACTTGGTCTGGGGCTTCACCAACAGAGGAGGACACTGGAGGGCCCTACCGCCACTGCCTCGGCCAGCACGCAGCTGGAAGGTGGGCCTGTGTGTGTGTGTGTGTGTGTGTGTGTGTGTGTGTGTGTGCCTCTGTGTGTGCGCGCACGTGAACACACGTGTGAGCCTCTTTGTGAGCGAGGGCCCGAACAGCCCCTCCCTCCTGCACGGTTTCCTCCTCACCATCTTCCCCTCCTACCTGAGCCCATCAGACCCACCTGGGCACTCGTTAGCTGGGCAAAGAGCTGCTCGGAGCTGAACGTGGCCTGTGAGAGTGAAGAGTGACTCCCCAGGGGAGTATGAGGCTGGGGCGACGCTGATCACATCTTTCCCCTTCTCTCGTCCACTCCTCCTTCCTGCCCTTTAAACTTAACATTCGGGGCCCTTTAAAGAGAAGACGATGCCCTGGCTGGGAAGCTGGTGGGGAGTGAGGAGGGAGGGAGAGCTGATTTGGCCTGTTTGCCTGGCTGGTGGGGCGTGGAGGTGGGAGTCTGGACTGGCCACGTGTCAGAGCCTCCCGGCTTCCCTAGAATCCTCCGGCCTCCGGCTATGCCTCCTTCTCCTCACCACTAAAATCTGAGTCTGATCTCAGGGACCTGAACCTTTTTGCAGGTCTTGGCTCTTGTCTGACCTCTGTAGCTACTGCTTAGGCTATCTGGGGTGGAGGCCTGAGTGACCACCCAGAGTGAGAGATGTGGGCAGGAGCCCTGGCCTCCACCTTGTGCCCTGAGGCTGGGCTGCTCTGGCCGTTAGATGGGCTTACAGTTTGCTTGCATTGCTCTACAATCTTTATGCATCATAGAAGCCTTAGACCTCACAAGGATCCACTGGGGCAGGTAACTCCTATTCCCATTTCACTGGTGGGGAGACAGATTCCAAGACATGAAGTAACTTGTCCAAAATCTCACAGCCAGCAAGTGGAAGAAGCAGAACTGGAGACCAAAGTTCCAGCCCCTCGTCTCCATTCAGTCTTTCAAGGGCCAAAGGCAGCTGTTGAGTTTAGTTGCCAGTTTCTGAGACTCTCTACTCCACCAATTTTCTATCTCAAATGTAACGGTAGCAATGCTGCCTTCCCAGGCCTGGTGAGGAATCCGTTTCTACAGGGGCCTTTAACTCTCGCTGCATGCCACGCCCTGACTTTGCTGCACCCAGGAGACAGCCCCTGTTCAGACTCAGCAGGCAAGGCCCGAGGAGGGGGCGTCCATCCCTGGACCCAGCCCCTGGCTCTGCTCTGGGGGGCAGCTAGAGCCCAGGGAGTAGAGGTTCTCCCGAGGCAGCGTGTGAACTTCACGCTCAACCAGGCCAGCTCAGGCCCATCCTGGGTGCTTCCCTGCACCTGAGGGTGTCCCCTGGGCTCTGCTGGGGCTGGGGTGGGTGCATGAGAACCCTTGGATGGTGGCGGGAGATCACTGCCCTCGTCCACCGGGAGGAACTGCAGGAGGACAGGGCCCATCTGAGAAGAGATGCAAAAATGTCCCCGGTGCCTGGTGGGACCATGGAAGGCCACGTAAGTGTGGGCGTTGGTGAAGTGACCCAAAAGCGCATGGCTGCTGGGGCCAGGCCTTTTGTCCTCCTGTCCTCCACCCCTCAAACCTCTCAGAACCATTGCAGGGCTAGAGGGAGATTTTTACCTCTGAGGTGATGCCCTCCTAAAAGCAGGTGCTCAAAACATCCGATGATTGATGAATAAAGCAAAGGAGAATAAACAGCGGCGGTGTTGATGGTTCACCTGCCTGGCCGTCTTCCCTGGCTTCTTTTCCAGATCATGCTTCTTCTAACGAGTTTAAACTCAGCCAGGATCAAGCAAAGCCTCGGTTATATTCCTTTCCTTCACTGGAATCACTTGTTCGTCTGAGCACAGCTGTCATTTTGCTGCCTGCCTGTGAGAGGGAATATGCTCGAATTTTGCAAGTTTATTAATTTCATATATTTTCGATTTTAGGCAGGGTCTCCAGGCTGATTCCACATGTCCTTTAGAACATGTCCACAGTTGTTCTAAAGGTAGCAGTTCTTGTTTTTAAAACACTCTTTATAATAGAACAAGGGCACTGACACGTCTGGGTTCATGGAGAGATATGCTTTTGTCCCACCTGTTTACTGTTGGTAGGTGTTAGATCGAGTCTGATCTTCTGCAGGCCATTAAAAATTTGACTACGGATATTTAGATAATTACAAAAACATATATTTCAGAGGCTGTATTTTCCTAACAGTTAATTTTAGTTTCAAATAGAAGAATTCAAGCCTTAAAATATTCTATAGCTCCGAGGGGCCTGTTTGGAAATAAGGATGTTGCTTTTGTGTAACACAAATTGTAGACGAGAGATTCTTTTTTTCCTTTGCTTCCGTCAAAGAGATGTTCTTGTCCACTACAGCTCAGATGAAACTGACATCTGCTGTCTGCCCCGGGGTTCTCAAAAGTGTGCTGAATAAAACTCAACAACAAATCTCAGAATATTCCTTACTCTTAGCTGCTGTGGGGCTGACACGTAACAATGTGCGTAAAGCCCTCTTCACACGGCAAAAGCATGAGCCACATCTGGATGCGGTGAGCGTTCCAAACTCCCCAAATGGCACTGCCCCAGGAGGTGCTAATATCCCTGATCTTGACCAGAGATGCCGTTCTTGGTCTGCTCTTTCGTCTTTTAGGTGCAGGGACTGCTACTCTCTGTCATGCAAAAATATTCCCTTGACCTTGTAATCATTAAAGATGCCTCAGCTGATGCTTTTCTAAGTGATCCTACACAGCGTGCGTTAACAGGTCTTAGGATTGAACTGTAATTATTTTCCATGTTGAAGGACTAAGACAATCTTACAGATTTCTCTCAGCCTTCAAAATTCAACACATATAATGGGTCTCTATTCTGCACCCTTCCCTCTTTCCAAACCTCTTATCAGGTGACTTTGCATCTCTGCTTATCAAGAGGTGACATCTATTTCCCCAACTCTTGCATTGGCTCAAAGAATGCAGTGGATGTGACCTTGCCGTGGGGGAGGTCTGAGCGTGGGCCTCCAGAGACCCTGTGCACTTCTGGTCTCTCTCTCGTGCATCTCTGTTTTGCTATAAGAACATGGCCAGGCTAGCCTGTTTGAGGATGCAAGACCATGTGCGGTAAAGCCAGGTTGTCCCAGCCCAAGGCCATCGTAGACCAGCCCGTCCCCAGCCACCCTGCCCACTCACTGCAGACTCATGAACATGGCAGCCAAGGACACCCAAGCCCAGTCCAGCCAATTCAGAAATGATACATGGCTGTAGTTTTAAGGCACACGGTCTGGGGGACTTTCTGTTACTCGTCAATAATGAATTGATACACCTGGAGCACAATAAGTGTTTGTAAACATAGCTAATATTTTTAGGTTATTATCCAGCTCATCAAATAAGTCCTGGCTCCACCATTGTGAGCCCCCTTCCTGTGGGACTCTCCTTTCCAGTCCCCGTTTGCCTCTACTCGCTGTGCTAAGTACGTGCTTCGGTCAGCTTTGTAGATAATGGACATCCTCCACTCCCTGCATTTCATTCCCCAATATAGCGTTCAAGAAGAAAAACAAACCAAAGGGCTTCTTCCTAGTGGGAGAAAGAGCAGAGTATATGAAATTAGGTGGCATGTTGGAAATGCTTTGTAAACTGTTGAGAACTCTGTAGTGCAATGTAAGGCATTGTTGTGGTTGTTACTATTTCAGGTCCAGCAGGGGAGATTGGATCTGGGGAAAATGGCAGACAGCCCAGGGTGGCGGGGCGGGGAGGCTGACTTGTTTCTTTATCAGCAGATAACGTAGGCAAAGCATTGTGACTCATATCAGAAAAGAAGCCTGGCAAACACAAAGGAAATAGTCTGGAGAAAGCTGACGAACCCACAGTTGGAATTCTGCATTGGGGTTTAGGATGCTGAAAGCATTGGAAGGGGTCCAGGGCAAAGCAATGTGAGTCACTTCAGAACAGAAGGTCCAACTTGCAGGGGGGTCAGAGTGAAATGTGTGAGCTTTGGCTACCAGGAAATTGCACTTGTTTTCCCAGGTTCTTCCAAGAGGTGGCTGTTTCAGGGATGTGTGCCTTGCTGGTGTAGCGGATGCTGGTGTACAGAGCCCCACACAGGGACGCCCAAACTCCACCCCTAGTCTGGGCGAGGAAGACAGACATGCACCAGAGGAAAAGGAATCGAACTTTTCCACGTGGACCAAAGGGAGTTATATTAATTAGGGTACTTTGGGCTGCAAGTAACAGATAACAAGGTTAAGGTCATTCATTACCCTTTAAAAAGAAGTCCCGAGATGGGCCAGTGCCAGGACTGGTTAAGTCAGCAGGTCAACAAAACCATCTAGGACTCAGTTTACTCCCCCTTCTCTCTCTGGTACCCTCGGTGGCTTGGTTTGTCCTTTTAGGCTGGCTTCCCTCATAGTCCAAAGATAGCTGCTACAATTCCCATCACACCACACAGATGACACCATCTCTACCCCTTTGTAAGAAAAGGAAATAATTTCGCAGGTATTTCCTAGCAGATTCCTCCTTCCATTGCACTTGACCGTGACTGCATCCCTTTTCCAAACCTAAATCCATGACCCACAAAGAGAATAAAATGGCAGTGACTGGCTTAGACCAATCAAGATTCTCACTGGAACTACAGAGAGCCTGGTCCACAGAAGCACAAGGCCTTCCAGTCCCTGAACACAGTTGGGATTCGTATGGCGGGCAAGGAGGGAAGCTGCAAGGAAGGAGATGGTCAGGCATCAACCAAGAACCACTGCATCCCTCTGGTCCACGTGACTCATAGACGCTGCACTTCAAAATGGGCTACATAACAGATAGGATGTTATCAGGGCCTTGATAATAGCTAACATATTGGGTAGTTACCCTGCACCAGGTGGTGTGCTCAGCACTTTATAGGTGTCATCTCTTTCAACCATGTCAACAGCCTGAAGCCCCCTTGTAATGAGACTTTTGGAGGAAGAGGGGTGGAACTTGAGTAACTGAATCTCCTTGGAAGAGTCCAAGGTTAATCTTTCTTACATCAAATTGCTCTCTCTAAGTAACTGTTTTGTTGTGGTTCTGGTGAATTTTGTCTTCTCTTTCTAGCAGCTGACCTCATCTTTGACTACTATAATTTCTTCCCTGGGATGTTTTCTTGGATGATGTCCTCAACATACATGCCCAGGAGTCAGGGGGAGAGTCCAGTGATATAAAAAGCCAGCCCAGGGCTTCCCTGGTGGCGCAGTGGTTGTGCGTCCGCCTGCCAATGCAGGGGAACCGGGTTCGCGCCCCGGTCTGGGAGGATCCCACGTGCCGCGGAGCGGCTGGGCCCGTGAGCCATGGCCGCTGAGCCTGCGTGTCCGGAGTCTGTGCTCCGCAACGGGAGAGGCCGCAACGGAGGGAGGCCCGCATACCACAAAAAAAAAAAAAAAAAAAAAGCCAGCCCAGAAGGGCTTTGAAATTACACAGTTATTTATTTTTGTGTTTGATTTTTTGAATTGGCATGTATTTTTTTTTAAAGCCAATCAATACAAAAGTACTGTTAAAAGCAAATTTGATAAACAACAAGGTCTTACTGTAGAGCACAGGGAACTATATTCAATATCCTGTGATAAACTGTAATGGAAAAGAATATGAAAAAGAATGTCTATATATATGTATAACTGAATCACTTTGCTGTATAGCAGAAATTAACACAACATCGTAAAGCAACTATATGTCAATAAAATAAATTTTAAAAATTACAGAAAAAAAAGCAAATATGCCTCCCACACTAGTCCCTGCCCAAATCTTCTCTCCCGCTATTCCATCCCTTCCTTCCTGCTGACTGATGAGCTATTTTACGCAAAGGTCCATGCCAATGTCAAGCCGGCCCATGGAGTTTCATGAAGCTATCTTTGATTCCTTCCTTCCCAACATTTCCAACATCCATCAGTGCCAAGTCCTAAGCATTCATCTTCACAAAACCTCCTCATTCCTGTCCATTCATTGTTTCTCCCTGGACACATAGCGCCAGCCTCCAATGGCCTCCCAGACTCCACTGCCTCCATCCTCTTTAAGCGTATTTTTTACATACACTACATTATGGGCTGAATTGTGTCCCCCCACCTCCCATTCATATGGTGAAGTCCTGACCCCTAGTACCTCTGAATGCGACTGTATTTGGAGACAGGGCCTTTAAAGAGGTGATTAAGTTAAGATGAGGTCATATGGGTAGGCCCTAATCCAGTGTGGCTGGTGTCCTTGTAGGATGAGGAGATTAGGGCACAGACATGTGCACACAGGGGAGACCATGTGAAGAAACCTAAGAGAAGATGACCATCTGGGGCTAGAGAGAGGCCCAGGGGAGAAGCCAACCCTGCTGCCACCTTGATCTTGGACTTCCAGCCTCCAGAAATGTGAGAAGATAAATTTCTTCTGTTTAAGCCATCCATCCAGTCTGTGGTACTTTGCTACGGAATCCCTAGGAAATGAACACAGACCACTTATGATCAAGTCACTTATTTGTTCAAAACCTTTATAATGGATTCTAGTTTCTCAGCATTAAGCAGACTTCCTCCCCCAAGGCCTTCACGGGACCTTACGATCTGGAGCTGATCTGCCTTTACTATCTTCACTGCTTATCTACTCACACTGGGCTGGTTTCCATGCAGTGAACGTGGCCTGACATTTCCTGCCTCTGTGCCTTGGTACACACAGGTTGTTCCTTTTATGGAAAAGAGTTTTGCGTTTCCATGCCATGCCCCTCCCATCTCTAACTGTTGAAATCACATTTATTAAGCCGTGTGCTCTCCCAAACCCACAGCTCAGTGGGATCACGCTTTCCCTTCCCCGCACCCCTGTGTAAAACCCTCATGACGGCACTGTATTCTGCCCTGTGATCAACTGAAGAGTATTTTTTATTGCCTTAATACTTTTTAAAAAATAAATTTATTTATTTATTTTATTTATCTTTGGCCGCATTGGGTCTTCGTTGCTGCACGCAGGCTGGGCTTTCTCTAGTTGTGGCGAGTGGGGGCTACTCTTCGTTGCAGTGTGCAGGCTTTTCATTGTGGTGGCTTCTCTTGCTGTGGAGCTCGGGCTCTAGGCACGTGGGCTTCAGTAGTTGTGGCGCGCAGGCTCAGTAGTTGTGGCGCACAGGCTTAGTTGCTCCGCGGCATGTGGGATCTTCTCGGACCAGGGCTCGAACCCGTGTCCCTGGCATTGGCAGGCGGATTCTTAACCACTGTGCCACCAGGAAAGTCCCTTGCCTTAATATTTGACTGTAAAATTCTCGAGCACAGCTTCTGCATCTCGCTCATCTTTCCATCTTCAATCTAGGATGAGTAGACAAATAGCATATTTTCACAAAGATGAGTGGGATAAAATAACATTGTTTTATATTTTGTTGCTCTATATTTTGATCCTGTTTTTAAATTAGGAGCAAAAAATTAAAACAATGCCCACTAAAAAAATAAGAAATGGGAAACGCGAATTTGAATTGTGTCACTTCTGGGATGACCCAGAGGAAGATGTGAAACTCTAGGTGGGAGAAGCCCTGAATAGAAGAAAGACTTAACTACTTCACCTGCTATTGCAGCTGTATTTTAAAATATAGGCTACTTAGGGTAGAATTTTGCCTGAATATTCTGGAAATTTTTCTTAAAGAAAAACATTTGATCTCTGGAGACAACTTTACAGAAGCTTTGCATCGGAAAGCTGGCCGGAATTGGGGGAGGGACTCTGAATTCTTTTTCCTCTGGAATTACCTTGCCTTTGAGATGCTTTGTAGCGTGTGGGAGCAGCAGTTTTCAGTAGGGAGCAGGCTTCTGAGTGCAAACCTACACCCTTAACACCATCTGCTCTGCGTGCACATGGAAACCATGTGTAAGTGTGGGTTGGCTTGGACTCGCTGAAACATGATCAAAGGGAAAGTGATTTACATAATCTGTCCCTTCCTATTTGCTTTTTGGGCCGTCATTAGAGTGAGGAACCCAATTAGAGGTAAAAAAAAAAAAAACAAACCCAAAAAACAAAACCAGAAATATTACCTCTCCTCCAAAATGCCTGCAAAATGAGGGGAAAAATACTTTCTTTTCATTACTGCCAGAGAAAACTGAGAGATGAAACCATTAGCGACGTGAAATCTAATGGGAAAACAGGTGGATTTTTTTCCCTTAGTGAATCTTAAAACAGTAAGATTTCCCTCCCTTTCTTTTTCTTTTCCCCTCATCTGTCTGTCATATTGGGAGGCCTGCTGACAAGGACTTGAATAGGCTCTGTAATGATCCGCAGGCATCCCCAACACGGTGGCACATTAAATGCATTGAGAAGCCATGTACGCGGGGAAGGAGCCATGGCAACAGAGGAATAAAATGTGCTGGTCTCCCTGGGGCTCTGCAATGCTGCTCAGTGGAGGGGAGGGGGACTTGGCGTCCCTGGAGTCTCCCTGATGGAGTTGGATTTCTGGGGTGCCCCAGGGTCCTATCTATCAGAGCCAAGAGGTTTCAGGGAGGAAGGATATCAAGCTGGAGACGTGGAGATGGGGTAGGACCTGCCTCTGTGCTGAGAAGGGGTGGTGGGTACCACCCACCCAGATGCTCTCTTACTTAGATGCTGAGTGTCTTACATCAGGCTCCCAGAAGCAGGGACATTATGCAAGGGGTTCATTGAGAAAGTGCTCTCAGGACAAGGGCAGGAGGGGTCAGGAGAGGACGGGTAGGGGAGATGTGTTTTGGGGGAGAACCAGGTGTGAATGTGGGCTCCACCGGAGACCAGATTCAGCCTGATCCCACGGGGAGCTCTGGAGCAGGAATCGTACCACACGGTTGGTCCTTTTAGAGGCAAGAAGGCTGGCCCTTGATATCACGTTTCGGCACTGGTCACTGGCCATGGGGTGAGGTGCAGCAACTTCCACTAGGACAAGGAGAATGCTCAGGAGATGGGGCCAGTAGTGCGTTACCAGCTGTATTAGTCCACGCGGGCTGCAGCGACAAAGTGTTACAGACGGGGATGGGGGGGCCTAAAGAACAGAAATTTACTGACTCACAGTGTGGAGGCCAGAAGTCCAAAATCAAGATCCCTAATGTTCATTGCAGCACTATTTACAATAGCCAAGACATGGAAGCAAACTAAATGTCCATTGATGGACAAATGGATAAAGAAGATGTGGTACATATATACAATGGAATATTACTCAGCCATAAAATGAATGAAATAACGCCATTTGCAGCAACACGGATGGACCTAGAGATGATCATACTAAGTGAGGTTAAGTCAGAAAGAGAAAGACAAATATCATATGATGTCACTTATTGTGGAATCTAAAAAAAATTATTCACACTGATATATATATATATTTTTTAAATTTTTTATTTATTTATTTATTTTTTTGTGGTACGCGGACCTCTCACTGTTGCGGCCTCTCCCGTTGCGGAGCACAGGCTCCAGACGCGCAGGCTCAGAGGCCATGGCTCACGGGCCCAGCCGCTCCGCGGCATGCGGGATCTTCCCGGACCGGGGCACGAACCCGCGTCCCCTGCATCGGCAGGCGGACTCTCAACCACTGCGCCACCAGGGAAGCCCCACACTGCTATATTTAAAATGGATAACCAACAAGGACCTACTATATAACACAGGGAACTCTGCTCAGTATTCCGTAATAACCTAGTTGGGAAAAGAATTTGAAAAAGAATAGATATCTGTATATGTATGACTGAATCAGTTTGTTGTACACCTGAAACTAACACAACATTGTTAATCAACTACACTCCAATATAAAATAAAAAGTTAAAAAAATTAAAACATAATAAAAAATTATAAAAATGATTCGAATGAACTTATTTACAAAACAGAAAGAGACTCACAGATATAGAAATCAAACTTATGATTACCAAAGGGGAAAGGTGATAGGGGAGGGATAAATTAGGAGTTTGGGATTAACAGATACATGCTACTATATGTAAAATAGATAAACAACAAGGACCTACTATGTAGCGCAGGAAGCTCTATCCGATATCTTATAATAACCTATAATGGGAAAGAATTTGAAAAAGAATATTCTCCATGTATGTATCTCCTCATGTTGTCTTCCCCCTGTAAGTGTCCAAATAAAGGGACTTTTGTATAAGGACACCAGTCGTATTGGGTTAACTGCCCTTCCCAAGACTTCATTAGCACAGATCCTATTTCGAATAAAGTCACAGTATAAGGTGCTGGGGGCTAGAACTTCAACACAGGAATTTTGGGGTGGCACACGATTCAATCCTTAACACCAGTCAACATTGTTCAGCAGCCCGGAGGTGGAGGCACCTACCCGACGGCAAAGAGGACCCAAGCCGGGCACCACCAGCCTCCCCGCCGCGTAGATCCGAAAAGCAAGTGCCCGTGTTGGGTCATCTTAGTCGTCACCACTGGTTTCTTCTGGCACTTTCTCAGATGAAACAGCCTCTGGGGTAGACGATTCTCAAAAAGCACTAAAGGCTGTTAAACACTAATATCCTAGCACAGATTCGTTTTGGAAAAGCACTTTTCTCCGCAATAACACTGTGCCACTGAGGAGAGTGGAAAAGCTGGGGAGAAGGCGAAAGCCGGGGGAAGGGGGAAAGATTTTCTGGAATCCCTGGGGTCTCAGGCCGGGCCGGCAGGAAGGGAGCGTGGTCAGGGCAGCGGCCCCGGCCAGTGATGCGCCCCTCCTCTGGTGGGACGGGGACAGTAAAGTCTCCGATTAGGGAGAAGCAGTGTCCTTGGGGAAACGGAAAGGTGAAGAAAGGCAATGTACGATCCGCGTTAGAAGTGGAAATGGGAAGTGTGACTGCACAGGAGTCTGGATCACAAACAGCAACTTCTCCGTGTCATGGGGGAGGGGGCAGGATTGGGGCAGCCTCCCCACCCCCAGCTGTCCCCGTTGCGGAGGCCTCCCCCTTCCCTCTCGGGCCACCCTCCTGTGTCCAGCCATCTCAGACCCCAAGGGCAGGACTGAAGGTCATTGTAGAGGTCCTTTCCATCCCCCCTTAAAGACCAGCACACTTTCTGGAAGGCTTTGCACAGGGGACGGTTTGTAAAAGTGGGACCCCCCCAGAACTGCAGTCATTTCTGAGGTTCTGAGGGAGGTTCTTGGGAGGCAAATGGCTTTTCCCAACCTCCCTGTTTGATGTTGATGGGGGAGAAACTGCTTTCCTCTTCGTGAAGAATATAAAGAAGCAGCATCTCTTTCTGACTGAAGGCGCTTTAGTCTTGGGGGTTGGTTGGTAAAGACACCCGTGGGAGGCACCTTTCTCTGTTCCTGTTTCATGAAAAGGATCGAGGGACGTGGACTCAGGTGCCAGGAGGCAAGCTAGAGATGAACGGAAAAAGAATAAGGTAGTATACCGGGTAGATGGCTACACAAGCTGGTTTTAGAGCAACTTTATTTAAAATAAAGTGTATGTGTGTGTTACATATTATGTATCATCAAGTAATAGGAATGCCTTCATTTTGTTAAATACCCAGGCGGGGCTTCCCCTTTTCTGGTTGTCTTGTACATTTCTGTGGCTTTGTTCCATCTGTTTGAATCACGATGCAAACATGGCCCTGGCAGGGCATTGGATGACAGCTCTCTTATGTCCGTCTTCATCCTTTGTTTTCCCTGCACCGGCTTGCGTACGTGACTGGGTGTTTATCCTGTAGGGGTTCCAGCAGTCTAGATTTTGCTGATTTTTCCCCCTTGTGACATTTATCCTGTCCCTCTGTCTGCTGTCTTTCCTATGAAGTCATAGGTAGATGGATGATCAGATTCAGATTTGGTTTATTTGGCAAGGCTGCTCTTTGGGTGCTGGGTTTGATCCCTGGTCTTGGAGGACCCCACATGCCGCGGAGCAACTAAGCCCGTGCACCACAACTACTGAGCCTGCACACCTAGGGCCCGTGCTCCATAATGAGAAGCCACCGCAATGAGAAGCCCGCGTACCGCAACAGAGTAGCCCCCGCTCGCCGCAACTAGAGAAAGCCCGCGTGCAACAACGAAGACCCAACGCACCCAAAAATAAATTAAAAAAAAAAATAGTGCTGTGAAGAATAGCCTTTTGAATACGGGTTTTCAAATCTTTGCCAGTGTATCATTGGGTTAGATCTGGAAGTGGGATAGATAGGGTAAATGAGAAGCACATGTGTCAAATTTTAGATTTTTGCCAATCCATTAATTCATGAGGGGTTGCAAAATGGTGAAATATAAATTCCATAATTCCTCATTCATTAGCTGGAATTGTTCTGTTAAGCAAAAGTTCCCTTTATCACCTGTTTGACTAGACTGAAGGACAGTCACTTAAGGAAGGCAGGATAAATGCTTGATCCTTTCTCTTTGCTTACTAATTTTCACATTAATGAATTGGTTCACAGACATCTTCCAGAGGGAAGAATGAAAACATTTTTTTATATATATCATTATGAACATAGGATTTCATCATATTTGAGGTGTTTCACTTTGATGGCATGGCAGAATAATTTTTTAAATTGAAGTAAAGTTGATTTACAATGTTGTATTAATTTCTGGTGTACAGCAAAGTGATTCAGATGTATCTATCTACCTATATATATAGGTAGATAGATATAATTTTCAGATCCTTTTCCATTTTAGTTTATATTGAATTGAATATAGTTCTCTGTGCTATACAGTAGGCCCTTGTTGTTTATCTATTTTATATATAGTAGTTTGTATCTGCTAATCCTAAACTCCTAATTTATCCCTCCCCACCCCTTCCCCTTTAGTAAACAGAAGTCTGTTCTCTATGTCTGTGAGTCTCTTTCTGTTTTATAAATAAGTTCATTTTTATCATTTTTTAGATTCCACATATAAGTGATATCATATGATATTTGTCTTTCTCTGTCTCAGAATAATTTTAATTTGTATTTCCCTTACTGAAAGTAATCTTGAGCATGTTTTCATTTGTTTAAGAGTGAGTCCATTTATTTTTCCATAAACTATTCATATTTCTAGATTACTTTTTGGTGGTGTTTTTTCTTCTTTATTTGTAGAACCTATTTATAAATTAGGTTTATTGACTGTCTGATGCATGAATTTTCCTCTTAGTGTCATTTTTCTTTTTACTTTGCTTTTGCTTTTTTTTTTGGCCATAAAAAGTGTTTTCCTTATAATCAAATTAATCATTTTGCTTATGCTTTTAGATTTCAAGTCATAATTAGGAAAGTTTTACTCACTCTAAGGTTAAAAAAGTATTCACCCATATTTTCTTCTAGTATCTTATTTTTTTTAAAACATTTAAACATACACCATTTGCAATGTATCCTGGTGTACAGCATGAGTAAAGATTTAAGTTTTAATTTTCCATATGCTTATGCAGTTATCCCAATACCACCTATGAAAAAGTTCATCTTTTCCCTACTGACTTAAGATGTAGTTTTTACTATATATGAAATTTTCATATTCATGTGAGTTTGTTTCTGGATTTTTAAAAATCCTGTATCATGTTTGTCTATTCAAGTACCAACACAAAACCTCTTAAATTATAGAAGCTTTGTAGTGTGTTTTAATATCTGATAGGTCTACCCACCCTCCCTTCTCTCTCATTCCTTTTATTTTCCAGGGTGTTATGCTTTCTTGCTTGTTATTCCAAATGAGCTCTATAATCAACCTCTCTGGCCCAGAGGGGAAAAAAAACTGATAAATTTTAAAATTTAGATCACATTAAATTCATATATTGGCTTAGCGAGAACTGATACCTTTTTGATCTTAAGTCTTCCAGCCCAAGAAAGTGGAGTGTCCTCCCATTTGTATGCCTATTTTTGTGTCTTTTCAGGAGTGTTTTACGGTTCTCTTCATATGGGTTTCAGACGCTCCTTTGTAAGACTGATGCCTAAAAGATGTATGTCTTCTCTTTTTCACTATCATAAATATGATATTTTTTAGTATCTCACTAGTTTTTTGTTTATTATATATAACGGGTATTTATTTTTCTTTGTTAAAAAATTGCTACCTTACTAAATTCTTTTATTATCATAGTAGATTTTCCTGTGATTCATTTGGGTTTTCCAGATGTGTAATCATGAAGAGAAGATTTTTTTATATTAGCAACTCTGAAAAAATGTTTGAAACCTGAATCTCTGAGAAAGTATGCCTCTTCGGAACCACTGAATGGAATCAATGCAGTTGCCATGCTGGCAATGTGCTGGGGAAAATCTCTTCAAGGAAAGAAAATAGAGCTTTTTAAATCCTCAAACTGGCATCTCAAAGTTATAAAGGTGGAGACAGCGTTGCAAAAATGTGTAATTAATAGTCTCTGTCTCTCTCTCCTTTCTCTGAGCCTCTTCCTTCTCTGCCTTCTTTACTCCATTTTCTTGTATACTAACTCTTCCCAGTGCAGAGCCTTACCTCTTTCTACCTTTTAAGGTTCTTCTTGCAGCTGCTCTTTACTCTGTGGTCTGTGTCTCCTATTCGTTTTATTGTTTTTTGTTGGGGGGTGGTCTTAAAAATATTATATAAAAACATTTCACTGTATATGTTTATGGTTTTGTTCTCAGAAGACTGATTTTTGTGTCTAATGTAAAGCACACAGTACATAGCTTTAGTTCCTCCTGAGATCCTAGATAATAAGAATACAGTTGTTCCTCGGTATCTGTGCAGGGTGGTTGGTTCCAGGAGCCCTGAGAATACCAGAATCTCTGGATGCTCTAGTCCCTTGTGTAAAATGGCCCAGTGCAAAGAATACAGTTGGTTCTCTGTATGCTCGGGTTTCACATCTGCAGATTTAACAATCAGCAAGTGGGCCGACTCATGGTGAAAATCTCCATTTAGTGCTCCTATGTGCCAGATACTGTGCTAGAAACTCATGCATTCATCCAATACATATTTATTGAGTTTCAGGTACCATTCAAAGTGTTGTGGATAAAGTCTATGAATTCTCAGCCCTCACTGAGCTTATGTTCTAGGAGGAAAACAGGAAAGAAATGAAAGAAATCAACAAAATATATAGGATCTGTCTTAGTTCTTCTCCCACAGAAAGTCGAGGTTGAGGCCAGAGTAGGGAGAATGTTCTTGTCAGGACTTTGGCTTTTACCTGGCATGAGATGGGAAGCCACTGGAGGGAGGTCTTGGGGCAGAGGGGTGATATAATCTGACTTATGTCTTCACAGGATCATGACAACCCTGCAAAGTCAGTAATTCAGGCTCAAGAAATAAGATAATTTCTGTACATATAGTTGAATCACTTTGCTGTACACCCGAATTATTGTAAATCAACTATACTTCAACTTCTTTAAAAGCAAAAAATAAAAAAGTTTAGGGCTTCCCTGGTGGCGCAGTGGTTGAGAGTCCGC
>NC_041221.1:24864997-24866016 GCF_002837175.3 Physeter macrocephalus
GCGCGTCCGGAGCCTGTGCTCCGCAACGGGAGAGGCCACAGCAGTGAGAGGCCCGTGTACCACACACACACACAAAAATAAAAATAAATAAATAAATAAATAAATAAATAAATAAATAAATAAGTTTGAAAAAGAAATGAGATAATTTCCTGATGGTCCCACGGAAGGTGGTGGAGGCAGGATTGGCCCCGGGTGCTCTTACCCTTAAGCCCTTGCTTTATCTACTAGGAGTATTTCCTTCCAAATATACTGTTGCAGAAGTTTTTATTCTGTGTGTGTGTTTTTTTATGTCTCCTTTCAGGCCTACACACTTCTGCCTGATGGAGATTTAAGCTCTGTTGAGTCTGTATTCTTTCATTCATTCCAAAAAGATTTATTCGCTCCCTGCCTTGTGCGTGGCACCATAAATTGTACTGCGGGACATAAAAGAGGGGGAAGACAAGGTCCCTACTCTCAAGAAGTTTATAGACAAGCTATTAAGAGAAGACAGGATTTGTACGTCAATTATTTAAATCCAATGACTTTTACTTCTTTTCGGGGCAGGCGGGCTTCCTTGTTTCATTTAACTCCCCTAAAAGAACACTGCTCTTTCTTTTGAAAGAACAGCCCCATCTGGGAACTGGAAGCGGACAAAATATGGGCTTCCCTCTTCAATTTTATAGATTTTGACTTCCAGCCTGACTGTTCAGGTAGTGAATTAAAAGACCCGACCTGTGATCATAAGATCCAGCTGTGCCTTTGCTATTTCTCACCTCATTGCCAGAAATAAAGGTTCAGCAGCCATTCCTGCTCAACTGACAGTGTTGCCATTGAGACCTGAGGCGAAGTAAAACCCAGCTCAGCAGTTCTGCTGCCACTGAGCTGCTGTGGTTTAGAATTAGTCAAAGCAAGGTGGCTCCCGGCTGCATCCTCCCCCCACCCCTCACTGGGGGGCGGGGGAGGGGTTCTGCAGCAGATGGCAGAAATGTTCAACATCAGACTCTGCCCTCTTGCTTTTTTTTTTTTTTTTTTTTAAGATT
>NC_041221.1:24866504-24884503 GCF_002837175.3 Physeter macrocephalus
TCGCGGCCTCTCTTGTTGCGGAGCACAGGCTCCAGACGCGCAGGCTCAGTAGTTGTGGCTCACGGGTCCAGTTGCTCCGCGGCATGTGGGATCTTCCCAGACCGGGGCTCGAACCCATGTCCCCCGCGTCGGCAGGCGGATTCCCAACCACTGCGCCACCAGGGAAGCCCTGCCCTCTTGCTTTGATTAGGACACGTGAGAAGGCTAAATGGCAAGTATGGAGTCAAATGACTTTTCTGTTTACCTTTGGCCACCAAATCAGTTATTTTCAGGACTCCAGAAGAGTCCATCGGTCAAACCGTTGGCCTTCTTGCTAGAGACTCAGGAAAGCACTATGTTTTAGAAGAGCCGGCTCTGGGTGCAGACTGCGAGCTCCAGGACCTGGTATCTACCTCTGTTGCAATTCATCTACGGAGTGTGCAATCTCCAAGAAATGATACACGAAATCATCTAATTTTCTAAATAACCCGCATGAACTTCATTTGGGTCTTTCAGAGTGCACAGTGGGAAGCCAACAGAGCAGAAACTGGGCTCTGAAGCTCTTAAAATATCCCACTTTAGAGAGCCTGTCCATATTCCGCTGGAGTTTGCCTCCCTGCTCTGTGCGAACACGCAGAATCTCTCTAGCCCTAGGGGATAGAATAAATCCATGACTCATTCTGGGAATAAAGAACGACCTCCATCTTAGCTAACTTGATCTCAGATAATGCATCCTGTTAAGCCAGTGGATCCCCTCACTGGTTTCTTGTAGCTATTCTTTAATGCTCTATAGTCCCGGAACTATTATCCTTTGCTTATTATAGCTTCTTCTTACGTGGTGATGCAAGCCATTCATCCATCCTTCTATCCATCCATTCATTCAAAAACTAAATCTTTATTAAAAGCCTATTATATGGGCTTCCCTGGTGGCGCAGTGGTTGAGAGTCCGCCTGCCGATGCAGGGGACACGGCTTCGTGCCCCGGTCCGGGAGGATCCCGCATGCCGCGGAGCGGCTGGGCCCGTGAGCCGTGGCCGCTGAGCCTGCGCGTCCGGAGCCTGTGCTCCGCAATGGGAGAGGCCACGGCAGTGAGAGGCCCGCGTACCGAAAAAAAAAAAAAAAAAAAAAAAAAAGCCTATTGTAGGCCAGGTGCTATGAAACTCAGCACCCATCCTTTTCCTTTGGGAGGCTGTTGGTTCAGGGACTTCATATTTATGCCTGTTGCTTTTCTGTTTGAGTGTGTTTGCTGTGATAAATTTACAGAAGGGAACATTTCCAGGGAACTATGGTTACTTTGCTGATCAAGTTTCTGTATATTAAAAATTCTTCAAGATTCAACATTAGAAATCATGATGATTAGGAAGTCTCGATTTATTTGTATGGAAAACTCTACTTAGTAATGGAAAACTCACCCTCTCCACCGAAGGAACTGGAAAGAGAAATGATTTTAAGGAAAATTACTGTTAATTTCTTTTTTTAAAAAGTAAGTTGTTTGGGCAAGTTCCTCTGGGCTACAAAAACATAAGACATTGGTGTCAGTTTCTGGAATAAGACTCAGGATATGTCTATTATATGAACTCATTGAAAATTTCTACCGAGAATAAAGTACTTGAAGCATGAAGATTTTAGCCTGCCAAATCGTTTTGCACTAATTATGAAAAAATTAGAATTCTTTTTTTATCAGTGGCAGTTGAATTTAAATATGGATCTACCAAAGAGTATACAAGCATAAGAATCTAGTTTTTTTCAAATCTTATATCACTTTACTTTGCCACTAAATATGTATTTTTACTGTCAATTCCCCTTTAGATTAAATTCTGTGTGTTTGCAAAATGTGTATTCAGATGTAAGTGATACAGTAGATTGTGGTAATAGAAGGACATTGAGGCTTGGAATAGAGTTCAATGGGTAGTCTATTTACTACAACATCTGTTACAATGAGAAGAGCCCCATTTCCACCCTAAACCATCATGCACTTTCAGATTTCTTCGTTCCTATGTGTGGGTCAGTGGTAACACAACAGCGATAGAAGACAGAACGGAGCAGAACTAAATGCAGGGAGAGGTAAAAATTCCATTTTTCACATTATACCATCGCTGAAATCAAGATGTTTCGTACATTTAACATATCTTAGATTTGATGAAATATAGTTACCAACGGGCTGGCATGCAGGAGTCTTAATGCTGGCCAGTGGTCAACTGCGGCCATGTCTGTTTCAGTTTGTAAAACCCACTGTCCCTGGTAGAGTGTGTAACATACACATAGCAGACTCTCAAGTATTTATTATTGAAGACAAATATTGAAGAATACTGGATGACCAGTAGCTTTAGAGAACAGTGTTAGCTAATTTAATCAGTGAAGGTGGAGGTCCCCTTTCAAGATTAGATTGTCTCATTCAAATATTTTTATCCACATGTGGTCATTCAGGCACTATTCACTATGGCCTCTGCATTGAACAGTGAATCAAAGGTATCCATGAAAATGTTTCCAAGTTCTTTTAACTCTGAAAGTCTTGGAGTTACTACCTTCAAGCTTTCAGAGGATTCCTAGGTGTGATGACTGCTGAGAAGCCAGCTGGTTTCCCGGACCACTGACAGTGAGAAGATATTTACATTGGATTCTACCAAATACAAGGGTGGAGATGACTCCTAGGTGTCTTCAGGTTGCTGCCCCTAACAAATATTCTGTGAGTGCTTCTCATATGTACTGGGGATACAGTAGTGGGCACGGCAGATGAGGTCTCTGGTCTTATGGAACCGACGTTCTAGACCACTGGCATAATGCTTGTAAAAGCATAAGGGCAATGCCCAGCATTCAGTAGGGTGCCATGAGTGTTAGTTTTCTTTCTTTCCGTGTAGATTTTACCAGCTAGAAATGGCAGTAAAGCCCTGCTTCTCCCCATCCACACCCTCAGCTGGCTCTTCAATCCCCTGGTATTGTTTTCTTGCAACAAAGCTTTTGCCTTGGCGCACTAGGAAAAGACATGTGGTTGCTACAACTGGGAGCCTGGCTGAAAGAAGCCGGGGCAGATGCCCATGCATATTAGAGTCTAAGAAAGTGTTCCCAATCCTTTAAGAAAACCATTACTTGGCTCACTGCAAGCTAATTGCATTTGTTCAGTCATTGTGAAAATGGATGCAGATGGGATGTGGAAGCTAAGAAATACCCCACTGTTAAATCAGAAATAAAGCCACTTGCTCAGGAGAAACTATTGCCTGGGATGAGGTTTTCACCAAGAAGTGGGAAATTGCTCAGTAAATTTCTCTTTTCTGCTTAAGTAGGTCTCTTAATTAATTTTTACCGACCTATTCCTCCTTTAACACAAAAAGTGTGAACGTAGAAAGTATTGGGCTTGTTGATGGTTCCTTCCAAAGTCACAAAGCAGAAGTGAGGGAGACAAATTTGCTCTGGGACAAAGCTTTGTTGACTTGGGATCTGCAACATTGACCCTGAGCTGCAATGGAAACAGTGTTGTCTTCTTATTTCTATGTTGGTGTGATAAGAGCTTACTTTTTAAATAAAATGCCATGATGGGGTTAATAACCCCCAAATGAGAATCAAATTGTAATGGGAAGAAGTATACAACATTATGATAAAGCTATGTATGATCTCTCTATTTTAAGGTTAAAACCCCAGCATAGTTCTTCTATCACTTCAAGCTGTCCTTTCTATGGTTTTGATTAAATGATGCCATATTGTTCTCTTTTCACTAGTAATTAAACACAAAGGTGTAGTGTCATTTCGTAACTTGCTTCCATGTGGTAGAAATTCTAATTGGATTCAGAATTTGGGGAGAAATGTCAATCCTGATTATTAGAGGAGTAAATGTTTTAGAAAACTGTTGTTCCCTAACATTATCATCCCTACGGAAACTTATTGGTAGCCTGAAGAAACATGTCCCATTGAAGGTCTCTATCTTTGCCTCAAGTTGCCCGATCGCTGGGACACGCGAGCATAAGGAGACTATTAGAGAGGGGCAGGGTTAATATCATGTAACTGGCAAGGGGTAACAATGAGAGTCAGACATCTGGGAAGAGAACCCCCAGCCCAACCTGCCAGCTGACTGGTCAACCAGTTGGTTAGTCAACCATGTAGGCGAAGAGACTTACTCAAGTTTACACAGCTAGTCAGAGCAGCACCAGCTTAAGAACCTAGGTCTCCTGAACTGGCCAGGGCTGCTTCCACCTTTTTGAGGGAATGTTATAGTCCCTCCTCTTAAATATCCTGCAGGGCTTGTGATGAAAGAACCCTTGGAAGTCTTGGTAACTCTTAGGTCTGTTTGCAGGACAGGTTTTACAAACTACCTATTCCTTCTCCAATGATTTGGTTTCCGGCTCCAAATGGAAACTAAGGCAGATGCCAAGCTTCTTACGTTAGGATCAG
The DNA here is from genome assembly GCF_002837175.3 of Physeter macrocephalus. Taxonomy (NCBI): domain Eukaryota; kingdom Metazoa; phylum Chordata; class Mammalia; order Artiodactyla; family Physeteridae; genus Physeter; species Physeter macrocephalus. The sequence goes on from NC_041221.1 coordinate 24,870,866, forward strand.
GGTTTAAATGGGTTCTCACAGCTTAAGGGGCCAGGCATTTCCATCAAGAAAAAGGCTCTTTGCTATGATTATCACAAAAGATAAACAGGGGAGTGCAGGGACCTCAGATATCCTGTTTTCGTTTCCTTTGGATATGCACCCAGAAGTGGGATTGCTGGAGCATATGGCAGTTCCGGTTTTAATATTTTGAGGGGAGTATGGATGGTCCTAGAGGACATTATGCTGAGTGAAATAAATCAGAAAGAGAAAGACAAATACTGTATGGTTTTGTTTTTATGTGGAATATAAAAAAGCCAAACTCATAGAAACAGAATTGAATGGTGGTTACCAGAGGCTAGGGGATGGCAGAAACGGGGAGATGTTGGTCAAAAAGTGCAAACTTCCCTTTAGAAAATGAATAAGTTCTGGGGATCTCATGCACAGCTTTGTGAGTATAGATAGCAATACTGTACCGCATACTTGAAAGTTACTAAGAGAGTCGATCTTAAATGTTCTCATCACAGGAAACAAAAAAAGAAATAGCAATTATGTGGTGTGATAGAAGTAGGTACGTATTAGCTAACACTCTGGTGGTGATCATATTGCAGTATATAAATGTATCAAATCAACATGTTGTACACGTTAAACTTACACAATATTATGTATCAATTATATTTCCATAAAGTTGAAAAGGAGAGGAAAAAAGACTCTACAGTAATTTATAGTAGCATCTGACAGCACTGAGGTAAAGTCTCCTGTGGCTAGGGTAAATAACAGTCCTGGTTTGCTTAAGATAGAGGAATTTCCCAGGAAACTGGAACTTTCCACGGCTAAAACTGGAAAAATTCTGGACATCCTGGAAGGAGATGCCCACCCTCTCTGTGGCAGGAAGGAACTCTATACCTTGCGTAGCTGAAATACACACACACACACACACACACACACACATACTCATGCATACACACGTGGGCGCACGTTTGTGCCGTGTGCACACACACATATAGTATTCATAGGTCTGACGTTGAAATATTAGCTATTTTGTTAGCATCCTGAATATTCGATCAAAAAAATAAATAAAAAGCCTTTTTTCCATGCCAACAGTGTTCACGGAAACATGGTGAACATTCCTGAAACCCGTCAGACTTTCTGTAAGAAGTATGGCAAGCACCAATCCTCCAGAACAGGAAGGGCAAGGACTCTCTGTGTGCCCAGGGAAAGCAGCATTATAACAAGAAGCAGAGTGGCTACGGTGGGCAGACTAAACTGATTTTCCAGAAAAAGCCTAAAATTACCAAGAAGATTGTGCTGAGGCTTGGATGCATTGAGCCCAACTGCAGGGCTAGGAGAATGCTGGCTATTAAGAGATGCAAGCATTCTGAACTGGGAAGAGATAAGAAGAGAAAGGACCAAGTGATCCAGTTCTCAGCTTCGTATCTTGCTTCATTCCAAAGAGAATAAAGTCTTGAGATTATGTTTTTTTTTAAAAAAAAAAGATGAAAAGATTGTAAAAAAAATACTTTAGCTAAAATCCTATTCAAAGTCAGCAAATATATAACTGTCTGTTCTCTGTATAATAATGTGAAAATGATGACAGTGTTATACAATGTTGACCACATGAAACATACAGCACCAAAGTTTCTGAAGTGAAATGGAAATTGTATCATTATTTCTGCTTTTCAGAGTTTTAATGATTCAGTAAAGGGCGATGACAGACTCTCCAAATCTCAGCACTTAGAAAAATTCTTTCTTCCTGAGTAGCAAAGCCCATCTGTTTTTAAACTGTGAGGGAGCTGCTGACACTTTATTAAGCTGTTGTTTTGCTTCAATTGCAGTTATTTAAAGTGACACTTCCCTCCACTCCTGCTTTCCAAAGTGCAGTAACCATAACTACTTCTTATTTGGGAAATTGCATGTGGCTGTTCCTCCTTGATTAATACACAGAGTCAATATTTGTGCTTTATTTTAAGGCATCACAACATGTGGATGTTTTCTTGGATATTCACTTTTTCTTCCTTTATTTTTCCCCCTCCTCTCCTGCCGTAAGAGTAGATGCACTGACTCTTCTATTTCTAGCAGGAGGACGAAACCCATGTTTGAAGGAAGTCTTGTTTGCCGGTTAAAATTTTCTGATCACAGCCTGTAGCATCTGTGGGCATATGTGTTGTTAAGCTGGATTTGATTACTTGACTTTTTAGTGAAGAAAGCTCCTTCCTGAAATTTCAGCTCCCTTCTCTTTTTTTCCCCGGCTTCCTGGTTTTCCTGCAGATCAATCTACCTTGATCTGGGCTGTAACTTGCATCCTCTCCTCCCCTCCCTATGGGGATGAACATTTCATACACAGCGAGAGGTGCTTTAAATGTCGTGGTGTGTCTGACCTTCTGGATCTCAAAGGAACATCTGTTAGAAACAATTTTCCAAGGAATCATCAGATTCTAGAGATGGAGTCCCAGTTTCATGTTCTTGGTACTTATTCATGTGTTTTTATTTTACATATTTTCTCAGTTTATTTCTAGCCACTGTATTCAGAAGAAAAATAAGAGATGTCAAAGTGGAGTGGCCTTGAGAAGATCAGAGAAGATAAGCCCTCTGCATCTCTGAATGTTTGGAGACTTTGTTTCTCTCCCTTTTTTGAGCTTCCTTATTTCCTTTTCATTTATCTACTAGTCAAAGCCCACACTCACTGTGCTGGTGGTGGAGACCTTACCCGAGGTGGCGATTAGGGATGCTACAGGTAAAAGGATGAAGAGGAAGGACATGAAAGCAGAGTTCTGGGAATCTGGGCATGTGAAGGGTGAAACGGGGGGTCTGGGGCAGAACCCAGGAGCAGGAGACACAGATTTCCAAGAGAATGAAACCCTTGTTGCACAGGGTTAAATTCCCTGAGTGTGTTTGGGGGTGTGAGAGTGAATGCGGGCAAGGTACTAGAATTCAATAGTACCAGAGAGCCGGGAAGACTGTCACCCGGAGAAACCAGGGGCCGGCAAAGTGAAAAGCCCCCAGACACAACTGTGTCGACTTGGGAAAAAAATGCACAACCTAAAAGTTGAGAATTGTGTTTTATTTGGCAGACAAAACTGAGGACTTAAGCCTGGTACCCAGCATCTCAGATCCCTCTGAGGGACTGCTCCAAAGAGGTAAGAGAGGGAGCCAGGATACACAGGAGTTTCTGCAACAAAGACCAGGTAGTCGGAACATCAAAAGGTTACTGCTAATTAAGGAAAAACAGACATCTCAAGTTAAGGAATTTAGCGCTTTTCTGTGTGTGGGAAGCCGCAAGAGTCTGGGCTCCCGCAAATCATTCCTTTGATATGCACCTCAGCTCCCTGGGGCCAGTATCCTGTGCTTTCTCATCCTGAGTCTCCTCAGGGGGCACTATTGGGGGTGGCTGCAGCGGCTGACTGCTTTAGATGCTGGGCGTCCTGATTGCATCCTGCGTTCGCTCAGGGCTCACCATCGGGAAGGCTGTAATGTGATGGCTCGATGGCTGCAACAGCCTTTGCTTACTGATATAGCAGGCAATAGATTTCATTCACAAACCAGACCAATGGACTTCTTATTGTTTATTCCTAATTATCATGAAGCCCCAATAACTCTTAGGTATAGTATGTCAGATCTACCTTGCCACAGGTTTTACTTGTCTGCAATGGAACATTCTACACACGATTGGCTGCTGTGTGTGTTGAGAGGTGTGCAGAGTTTCCCAAATGCGTGGACCCCAGGGATGATGTACTTTGCAGGCTCAGGGTCCAATGGCAAGGAGACCCCCAGGCCTCTGCCCACACGTGCTATCCTCCTGGGCCTCCCTCTGGGAAGATATGGGATGAAGAGAAGGGAAAGGCAGAGGTGGGGAGGGTGCGCGGTGGAGGAGGCAAGCCTCCACATTCCCTCTTTTGACCCAAACTCCCAGACTTTCTGAAATGACTCTAGCCAGGTTATCCACAGGGCAAGGCTTAGCAAGAGCTGAAAGGACATCCTTGTTACACGTTCAATCTCTCCTCTTGGCTTTGGCTGCAACTCCATTCATCTGGGCTACTGCAGACTCAGAGACTTGTTATAAATATAAGGGGAGACAACAGGTTGGTATAAAATGCTTTCTGACAAAGTACAAATGCTGGAATCAGCTCTACTCTATTTTAATGGGGAAATGGGAACTGAAGGCACTGCTTGGACAAAAACGGGGAGAAAAGAAAAGCTAGAGACTCTAGGGATCTCAGTTAAACGACAGGGATTTAACTATTTTCTCTTCATCTGGACTGGCTTCTTGAAGTTCAAGGCAAAAAGTGACATTAAAGTTCCACTAGTTCAATACAGTCATTCCACAAGGGAGAATTGCTGCCCCCAGGGGTTTAACACCTTGTCAAGGGTCACCAAGCTGGTCAATAGTGGAAGTGGGTCTAGGACTGGGTCTCCTGATTTCCAATCCTGACTTTTTTTTTAATTGCAACAGGTTATTTCCAGTGTCCACAAGGGCAAAATGAAAACTGCGGGCCAGATTCCCTGCCAAAGCTCTGTACAGAGAGTAACTTAGCAGAGATGAGAGGGTGGAGGGTAATGATTTGGGAAGCTTTAAACAAGGATTGGAGATCATCATCTGTCATCAGCTGTCTCCTACTTCTACCTTGCCCTGTGGATCCTCCCCAGGGTCCTGCATCTGCAACTCCGCAGGGGGCTTAATGGGACCTTATTTGCAAACTTTCAAGTTTTCATTGCTTTAATTCAGGTCTAAATTTGATTAATTCTAGTTGGATTTTTTTTTAAATTCTGATTTTGTATGAACAATTGTATTCCGCCTTGTCTTCCCCATTCCTCTTTTTTCCAAGTTTCCTCTGTTAGGTTCCATTTTTCAAATTCAGGTGGAGTCCATTGCTTTTGAACTTTTCCCAAGCCTTTTATTTTCCCCTATCTCTGTTGAGGTGCAGAGCCTCAAAACTTGACATAAAATGAATGGGGACCAGACCGCCATGGAAAGTGTGGAGAAGTTGCCCTTTCAGGTCAACGTGTGTTCTTTGTTGGGTAGTGGACATCCCTGAAATGAGAACCCCGATATGGAAGGACCTCAGCACTATTCTGTCATGTAATCTGTGGCAATTAGCGGTCTGTGCCTAAGTCTCTTCATCTAAGAATGATAATAGTTGCAAAATCGATATTGAACTCACAGTGTTGTGAAAATAAAAAGTAGGTACTAAAACATGGTCATAGGTTTAAATGTGCTGTACAGATATTAGACACTGTGTAACTGGACCCTGCATTTTCATTCTTTGAGAATCTCAAAGTTCTGCTGAAAAACAGGTAAATTTAGATTTTATTTTAGAAAACAAGTTAATCTTTTTCGAAAGAACTCATGTTCTTTAAAAATGAGATATCTACTCATTTCAGGCAGAGGAGAATGGTTCTATTTTAGAATTCTCTAGTATTTCTGTGCTCCCTCAGAGAATAATCACGTGTTGCAGTACTGTTTATTGCTCTGTGTGCCTCTGGATGCCGCAGCGTATTGAGTAAATTGGTAGAGTGTCATGGAATAGATACATGGCCGATTGACTGGACTACAAATGAGAGGATAAACAAGCTGCTCTCAGTCTTCACTGGCCGTTCCTTCCGGGGGCTCCCATTATGGGGCCATTTTAATGAGTTGCTCAAACCAGGGGGCACGGTAGAGTAGGCAGCTGCAATTTGTGCCTCAGAAACATACTGCTATTTTTAAATTGAAGTACAGTTGATTTACAACATTGTGTTAGTTTCAGGTGTACAGCAAAGTGATTCAGTTATATTTATATTCTTTTTCAGATTATTTTCTATTATAGTTTATTACAAGATTTTGAATATAGTTCCCTGTGGTATACAGTAGGTCCTTGTTATTTATCTATTTTATATATAGTGGTGTATATCTGTTAATCTCAAACTCCTAATTTGTCTCTCCCTCCTACCTTTCCCCTTCTGTAACCATAAATTTGTTTTCTATATCTGTGAGTCTGATTCTGTTTTGTAAATAAGTTCATTAATATCACTTTTTAAGATTCCACATATAAGTAATATCATATGTTTGTCTTTGCCTGACTTACTTCACTTAGCATGGTAATCTCTAGGTCCATCCATGTTGCTGCAAATGGCATTATTTCATTCTTTTTTATGGCTGAGTAATATTCCATTGTACATATATACCACATCTTTATCCATTCATCTGTTGATGGACACTTAGGTTGCTTCCATGTCTTGGACATTGTAAATAGTGCTGCTATGAACATGGGGGTGCATGTATCTTTTCGAATTAGAGTTTTTTTCTTTTCTGGATATATGCAGAGGAGTGGGATTGCTGGATCATATGGTAATTCTATTTTTAGTTTTTAAGGAACCTCCATACTATTCTCTATAGTGGCTGTACCAATTTACATTCCCACCAATAGTGTAGGAGGGTTCCCTTTTTCTCCACACCCTCTCCAGCATTTATTATTTGTAGACTTTTTGATGATGGCCATTCTGACTGGTAGAAACATACCACTTTTGGATCACCACACTCAAAAATATTTCCAGGTTGTATGGGGATCATGTGATTTCAGAGGTGATAGAATCCTCAGCTCACATCCAATCCACTTTCATTTTAAAGTGGAGAGGACTGAGGTGTGGAGAGACTCAAAGCCCCATGTAGACAACAGAGCCTGTTGTCCTGACACCTGAGCCCATTTCCTGACCTCTGTTCTGCTGATTTAAGGAGACGGCTGTAGCCTCTAGTCTGGGGATGCAGGAAGATGATCCAGAGCAGTGGCTCTTAATCAGGGGATTGTTCACCTTCAGCAGATATTTGGTAACGTCTGAAGACATTTTATTTGTCATGATTGGATGGGGGAGTTGGTGGTTCAGGGCCAGGGACGCTGCTCAACATCCTACAATGCACAGGACAGCCCCACAACAAAGCATTATCCAGCTCAGAGTGCCACTGGTGCTGAGGTTGAGAAACCCTTTTCTAGAGAAGTTAACTTTGGAGCTGGAAATACTTGGATTCAAACCCTGGATCTGCTATTCTCTATCTTTTGGGGGAGGTTAATCAACCTCCCTGTGCCTTGGGTTCCTCATCTGTAAGATGGGCACCCTGACAGTGCCCACTGCATAGGATTGTCACGAGGGTTAAATAAGATGCTGCATGTAAAATACAGGGAGTCACACACAGTTGGCACTCAATAAATGGTACCTACTGATGTTATTACACCTGCAAAACTGAATTATCAGACTTGGATAACTAGATGCATATCAGTTAAATCAAATAAGGCTTTTGTGGTGCCCTTTAAAGCATTACAGTTTGGTACGGCACGTAGACCCCTCAATTCTTCTTCCCGGACCCCAAGGATCCTGGAATGTTGTCTCACTTGCATATTAAGAAATAGTGATACTGTCATATACTGAGAGCTTATTCTGTGACAGGGCTCCTTCTAATCCCATCTTAAGTATTAGCTCATTTAACCTACACAACAGTTTCATCAAGCAGGCACAGCTTGAGACTTGAAGAGCTTCCTTAATCCAAACAGCATGTATTTCTTTAAAAATGCAAAGTTCTTAGCCAATATCTTTAAAAATATTGTATCTCTCCCATTTTCTCTATTTCTCCTTCTGAAACAATATTTTAGACATATGTTGGATCTTCTCATTTTATGCTGTGTGATTCCTATGCATGCACACACAGGTATATGTATACATATATAGTTTTAACTTTATTTTTGTTGAAGTAATACATATGCAATGCTTAAAAGTCAAATGGTTCTAAAAGACTTATGACCAGATAGAGTAGTCCCTGCCTCATTCTAGATTCCAACTCCCAGACACAACCGTTTTCAACTCTTTTGTTTGCTTCTTCTGATATTCACCTCTGTATTACTAAAACATGCTGATGTTATTATTGATTTTTCAGATTTGGATATCATCTACTGATTTTTTACTACAGAAGATGAGGAATTAGCTCTCATTTACACCTTCTTTGTCATCACTCCCCTTTCTTCCATTATCTTTCAATCTCATCATGGAAAATTTTCTTTTTATCATCATATTTTTATTTTCCAAGAGATTATTTTTGTTCTTCAGTTGTTCCTTTTTTAATTGTCTTCTGTTTTTGTTTAATGTATGTGCTGTCTTCTCTTATAACTCTGAAGATATTATACATTTTTCTTTTGCTTCTTTTTTCTGTTTCTTCTAAGTATTGCCTATGTTTCCTAGAGCCTCTTTACTTTTCTTTTCACTTCTTTGTTTTCTTTTTCTTTTCAGTACAGAGAGCTTCCAATCAACATTTTTTTTTTTTTTTTTGGCTGCGTCATGTCTTAGTTGTGGTACTCGGGATCTATCGATGTGATGTGGACTCTTCATCGTGGCATGCAGGCTTCTCTCTCTAGTTGTGGCACACGGGTTCCAGAGCTCATGGGCTCTGTAGTTTGCAGCCTGCGGGCTCTCTCATTGAGGTGCACGAGCTCAGTAATTGTGGCCAGTGGGCTTAGTTGCCCCGCAGCATGTGGAATCTTAGCTCCCCAACCAGAGATTGAACCCACATCCCCTGCATTGGAAGATGGATTCTTTACCCCTGGACCACCAGGGAAGTCCCCCAATCAACTTTTTAATCCTCAATCTTAATATGAAGCTAGCTAAAAAATTACCAGGCATTGGAGGAAAGTATTTTATATTAAAAAGAGATGTTTTCTTTGGAGCGGCTCGGTCTCCCAAAGGGGATGTCCTGCACTTGCCTGTCTGAGGGGTAGACGGTGGCTGCCGACGTTCTCAAACTCAAATGCAGAAAGTGTCCAGAGCTCATCTTGCAATTTGCAGAATTTTGCTGACTCGTCAGTTTTTAGCATGGTCCTTGTCTATGATAGAGGTGAATTTTGCTGAGTCCAGAGTCTGTCTAGTTCAACTTCTCCTCAGAGTTTTCTGCTAGGGAATGAGAGAGGAACTGGTCCCAACCTTTTCTCATTCAGTCTTTCAGCCAGTTCTCTTTGGAGTTCTACACGCACCCCTGCTCTCAGAGGTACCAGATCTTTGCAGCATGAATCAGCCTGCTTTCCAGTTTTGCCATTTTAGGTTTGCCAGTTTAGGTTTTAGCTTTTTCTGGGCTAAATGTTAATTACTAACATTTTATTACTGAACTCGTCTCGCATTCTGTCTGTCCTTTGAGTTTCTGCTTTCTTTTTTTTTTTTTTTTTTTTTTTTGGCTGCACCTTGTGACATGTGGGATCTTAGTTCCTTGACCAGGGATCAAACCCATGTCCCCTCCAGTGGAAGTGCTGAGTCTTAACCACTGGACCTCCAGGGAAATCCCTCTGCCTTCCTTTTACCACCACCACTTTAGGGGAAATTTCATGAAGGAGGGTGATAAATGTTTATATTGAAGGTGCCATGTTGAACTAGAAACCCCCTTTAAGAAATAACTCCTTGTCTCTCTCTGTGCTACATTCTGGATAATTTGTTTAGATCTAGAGCTTTCAGTTGGCTAATTCTCCCTTCAGTTTTGTCTAATCTGCTATTTAACCTGACCACTGAGTTTTAAATTTTAATCGACATATTTTTCTCCTCTAGATGTCCTATTTTAACTGTTAGAAAAATCTGCCTCTTTTTCCTCGTGTTTTCTTGTTCTTTCATTATGATTATTTTTTGATCTTTGTTATTCTTTTTAACAGATGAACTTTAAATCTCTTAAAGATTCTTCTAACCTCTCAAGCCCTTGACTGGGTGACTTCTGTTTTCTTTCTTTTTTTTTCTTCTGTTTTTGTGATCATTGAATCCCATTATGGTGAACCATTTCCTCTTCGGTTTTTTAATTTTGATAGTGAGCTCATCTTCAGTGGAGATTTCTTTCTTTCTGTGGGAAGCCCATATGCCCTGAGTTATATAAACGTCCCTACAGAGGGTTTTTGCATCTGCTTCTGCTGGGAACCACAGGGGTTCACTTACCTGGGATTTTTTGTTGTTATTTGTTGAGATCCCTATATTATGTGGATAGCGTAAATTCACACTCCACGTCTATGCTATGTACAAGATTACTGTTTTGCTATCTCATTGGAGACGTTAATATTGTTTTCCATACAGATCCCCAGGCAGAGAGAAGCCTCTTGCCACCTTCTTGGGCCGGTAGGAAGATAGTCCTTTTTGCTGTTTGTGCTGGTTATTCAGCTGTGGGCTCTCAGCCTTCACCCTGCTCCTTCTACACTGTATTTTCTGATGCCAGGGCTGGGATTCTGCAAATCATATTTCCCTACTGCCATCTTCCTCTCTTTCAGCTTTTGCCAATAAGGGGCTCAGAGTGAGAGTGGGAGGCAGGAGGAGAGAGAATAGACTTACTGTTTGCTCACTACTCCTGAAGCATCACCTTGGCAATGGTTCATCATCCCAGTGATGGCAGTGGTTCTAGCTTCTAGCTTCTTCTCACACCACCAGTGTCAGCATTACCCCAGGAAACACCAATACCAGCTGAGTTGCACACCTTAGAGCTCTGAATCTTAGGTCTTCAAGATCTCTCCTCCAAAGTTCTACATTCTAATAACCCACTCCTGGGCAAGAACATATGGGTCCAGATCAATAGCCATGTGTTAAACAGCTTCTAAGAAGGTTCCCAACCATCTCTGTCTCCTGGTCTTCACAGCCTTGCGTAAATCCCACCCCTTGAGCATGACCTGCACCTGATACACAGACAGAATGTAGCAAAAATGATGGGATGCCTCTTCTGAGGTTGGTTACACGAGGTTCTTGCTTTCATCGTGCCTACCCTCTATCACTGTCTTGCTTGCTTGTTCTGATGGAAGCTTGCTGCCATGTTGCGAGCTGCCCTATAGGGAGACTCAGTGGCGAGGATCTGAGAGAGACCTCTGACCAGTGTTCAGCAATGAACTGAGGCCTTCAGGCCAACAGCTTGTGGGGAATGAAATATTCCCAACAGCCACATGAGTGAGCTTGGAAACAAACCCACCCCCGGTTGACACCCTGATTTCAGCCTGGTGATGGGCCCTGAGTCTGAGGGCTCTGCTAAGCCACATCCAGTTGCCTGACCTACAGAAACTGTGAGATAATAAATGTTTGCTGTTTTAAGCTGAGAGGCTTTGGGGTAATTTGTTACACAGCCATATATAACTAATCCTACTCCACTTCCAGTAACAGAATGACTTTATGATGGAGGCAGAAGGCCTACAAAGGTGCTGGGTTTATGTAGGGCTAGCAATTCCAGCTACTTCGAGCTCCCCAGGGTCTAAGACTCCACCAATGTCTCCCCACATGGGCATTAAAACTCTGGCCCTCAGTTGGTAGGGAGCTTGTCCAAACCTGCATTTCTTTGTGTGAGCGCCCTAACAGTTTCTGTCAGCACCAGAAAATGTCCCTTACGTTTGAACTTGACTATGTACTTTTAAAACATTTTGTAATATTTACCCAGGATTTCTCTGCTCTTGAGGAAGAAATGGACGTCCCCAGGTCTCTCCAATGCCAGAAATCCAAAGTCAAGCAGAAGACTCTGGATATTCATACATAAAATCAGGAAGTCTCTGTATTTTAATTCTCAATATTTAAACAGATTGGTCTTTACCAGTTGTTAAAACACAAACTCTAATTCATAATATGAATGATCTCCCAGGATGAATGCCATTAGGGCAATCTGGTAGTTTAATTGCTTCCTCCCTGATGACTTATGAGTTGGAACCGCTAGGAAAGTAGGGTATCAAAACAAATACTTGAAGGCCAAGGATAAAAATATGTTAATAATTAGTAACAGCTAGAAGCAAAGTTAATCCTCAGTGGGCCCATAATGCCAGCTATTTAATGCAAATTAACAAATGGCATTTTAATGTAAAGGACTTGAAAGCTAATATTCTAATTTTCCAAACAAGATCAATAATTCAACAAACAATAATGTTTTGGAGGAAGGAATTTAGAACTAGAGCGATAACTTTAATTCGGAGATAAGTGAAATGCTATGTGAAGTTTATATTTGTGGATCCCAAATTAGACCAAATTAGAGTTAGGTACACATACACTGGAAGGAAGGGCTCATAAAGATGAAAAGTGCAAGCCATAGCTGATCACAAAGTGATAAAATTGGTCTTAGAACACTGGATAATGAAGCAATCTTTTATTTCTTTGAAGGATTATGAGAGATAATTCTGAGTTAAAATGGTGTTGTTTTGGGAGTTCCCTGGTGGTTCAGTGGTTAGGATTCAGCGCTTTCACTGCTGGGGCCCCGGGTTCAATCCCTGGTCAGGGAACTGCAATCCTGCAAGCCATGTGATGCAGCCAAAAACGAAAAATTTTATTTTAAATAAAAGATAGGGCTTCCCTGGTGGCGCAGTGGTTGTGCGTCCGCCTGCTGATGCAGGGGAACCGGGTTCGCGCCCCGGTCTGGGAGGATCCCACATGCCGCGGAGCGGCTGGGCCCGTGAGCCATGGCCGCTGAGCCTGCGCGTCCGGAGCCTGTGCTCCGCAACGGGAGAGGCCACACCAGTGAGAGACCCGCATACCACCAAAAAAAAAAAAAAAAAAAAAAAAAGATAAATAAAATGGTGTTGTTTTGAATTATTAGATCTTGTGTTTTAGATAAAAGTTTAATAAATGAACAGTGAAACAGCATTCCAATTTCTGGTATTGGGTTGCTCTGGAAGAATCATTTTGACTTGAAGTATAAAAACACACCCCTATGTTCAGACTGTAGCCTCACTGTGGCCAGCCGTGACAGTATTTTGTGCCTGGTTTGTACAGGATGCTGAAAAAAAACCACTCTAACCTGGTAACTTCCATGTGTATAGTACCTTGCAGTCAACAAATGTTTCCCACACTTTCTCTCATTTGATCCTTTAAACAAGCTTGTATGGTAGGTATTCTTAGCCTCATTTGACAGGTGAGGGAATTGAGAAATTATGATTTGCCTGGGGTCGTGCAACTTGCAAATGCAGAATTTCCCCCTGGACCTCAAGCACATCACCATGTCCAGAGTGATTTCTATTGCCCTCCACACTCAGCTCCGTCAGGTGTGTCTGCATTTTTAACTCCATAATGCCTGGCAAAGCCAGATGAGCAGTCTCTTCATTCTGCAGTGGTTTTTGTCGTTGTTGTTGTTTTGGTATTTTTTGCATTTTATTGAAGTATAGTTGATTGACAGTGTTGCATTAGTTTAAGGTGTACAGCACAGCGATTCAGCTATACAGATATAGATTCTTTTTCAGATTCCTTTCCATTATAGGTTATTACAAGATATTGAGTAGAGTTCCCTGTGCTATATAGTAGGTCCTTGTTGGTTACCTATTTTATATATAGTAATGTGTGTATGTTAATTCCAAACTCTTAATTTACCTGCCACCACACACACACACACACACACACACACACACACACACACAGTGTTTTATTTTTTTTAATTATTTTTTATTTTATTTATTTTTAACATCTTTATTGGAGTATAATTGCTTTACAATGGTGTATTAGTTTCTGCTTTACAACAAACTGAATCAGCTATACATATACATGTGTTCCCATATCTCTTCCCTCTTGCGCCTCAGTCCCACCCTCCCTATCCCACCCCTCTAGCTGGTCACAAAGCACCGAGCTGATCTCCCTGTGCTATGCGGCTGCTTCCCACTAGCTATCCACCCTACGTTTGGTAGCATATATATGTCCATGCCACTCTCTCACTTCGTCACAGCTTACCCTTCC
>NC_041221.1:24884554-24885566 GCF_002837175.3 Physeter macrocephalus
CTCCATACTGTTCTCCATAGTGGCTGTATCAATTTACATTATTCCCACCAGCAGTGCAAGAGGGTTCCCTTTTCTCCACACCCTCTCCAGCATTTATTGTTTCTAGAGTTTTTGATGATGGCCAATCTGACCGGTGTGAGATGATATCTCATTGTCGTTTTGATTTGCATTTCTCTAATGATTAATGATGTTGAGCATTCTTTCATGTGTTTGTTGGCGATCTGTATATCTTCTTTGGAGAAATGTCTATTTAGTTCTTCTGCCCATTTTTGGATTGGGTTGTTTGTTTTTTTGTTATTGAGCTGCAAGAGTTGCTTATAAATTTTGGATATTAGTCCTTTGTCAGTTGCTTCGTTTGCAAATATTTTCTCCCATTCTGATGGTTGTCTTTTCATCTTGTTTATGGTTTCCTTTGCTGTGCAAAAGCTTTTAAGTTTCATTAGGTCCCATTTGTTTATTTTTGTTTTTATTTCCATTTCTCTAGGAGATGGGTCAAAAAGGATCTTGCTGTGATTTATGTCATAGAGTGTTCTGCCTATGTTTTCCTCTAAGAGTTTTATAGTGTCTGGCCTTACATTTAGGTATTTAACCCATTTTGAGTTTATTTTTGTGTATGGTGTTAGGGAGTGTTCTAATTTCATACTTTTACATGTACCTGTCCAGTTTTCCCAGCACCACTTATTGGAGAGGCTGTTTTTTCTCCACTGTATACTCTTGCCTCCTTTATCAAAGATAAGGTGATCATATGTGTGTGTGTGGGGGGGTTTATCTCTGGGCTTTCTATCCTGTTCCATTGATCTATATTTCTGTTTTTGTGCCAGTACCATACTGTCTTGATTACTGTAGCCTTGTAGTATAGTCTGAAGTCAGGGAGCCTGATTCCTCCAGCTCCATTTTTCATTCTCAAGATTGCTTTGGCTATTCGGGGTCTTTTGTGTTTCCATACAAATTGTGAAATTTTTTGTTCTACTTCTGTGAAAAATGCCAGTGGTAGTTTGACAGGGATTGCATT
>NC_041221.1:24885650-24921451 GCF_002837175.3 Physeter macrocephalus
CTCCGGGTGCGCAGGCTCAGCGGCCATGGCTCACAGGCCCAGCTGCTCCACGGCATGTGGGATCTTCCCAGACCGGGGCACGAACCCGCGTCCCCTGCATCAGCAGGCGGACTCCCAACCACTGCGCCACCAGGGAAGCCCATATTTGTGGTCTTTTGTGTTTCCATACAAATTGTGAAATTTTTTGTTCTAGTTCACACACAGTGTTTTAAAGTGTGTTGGATACTCTGGCAGTACTAGCATCTGTTTTTAGTGTTTTATTTTGAATTTGTTCTTTATCAGACAGAATTCTAATGCAATTTCAATGACAGTGGGTAAACACCTTCTTCTGTGGCAGGTTCTGTATTCCTCTGAGCTGGGTATTATTTTTTCACTCCAATTGAAAAAAGAAAGCACTTCTCTTGATGTATACCATGGTACAGAAAAATTCCACCCAGTAAATGTTCAACAATGAAACACATCCATATATTCAGTGTTCCGAGCAAGAAACAAAGTTTCCAACACTCCAGAAACCCCTCATGTCCCCTTTCAGTCACCACTCCCTCCAAGGGTAATCCCTGGGCTGACTTCTAACAGCACAGATGGGCTTTGCCTGTTTTCATGCTTCTTATACATGAAGTCTCTTGTGTTCTCTTGCTCAAAAATACGTTTGGATGGCTCATCCATGTTGTAGAATGCAGTAGTAGGGTGTTCATTTTCAGTGCTGCACAATATTCCACTGTGTGGAATTTGTTATCTTATTATAATACTGTTATGATTATATATAAAATACTATATTGTAATAGAGCATACCTTATTACAATGTTATTATATATAAAATAATATATTGTAATAGACTAGACAACTAATAGAATAGGCAAATATTCTAGAATAGCTCTATTTATCTATTCTATGGTTGACGGGCATTTGGGTGGTTTCCAGTTTGGGACTATTACTAATAGTCCTCCTGTGGACATTCTAGAACAGCTTTTTTGATGAATATAGGGACACAGTTTTGGGGGGAAATATGACCCAATTTTTGGATGATTTTTTTATATTCTTCCACTGGCAGAAGGTAAAATATATAAAGAGTATAATTTTCCATCTATATATTTTATGCTGCTAATCTAAATCATAATTTATGGAAAGTCAAGATCTCTGATAGCAAACATACCTCATTCATTTAGGCTTCATCAGCTTAAACTTTGTAATCATTTAGACTGGAACTCAAGTGATATTTCTTTCATTTGGCAAACACTTTCTTTAAAGTTAATGTCAATATTTCAATACAAGGGGCAAATTTCAAATTCAAGATCCAGTCACCAAACATTCTGGGCACTACATTTACATGTATAACTCATAAGGTAATTGCAAGTGGATCTTATCTATAAGTAAAAACAAGGTATCCCAGGAAATGTATTTTGCAGTAATAAGCTTTGTTAGTAGGTCTGAGTTGGTGATACTTTAATATAACAGACAGTTTCTTTTACAAGTAATACTACATTCTGTCATTCCAAATTATTGGATTTAGATGTGGCACTGTCCTAGATGATTAACTCAAGTGCACATATAAGCACAGAACACCTATCAGCATGTAGAACTGTTCCCCCAATTAATCAAGAAGGACACAGGTAATAAGGTAGTTCTAATCATGTTTAAATATTCATTGAGCAGTTTGTGCCTAGAAGCCGTGGTGCAAACTGTAAAGCACTCTGCCTGGGACAGTTATTAGTGATGGTTACATTCAGGTGCTCTCCCCTCCCTCCGC
Organism: Physeter macrocephalus; assembly: GCF_002837175.3. Classification (NCBI taxonomy): domain Eukaryota; kingdom Metazoa; phylum Chordata; class Mammalia; order Artiodactyla; family Physeteridae; genus Physeter; species Physeter macrocephalus. Next base: position 24,887,398 of record NC_041221.1, read on the forward strand.
CTCCTTCTTTCCTAAACGCTTCTTCTGCAGAGTAACAAACACGGAGTTGGGACATTTCTAACCATTCTCACTAAACCGCCCTTCTGTTTTTTGCCTTTCTTTATTATCCAGCCTCTTGACTTAGCAGAATCCTTTTCTGAGTAAGCCAGACTCTCAATACTCCCACCACCTCCTAAGAATAAAACTTTTCTCCATCTGCTACGCATGAATTGGGAGAAGTGCTTATTGGGAAAAGTGTCTGGGGCCCTGGGAGGACAGGAGAGGAGCATTAACGCTGCTCTGAACTGGAGGGGACTTGGGAGGGGAGGGCACCAGGGAAGATGTTTCCAGATGGCATGACCTTTAGACCAAGACCCTGAAGGGTGGGTATGTGTAGGGCCGTGGTGGGGTATGAATTAGCCAGCGTGTTGGGGACAGAAGGAGCTGTGTTTAGGACCCTTGAGATGAACCAGGTAATGATTGTCCCCATTGGCTGCATGTTGGAACGCCCTGGTATAGCAGTTATCTCTTGCCCCAATGATACTGTGCACCAAGTAACCACACAACCACAGTGGAGCACAGCACCTCGTGTTTGTTGCCTGTGCATCTGAGGTGGTTGGAGAGACAATTCTGTGAGATGTGATTTAGTAAATTTAACCATATTCTTACAAACCCGTGTGCACAGCCAGGGACTGCAAACCCTGTAGGAAGCACAGCCAGGGAGACGGTTGGCTCTGGACCCACACACTTGAGGGCAAAGCCTGGCTCCCACATCCAAGATGCGTGGTCCTGGGTGGGGTACTTGTACACTTCATCTGTAAAATGGGAATAGCAATCATGCCCACTTTGTAGCATTGTTCTGAAGGTTAGATCGAGATAATGCATGAAAAAGCTGAGCCCAGAGTTTGGCCCATAGCTAGCACTTAGTAAGTGGTGATCTGTATTAGATGTCAAGTTGGAGAGTGGAACTATTCACTGCTCTTTATTAAGTTTTCCTCTGTAAGTTCTTTAGAGAATTGGTCATTTAGAGCAATACAAATAACATTCATATAGTGTATTAAAATTCACCAAGTGCCTTCATACACCTTCTCTGATCAACGTAATAATCTGGGTGGTAAATAAGGATAAGAAAATGGAGGTTCTGAAATGTTGAAAGTTTCACACAAGGCTCTTCAGCTAATATAGCTCCCAGATGGAATCTCCTGGCTGGATTATAATCATGCTCCAGATGTTCCAGCTGGCAGTTTCAAGAGTGAGGCTCCAGAAATGCACGTGCTGACTTTCCCTTCAAAATTCTCCACAAGCAAGTGTGGGGTGTAGAAAGAGACAAGCTAGGCTCACACCCTGACTGCCACCAAGAGTTCTGGAGGCTCAAAGGAGATAATACATGGAGAGTATTTCTACCCTGGAATGTTCCATGTATATTCATTGTAAAAATGTAGTCCTATTTTGTTTAGTAGAGTCTTAGCCGATGGGTATGATATGGCTTACATCCCAACTTTTCTTAAAGTTCTGCAAAGAAAATTTGAAGTTTCCTATGTAAAGAAAGGTAGACATTTTTAATGAAATAAGTCAACAAACATTTTAAAGGAGTAGTTTTTCTGGCCCAAAGTGTCCTTGCTTAACTCTGACAGGTCTTCATCACAGTAACTGCACTTCATGCCATTTTAGGCTGGGGTCAGGTTAGGGTCACTTAAAGATTCACATTTTAATACAAGATTTATTTTATTTCTCGAATTACTGAAAGAGAGTGAGAGAGCATGTGTATCCCTTCCACATCTCTGAATTCTAACTTCCCTGCTGGTGGAAGCCCCCGTCCTGCCAGCTCTACCTCACCTTCTCCATTCACCAGAGCCAGTAGGGGTCTTTTCTTCCTACCAATGCCTTTAATTTCCTAGTAGAACAGCACTTATGGCACTTAACTGCTAGCACCAGGCCATCAGCATGCATTGTATTTGTAGGCAATAACAGCTTTACAGCAGCCAACTTTCATTGGGTACTTACCTTGTGCCAAGTATTGTCCTAAGCACCTTACTCAAAATAGTTCATTTAAACCTGAAAACACTCCATGAAGTAAGCAATAATTTGAAAATATAAACGGAAATGTTTTCACTTCCCAACAATATTTCCAAGGGCTTTAAGCCTTACTATGTTCTTTTGGGGTGTTGAGGGGATGTGATGAGTTGAACCTTGGATGTGTGGATATAGGATGAGTGTTAATTGACACATTTACCAGAAGAAGAAAACTTTTCCCATTGTCACCATCTCTTTTCCTTCACAACATTTTATTATAAAAATTGCCAAACATACAGAAAGTGGGAAAGTAGCATAATAGGATCTAAATTCTAAGCTCAACAATTGCAATTTTAAATATATGTAAATATATATTATGGTTTTTACTGATTCTTTTGAAAGTTAGTTGCCAATGTCTTGACATTTCATCCCTAAGTACTACAGCATGTACTTCCTTAAAGTGAGGGCAATCTCTTATATAACCACAATACTGTTATCACACCCCAGAAAATTAACGATCATATTGAATGTGGCTTGTCTTTCCCCTCCATCCCTATTTGACCAATAAAAGGACAATAGAGGAAAGCCTTTTGAATTTGAATTCCAGCCACCTTGTATTCTGTATTGTCCCTAAATATTGTAGCCTTTCTTCTTACTTGGAAAGCGTTTGATACTTTGATGGGGAGAAAGACTCTTCGTTAATACTTTGAAAACTGGAATTCACTCTCTTAATAAGGTAAATATGGGCATGCCCATGGAATGACTGGAAAAATTAAGGCTGAAAGTTATAAATAGTTTTGTCCTCTATGGATTAGAACTCTGTTTTTTCCCCCAAAACGTCCAGGTAAACTTAAGGCTAATCAATAATTCACAGATGCAGCCTCTAACCAAGGGATTTACCAGTTTAATGAACAAGACACCATACACAAGTCCAGACTTTAACAGCTAATAGAGGGGACTTCAACCTCCATTTTCAAGACTATGCACCAGCTAATGCACCAGTTGCAAAGGTGAGCTAGTGACAGATTATAGCTTTCTTTTTCCATTTATGAAATAAATCACTAATTTTTGCTGACTACAGAAAAATGTAACTTTAAACAATCATGAAAAAAATGACGTATAAACTTTGCCTCATACTTATTTCCTCCAAGCCAATGAGTACTCCAAGACTTTTCATGTTGATATAGTTTTCTAACACTCTAGAATTTCCTCCAAATATTTGATTATATTTGACTAAGTTGCCTGACCAGTTTGCTTTGAATGACAGGACATTTCTTCTTACTTTGTCAGACGTTTGCCCTGGGAACCCAGTCCCCATTCTGTGAGGAAGGCCAAACATGGAGAATCCTGCGTGGAGAGGAGCTGGGAACCCAGCCTCAGCCAGCGTCATCCACTAGACCTGTGAGTAAACAGTCTTCAGATCATTCCAACCCCTAGCCTTCAATGATTAATATTAGCTTGTCTCTGACAGAGGTAATGTTTGCTTCTTCGGTTTCAGGTATGGAACTGTGTTCGGCCATTCCTAGTTCTTGTGGATAGAGGAAAATGTTATGTAATATCTTATAAAAGAATACCCAAATAAGCAAGAAATATTCAATAATCATATTGTGTTAATATTTGAGGAAGTATTAGCTTTTGCTTTCATGGAAAGATGACTATTAATGATAGCAGAAGTGTTCCAAAAGGAAATAATGGTGTTTGCTAAGATGATTCCATAAGATGTGAATTTTAGGGGGTAGCAAGTAGATTTTAAGTGTACTTAACATATTTGACATGAAACCAGGCTTATATGGGTTGAAGTATGTCCCCCACCCACCCACGTCAAAAAAAGAGATATGAAGTCCTAAGCCCCAGTACTTTAGAATATGGCCTTTTTTGGAAATTGGGACGTTACAGAGATAATCAAGTGAAAATGAGGTCATTAGGATGGACCCTAATAAATTATAACTGGTGTCCTTATAATAAGAGGAACTTAAGAAACAGAGACACACACAGGGAGAAGGCCATGTGAAGATGAAGGCAGAGATTGGGGTGATGCTTCTACAAGCCAAGGAACACCAAAGATGGCCAGCAAACCACCAGAAGCCAGGAGAAAGGCATGGACCAGATTCTCCCTCATAGCCTCCGAAGGAACTAACCCTGCTGACCCCTTGATCTCAGACTTCTGGCCTCCAGAACTGTGAGACAATAAGTCTGTTGTTTAAGCTGCCCGGTCTATGGTACTCTGTTAATGCAGAGTAATAATACCCAGGCCAAGTTTTTGAGCTGATGCCTGGGGTTGTGAGGTGTGATGTTTCCGCAATGACTAGGTTACATCTAATGTTAGTGTAAAATTTCCCTCGTGGTACTTAATAGTATTCCATACGTTTACTTAAGGAGTCTTTTCCCTTGAGTTCCTTTGGAGTTAAACTGATTGGCTATTTTATTTTACAGTGAATCATCTGGATATCCACATAAAAATTTAATCAGAAAATATAAGTGATTAGCTATTGATGACTGAAATATTAGCATGATCACATCTTTCTTCTTTGGGTGGTGAAGTGAAATAATTTTGGTCTGCTCCACATCTCCTCATCTTGGAGACATTCCTGAACCTCAGTAAAATCCCTGCTCTGTCCGTGTGTGGGGATGAATCTGACTATGACACCCGCCTGCCCCAGGAGGCACCAATAACAGTTCTCCATTTCCCTGGTCACTGTGATTGGTTCGGCAATGAGCACATGACCCAAGCTAGGCTAATCAGAGTGTTCCCCAGGAACTTGCCAGCATGATCAAGAAAAATGCTCTTCTTTATCAGGCATTAGAAGTCCTAAGGTCAGTGCAGACTTCTCTTTTGGGATAGGAGCCTTACTGAAAATTAGGGAGCCAAGCTGGGACAGGAGATACAGGGTAAGTCAGAATTCTCACTCCCTGGATCAAACAAAACGACACTGGGATGGTTTTCCCTATAATGTGGGATGATCACATTGGCACATGCAGAATGGCAGCTTGTGTTTCCAACAACACTTGCATGTATACACATATGTCACCCCACAGTCTCTTATTAAAATGCAAGTGTCTATCTTTCCACTGAGGGGTGGGGTCTGTGTTTCCTCCCAGTGAACCTGGGTGAGGCTTGGGACTGCTCCAACCAAGACAAAATGGCGAAGGTGATACTATGTTACTGCCAAGACTAGGTCATAAAAACGATGTGGCTTCCACTTGGCGCTCTGTCAGATGTTTGCCCTGGGAACCCAGTCCCCATTCTGTGAGGAAGACCAAACATGGAGAATCCTGCATGGAGAGGAGCTGGGAACCCAGCCTCAGCCAGCATCATCCACTAGACCTGTGAGTAAACAGTCTTCAGATCATTCCAACCCCTAGCCTTTAAGACCCCAGACATTATGGAGCAGAGGCGAGCCGTGGCCGCTGTGCCCCATCCAATTCCTGACCCTCTGAATACATGAGGATAGCAAATGGTTGTTTTACAACACTGAGTTTTAGGGTAATTTATTACACAGCCATAGTAAGATGGCTTGCGATGTGTCAGAATCTCTTCCCTATGTGGTTCCAGTCAGGATGGGCCATAAGAGGGCATCTCCTGGGAGATTTTGAGGGTGGAAGCCAGTGGCAGCCATTTGTAGCTCACATGCGTTGTCACTGATGTGTTGGTGCATTGCCATAAGGCAGCCGTGGGACCTGTGTCTGCTCTTCTGGGCTCATGCGTGCTTAGCATCGTGACAAAGGACCAGACTTCTTCAGCACACCTGCATCACGAAGGTTAGAGGCAACAAGACCCGGCACATGATGGGTGCCAGCTTGTCCTTGTCCCCCTTCCAGTTTATAACCATCTTTTCTTCCTGACTGCCTGCCCTGTAGATATCAAACTCCAGCGTCAGGCTCTGGGACCACAGTTTCCACAATTACATAATGTCAAATCTTTGTCTATAACACAAAATTCATGTAATGCATGATATATAATATAATATTTAATAATATAACAATACACAATGTAAAATGTATAATATATAATATATGACATGATATATGATATGTATATAATATGTAATATACAGTATATATGCTCGCACACATCTACAGATACGTATGTATACACATGTCCTAGGTTCTGCTTCTTTGACTGAGCCCTGACTGAGGCCCATAGTAATTGGATACTCATAGTATTCAATAGCCAGGCTTTCTTCTTCTGTTTCATTTGATCCTTCTCCCATTAGTCACTCAATGCCATGCAGACACTTCCCTCTGGTTGTCACCCACAGCATCCTGCACCTGTTCCCTGTTTACATTAGTACTGCCGCAGTCCTCACTGATTTGCAAATCTGAGTACATTTTGATGATGTAAAGAACCTTTGAATGCAAGCTGTGTCTGAGAAAAACTTCTCCAAGTATCTAAGAATAGATTTATATCAGCAAATATCCACATTAAGAAGAAGGCTTGCTTCCTTCTCTTCATTCCTTGGATGTTTTCTCATCCAATTTTTTAGGCGAGATATCTTCTACTCAGGCTGCTATAACAAAATCCCATAGACTGGGTGGCTTAAACAACAAACTGTATTTCTCACAGTTCTGGAGGTTGGGAAATCCAAGATGAGGGTGCCAGCATGGTCGGATCCCGCTGAAAATCCTCTTCCTGGATTGTACTGTTACCCTCTTGCGGTGTCCTCACATGACAGAGAGAGGGCTCTGGTCTCTTCCTCTTCTTCTAAGGATACTAATCCCGTCTTAGGGGCCCCACCCTCATGACCTCATTTAAATCTAATTACCTCCCAAAGGCCTCACCTCCAAATACCATCACATTGGGCATTAGGGCTTTACCATAGGAATTTGGGGGTGGCGGCACAAACATTCAGTCCATAACACAAGATGAGAAACAAATCCAATTAACCTATGAGGACTTCTGCTGAAAGATCTACATGTTTACTCATGGTGGAGTGTGTTTGGAACCTGACCATTGAAAGGCCCACTCTGCACAGTAGACCTGTACTGGGAGGGGCAAACTTGAAACGTGAGGGAGATTCTGTAGTTCCTCCACAATTCCTGAGGCTGATGTAAGAGGCCCCTCCATCAGTAGCATTTAGTTGCACGTAACTGGGATCCCATCATGTGCTAACTGAAAAGCTTCCTCACCAAGGAGGAGGCCGAGGAAGACAGGGACACTGGTGGACAACATGCTAATGATTCAGAGTAAAACATGGCAACCCTTCAAAGAATGACAACCATATTCTCTGCTAGTGGAGGTGCCTTTAAAGAGAGATGGCCTTACACAACCTAATATATTATATTCTTAGTCCTAGACCTAGCAAGGCTCATCAATACGCTGAGAACATAGACCAAGTAGGTAAAAGTACTCTTTACCCCAGGTGCAAGGAAGACATCTAAGCATTGGTGCATTGGGACAAATTGCATATGGCATACATCTGCCTGGCTTCCAATGGTTCCCTCTTTTGCTGGAAATGCCCACACCCATGATGGCATTACAACACTCTCCAGCAACAGTTGGTGGGCCAGGTATGGATACATGACCAAAGCTGGGCTACTAAGATTCTTTTCCTTGGAGCTTGGATTTTACTAAGAGATACTCATTCTACGTATGCTACTAGAATGGTGTTATGGATTGAATTGTGTCCCCCTAAAATTTGTATGTTGAAGCCCTAATCCCCCATGTGATAGTATTTGGAGATAGAGCCTTTAAAGGGGGTAATGAAGGCTAAATGAGGTCATAAGGGTACAGCCCTAATCCAATAGAACTGGAGTCCTTATAAGAAAAGGGAGAGACACCAGGTATTTCTCTCCTTCTGCATGAAGACACAGAGAAAAGGCCATGTGAGGCAAGAGTGAGAAAGGCCATCTGCAAGCCCAGGAGAGAGAGAGGTCTCACCAGAAACCAACGCCTTGATCTTGGGCTTCTAGCCTCCACAACTGTGAGAAAATAAATGTCTGTTGTTTAAACCATCCAGTCTGTGGTATTTCGTTATGTCAGCCGGAACAGACTAATACAAACAGTAACATATGGATACTGTAAATCAGAATTATTTCAGGTGCAAGTGGCTGGAATCTAGCTCAACTGACTTAAGCAGAAGGGGATCTATTGACTCTATAACTGAAAAGTCTAAAGCTAGGACTCAGTAGAGCTTTAGTTTGATCCAGGACCCTGAACATCATAACAGGACCCAGATTCTGTCTCCATTACTTGACTCTGTTTTCTCTGGATGGTGCAATCCCAGATTACGTCACCAAGAAAGCTGCAGCAGCTCCAGCTTACAACTCCCAAGTTCAAGTCCGTGGGGAAGAGTGCACCCTTCTCTTCCTGAAGCCTCATCGGCATTGGCTTTGCTTGAATCACGTGCTTGCAGCTGAGTCAATCCCTGTGGCTGGGAAAATGTGATGCTGTGACCGTGGCTCACCTGGAACCAGGTGTGGAGTCAAGGATTTAGAATAAGAGGGGAAAGACAGCCCCAGCTACCAAATATCCTCTACCACTGGGGCTGGGGTTGTTTTCACAGTGCAGACAGAAGCGGACAAAGCTCTGATGGAAATGAGAAAAGTGACTGCCTTAGGCATGCAGAAAGAAAGAGGGACAGAAAACAGAGGGTCACCTCCTGCGTTCCTGGTCTTCCAGGGCCTGCTTTCATCTCTTTCTGAGGCTGGATGCAAATCCATTCTTTCTTAGGGTCTATGAGACCCCCTCTGTGGCTTGATAGCACGTTGCTTTTTTTCCTCTGAAGGTAACTTGCACCCAATATTTGTGTCTGAAAATTTGTCCCCCAAAATTCATATATTAAAATCCTAACCCCCAAGGTGATGGTGTTAGGAGGTGGGGACTTTAGGGACGTGATTAGGCCATGAGGGTGGGACCCCCATGAATGGGATTAGTGCCCTTATAAAAGAGACCTCAGAGTGCTCCCTTGCCCTTCCACCATGTGAGGACACAGGGAGAAGCAGGTCCTCACCAGGTACCACATCTGCTGGTAACTTGACCTTGAACTTCCAGCCTCCAGAACTGTGAGTGAAAAATGTCTGTTGTTTATAAGCCACCCAGTCTATGGTATTTGTTACAGCAGCCCAAACGGACAGACATTGGTATACATTATTTGAAGCCAATGACATTAACTAATCCAAAGAGCCCATCAAGCTCACGATTCTGTGACTCTGCGATGGGAAAACAAGCAGAATGTTTCCCAGCCTCAGGAACAGTCTGTCTGCGTCGGAAGGGAAAGCAACCAAACTGTGTGCCGCAATCTGAGACAGGATGCTGGACCTTTATTTTTTCGGCCCCCAGCTGTCTCTCCTTGCCCTGTGGGAACCTTTGCTCCCATTCTCTGATGACGCATTTTGAGACAAGCTTATTCCATGTGTTACCAGTCGGCACTTTCCAGCCTTCTGACCAGAGTGATTGGCTTCCTCATGGTCACATGGCACAAATCCCACCCACCGCAGCTAAGGGTGTTCAGTTCCCAGGCCTTTGTTGTTATCAGGGAAGCATACTTCCTTTTCCTGTTGGCATAAAATGGGACTGGAACTGTGGCAGATAGCTTGTGAGCACATGGGGCCTGAGCATGAACTGAACATCAAGGAAGGAGAACTGAGAAATCCAGAGACAGAGCTCTATCCCAAAGAAATCATTTGATTTCAGCCTGGATCAAACCATACCTGAAGCAAGAGCTCCCTCGGGATTCTTCAGTTTTGAGAGCAAATAAAGTCCTTTTCCTTTTCTTAAGCTGGTTTGAGTTAGGGTTTCTGTCACTTGCAGCAGAAAGAATCATAACTAATATAGTTTTGGGAAGTTGGGTTTGAGGAAAGGTGTCAGGCAATCTATAAAATGAACAGGCTGAGTTACAAACAGAGACAGGTTCTAAAACTCCAGTAGGTATGCTTTCTCCTTTCTTTGAAATCATAAAACACTTTGCTCCTACAATTGATACGGCATATATCACATATTGCTTTGCATTGCAATTACAGTTCTCGTATGGTGGGTACAAATTTCACAACCATAAAAACTCCAGGGCTTCCCTGGTGGCGCAGTGGTTGAGAATCTGCCTGCCGATGCAGGGGACACGGGTTCGAGCCCTGGCCTGGGAAGATCCCACGTGCCACGGAGCAGCTGGGCCCGTGAGCCACAATTACTGAGCCTGCGCATCTGGAGCCTGTGCTCCACAACAAGAGAGGCCGCGATGGTGAGAGGCCCGCGCACCGCGATGAAGAGCGGCCCCCACTTGCCACAACTAGAGAAAAAGCCCTCGCACAGAAACGAAGACCCAACACAGCCATAAATAAATTAATTAATTAAAAATTGCAACCTCCCTTTAAAAAAAAAAAAAAGAAAAGAAAAAAAAACTCCAGTGTACAGATATGAAACTTTCTTTATCGTTTTATAATTGAGCTTAATTTATCTCACAAGGCTTCATTTCTGCTAATGGCAGAGAACTTAATCTTGCTGATTCCCGGCAATTCTTTCAGCCTCAGTTGAAAATTCAGTATCTTTTTTGGGGGGGAAATACATAGTTAATTCAGGATTTCTAATCCATTCACCCTTATCCTTTTCCCCTGTGGTGATCTGTGTCCTAGCAAACATGGCCAGGAGGCAAAAGGTCTGGTCTGGGAGCCAGCCTCTGACCACAGTGGGACCCTCTGACCGCAGGGGGACCTCTGACCACCGTGGGACCCTCTGTGATTGATCCAGTGGAGCTGAGCTGTCGTCACTGTTGGATCTGTTCACACCCAGGTCTTGGCTGAGCTTCTGCAGACTCAGCCTCGCCCTCCATCCAGTCCCCAGCTCAGGCTGCCCACATGGCTCCTGATCTCAGAGCACAGTCGCCTACCCTCCTCACACGCCCACTCTCAACAACCAGCTCTTCTGACGCCCCACTCCAACCTGGGGGGCTTCCTCTTCTGTGCTCCAAGAGCCATCCCATGGAGCCCAGGACATCTGAGGACTCAGCTCCCCGCTCGACGCTCAGACAAGCCTGTGCTGCTCTTGGGTCACGACCCTACGGGGGAGGGGGGAGTTTGGCCTCAAGAGGGGGCTGAGCCTCCCCCTCCGCTTCCCTGCTGGCTGTGCTATCCTGAGCCTCACAGCTCCCACCCAGGAAGGGCTCTCTGTCCACACTCTGTGCTGTGGATGAGCTCTCTACTCTGGGTCCCCCCAGGCTGGGCTCTTGGTATTACTTGGAATAATGACAACAATCCTTTCCTCCCTCAGCTGTCTGGACCGTACGACGGAAAACGGCGATTTCCAAGACCGTGCCCCTGCTCTGGATTCCCAGAAGTTCACCCCAGAGTTCCCCAAAGCGGAGTCTGGTGACTTGATCTGGCTGCCTCTTTGGGGCCGCCTCTGCCCCGCGACCTCACAGTCTCATGTTGGTAGAGGAAAGACCAAAAGAAAAAAATGGTTCTGAAGAGCCTAGGGTCAGGACAGGAATAAAGACTCAGACGACTTGAGGACACGGGCAAGGGGAAGGGTAAGCTGGGACGAAGTGAGAGAGCGGCATGGACATATATACACTACCAAACATAAAATAGATAGCTAGTGGGAAGCAGCCGCATAGCACAGGGAGATCAGCTCGGTGCTCTGTGACCACCTAGAGGGGTGGGATAGGGAGGGTGGGAGAGAGATGCAAGAGGGAAGGGATATGTGGATATAGGTATATGTATAGCTGATTCACTTTGTTATACAGAGGAAACTAACACACCATTGTAAAGCAATTATACTCCAATCAAGATGTTAAAAAAATAAATAAATAAAAATAAAGTTCCCATTACGTTTAAAAAAAAAAAAAGGAAAACGACGAGGCATAATCACTGGGTAGGAAAAGCGCCTGGGGGCTACTTCACAGTCTATCTGGCTCAGCGAGCACCAGGTACCCGGACTGGCTCCGTGTGGGACAGTCACTGGATGCCGCTCTTGCTGGCACTTTGGCACTCTTGCAAGGGCCGAACTCTACCCACTGTACCGAGAAGGAGAACCAGTGCAAGGAATTTTCCCGGCTGTTCAAATGCGCTTTTTCTTTAGGCACTTGGCCCCTGGGTGATGACTGTTCTTTTAGCCTCGCAGAGTTGGCTTTAGTGTTGTCTGCTAGGAGCTTCCCGCTCAAGGGACCGATACAGAGTTCCCTGGAGGTTGGCTTGGGGTGTGGCGGCCTCTGTGGCCCGTTAAGTCCTCTGTGGCCCAATTCTCAGGGTTGTAGCTTCAATTGTGTCCCCCCAAAAGCTATGTTGAAGTCCTAGCCACTGGTACCTTCAAAAATGACCTTGTTGGACATAGAGTCCTTGCAGGTGTAAGTAGTTAAGGGTCGAGATGAGATGATGCTGGATTAAGGTGGCCCCTAAACTCAATGACTGGTGTCCTTATAGGGAAAGGAAAGGACATTCAGAAACACAGGCACGCAGGGAGAAGGCCATGAGGTGAAGGTGGCAGAGACTGGAGTGTAGTATCTACAAGCCAGGGAATGCCAAGGGCTGCTGGGACCAGAGCCTAGGAAGAGGCAAGGAAGGATTCTCCCCGAAAGCCTTGGGTGGGAGCACGGCCCTGCCGACACCTTGATCTCTGGCTTCTAGCCTCCAGAATTGTGAGAGGGTAAGTTGCTGCTGTTGAAACCACCCAGTCTGTGCTACTTTGTTACAGCAGACCTGGGAAAGGAATCCCCCCAGGAACCTCACTGCGGACCCTCTGCCCTCTCCTCAGTCCTTGGGTCAGATATCTTGAAGGCTTGTGACATTGCAGGGATCCAGGGGGGCTAAATAGAAGGGACCCCACCCAGGCCACCTCCACGGCCCCGGTTCCCCCGCTGCTCTGAGTCTGGGCTGCTGGTGGCTCAGAGCCACTCTCCTGTCTGGGAATTGCCCCCCGGGGACTGGAAGCAGCCGCATCCAGAAGGTTTGGCATCAGCCCTGGTGGGGAGGCAGCTCACAGCCTCCCGGTGACATGGGGACGAATCCACTGTCCTTGCCTCGACTGGGACCGGCTCTGGGATGCTGTTCATGCTCCGGAGCTCTCCGTGGGGTCCGGCTGAGGGCCACCCCCGTGGAGACCACATCCCTGTTTGCTTCCCTTGCCCCTTCTCCGGGATGTAGCGCTCCTTCCTCCAAGAGCTGCTCCCTGTCTCAGGCTTGGCTTCCAGGGAAGCTGACCCGAGACCCAAGATCACTCCTGGAGGGCGGAGACTTTGTCCTCTGAGGGTGCCTCCGTGGCTGCGGAAGGCACACACGAAGGCAGCGATTCTCACGTGTGAGCAGAGCGACCCCCTGGAGAGCTCCTGTAATCGCAGCTTCCTGGGCCTGACTCCAGAGCTGCTGACAGTACATCTGGGGAGGAGCCTGAGAACCGGCATTTCTAACGAGCCCCCGGGTGCTGCCCCTGCTGGCCAAGGACCGCACGAGAGCCCCTGGCCTAGGATCTCCACGCATCTGGGCCAGGCTGACCGCCTGAGAGTACAAGCAAACCCGGAGGGGTCTGTAGAAATTAATTTACACGTGGGATTTTCGAGGTTGGGCAAAGAATGCAGAGAGGCTGTGTGCTGGGTTGAGGGTTGAAAAAAACAACCTGGAGTGTTTTGGAAGGTTGGTTTCCCCACCCAGGCCCTTGGCCTGTACCTAAGCTCAGAGGAATGAGCTGTGGGCAGAAGCCCTCGGAGCTGCCTACCTGGAGGTCTTTATGGGACAGAGGGGCCCCCAAAGCCATTCTCCTGGGGAGAAGAGACAAAGCTTGACTCAGAAAAGAGAGGGGGGGCCATTCTCGTGTGTGTGTGTGTGTGTGTGTGTGTATGTCCATGTGTGCGCACCTGCGTGTGTACGTGTGTGATACACGTGCAGTCACGGCTTGCTGAGTGCTTTCTGCTTTCCCTGAGCAAGACGGAGCCAGTGGCAGCAGTTCCCAACGCAGAGGCCGAGGGAGCCCCACCCGACACACACACACGATCATCGTTTCTATTTGGATTCTTCCTTCTTCCGTGCGGCAATCTATTTTTCTGTGAGAGCCCTTCCCTCCTCATTTGAGGTTCCTGGCAATTTGGGGTTTGCTGTTTCCAGCCTTGCTCTCCCGCCCGGTGAAGTCCGGTGTTTCATCTCTTTTTACCTCTTCGTGTCAATTACACAGAGGGAAGTTTTGCATCTTCTCTGCTTTCGCTGTTCCACTCACCTCTTTGATCATTTGTTTCGTGGCTATAGATATTTTACTTTGCACACAGGCGATTTGAATTCTTCTGATTCTTTGTTCACAGACAAACCCGGGCCCGGAGCCATTACCTCTCTGCAGCCCACACATCGTTTGTGCTGCACCATCGGCCAGCAGGTGGCAGGATGTCCACCCTTCTCATTTCGTAACAGATTCTAGGAGAGCTGTCAGCGCTGACCCCTCCCGCATGCCTTCCTCTCTGAGAGTCACAAAGAGATGCTTTAGGCTGGGGGCTGAGTTCATCTGTTGCTACTTCTGGAGAATTCTCATCACTGTCTGAGATGCTGCTCCTTCGTCACCAGCCATCTCTCCATTTTTCCTGCCTCAGTAGGTACCTAATCTACAGGTGTTTATGTCTGCACTGGATGCTAATGGTGCCCCACCTGGGCCCCTCCCAGGCGGTGTACCTGACCCCCTACTGTTGTGAGTGTTGGCTGCTGACAGCTCCAGCTGCCCTGCCTCTGGATGGTGAGACTTGGCTTTTGCCGCAGGAGGCCCCCTGGCGGGGAATTTTCACACCCCTAGCGTGGGAGGGCCCCAGCCAAAGACTGTCTGCTAAAGGGTACAGAAAGCCAGCCCCTCGTCTCAACGCGGGGTCAGTCCTAGGATGTGCTGTGTACCCCACAGCCCCAGGGATCTTTCTAGACTTTCTCTAAGCCCACGTCCTACCTGAGCTTCTTTCCCTGCCCTATCCTGCTTTTCTTCCCCTCTGTGACTTGCTTTATTGCAATATTAGCTTTATTGCAGTGGTCTGGAACCAAACTTGCAAAATCTGTGAGGTGTGCCTATACTCTGCTTATTAGCCTTCCTTTGGGATCATGGTAATTTTATTATTGTTATTTTTAAATAATTGAAGTGTAGTTGATTTACAGTAATATATTCGTTTCAGGTGTACAGCATAGTGATTCAGTATTCTTACAGTTTATACCCCATTAAAAGTTATTACGAGATAATGACTATAATTCCTTGTGCTGTACAATATATCCTCTTTGCTTATCTATTTTATTTATTTATTTATTTTTGAAATAAATTTATTAATTTTGGCTGTATTGGGTCTTGTTGCTGCTTGCGGGCTTTCTCTAGTTGCGGTGAGCAGGGGCTACTCTTCGTTGTGGTGTGCAGGCTTCTCATTGCAGTGGCTTCTCTTGTTGCGGAGCACGGGCTCAGTAGTTGTGGCTCACGAGCTCTAGAGCGCAGGCTCAGTAGTTGTGGCGCACGGGCTTAGTTGCTCCACAGCATGTGGGATCTTCCCAGACCAGGGCTCGAACCCGTGTCCCTTGCATTGGCAGGCGGATTCTTAACCACTGCACCACCAGGGAAGCCCACTTATCTATTTTATACATAGTAGTTTGTATCTTTTAATCCCATACCCCTAGCACGCCCCTCCTCACTTCCCTCTCCCCACTGGTAACCACTAGTTTGTTACAGACTAGTTTGTGAGTCTGTTTCTGTTTTGCTATATATATTCATTTTTTAAGATTCCCTGTATAAGTGATAACATACAGTATTTGTTTTTCTCTGTCTGACATTTCACTAAGCATAATATTTTCTAGGTCCATCCGCATTGCTGCAAATGGCAGAATTTCATTCTTTTTTATGGCTAATATTCCATTGTATATGTATACCATATCTTCTTTATCCACTCATCTGTTAATGGACATGGGTGCTTCCATATCTTGGCTATTATAAATAGTGCTGCTATGAACATTGGGGTGCATGAATCTTTTTGACTTATTTGTTTCTTCAGATATATGCCCAAGAGTGGAATTGCTGCATCATATGTTAGTTCTATTTTTAGTTTTTTGAGGAATCTCTGTACTGTTTTCTATGGTGGCTGCACCAATTTACATCCCCACCAAGAGTGTACAAGAGTTCCCTTTTCTCCACACCCTCTCCAACATTTGTTATTTGTAGACTTTTTGACGACGGCCATTCTGACAGGTGTGAGGTGATATCTCATTGTGGTTTTGATTTGGATTTCTCTAATAATTAGTGATGTTGAGCATCTTTTCATGTGCCTCTTGGCCATCTGTATATCTTCTTTAGAAAAATGTCTATTTAGGGCTTCTGCTCATTTTTTGATTGGGCTGTTTTTTGATTTGGTGTTGTATGAGCTGTTTATGTATTTTGGGTATTAACCCCTCGTCAGTTATATCGTTTGCAAATATTTCTTCCATTCTGTAGGTTGTCTTTTTGTTTTGTTGATGGTTTCCTTTGCTGTGCCAAAGCTTATACTTTTAATTAGATCCCATTTGTTTATTTTTGTTTTTATTTCTTTTGCCTTAGGAGACAGGTGGAAAAATATATTGTTCTGATTTCTGTCTAAGAGTGCTCTGCCTATGTTCTCTTCTAGTTTTATGGTTTCAGGTCTTACATTTAGGTCTTTAATCCATTTTGAGTTTATTTTTTAATATGGTGTGAGGAAATGTTCTAATCCCATTGTTTTACATGTAGCTATCCAGTTTTACCAGCCCCACTTACTGAAGAGGCTGTCTTTTCTCCACTGTATACTTTGCCTTCTTTAATTGGCCATAGGTGTGTGGGTTTACTTCTAGGCTCTTGATTCTGTTCCATTGATCTATGTATTGGTTTTTGCTCCAGTACCATACTGTTTTGATTACTATAGCTTTGTGGTATAGTCCTAAGTCTTAGAGGGTCATACCTCCAGCTTTGTTCTTTTTTTCTCCAAATTGCTCTGGCAATTTGGGTCTTTTGTTTCCATATGAATTTTAGGATTATTCTAGTTCTGTGAAAAATGTTGTGGGTATTTTGACAGAGATTTCATTAAATCTGTGGATGGCTTTGGGTAGTAAGACCATTTTAACAATATTAATTATTCCAATTCAAGAACATGGGATATCTTTACATTTGTTTGTATCATCTTCAATTTCCTTTATCAACGTTTTATAGTTTTCAGAGTTTAGGTCTTTCACCTCCTTGGTTAAGTTTATTCCTGGGTATTTTGTTCTTTTTGATGTGATTTTTAAACAGGATTGTTTTTCACTTTCTCTTTCTGATATTTTATTACTAGTATATAGAAAAGAAACTGATTTCTGTATCTGCAAATTTGCTAAATTCATTTATTAGTTCTAATAGTTTTTGGGTGGAGACTTTAGGATTTTCTATGTAATGTATCATGTCATCTGCAAACAGTGACAGTTTTACTTCTTCCCATCCAGTTTGGATGCCTTTTATTTCTTTTTCTTATCTGATTGCTGTGTCTAGGACTTTCAATACTATGTTAAATAGAAGTGGCAAGGATTGGGCCCGAGCTGGCTCTGTTGCCTTTTAGTGTGTGTTTTTCCCTCTCTCTACACTGGGAGTCTTGCCCCGGAAGTGGGGAGTACTGAAGGAAGTGGAGCCCATGTAAGCTCTTGGCTCCTGTCAGCTGCAGAGGTCCAGTGCATTGCCTGTGCAGGCGTCCACAGCTCTGCTCAGACACAACTTTGGGCAAAAGTCCCCCTTGTTGCTCACAGCCAGTCAGACCACAGCCTGCACCACCCCCACCCTGTTGTGCAATTACTCTGCAGGACAGATGGGGCCCATGTGGCCTCTCAGCATGTATCAGAGGGTGAGCTGTGGCAGAGCAGATGCCATGAGAGATCTGGGTGGCTTCTGAAACACTGCTCAAGTAAGTGCCAACAATGGCCACTGACGCCCCACCTAAGCCCCACCCTGGGACCGGGTCACCTGTTTCCCACAGTCGGGTATTTTCCCTAGTCGTGGCTGCCTCAGATTCAGTGCTGTACTGTGACATGGAGTGAGCAGGGCTGGAGCACTCTCTCGGCTAGGGCTGGGATGCATGGAGAGGTTGCTGCGGGAAACCCAGCAGCCACTAGAGCAGACCTCTCTCTGCCCTACCTTGGAGGCAAGCCTGTGTGCATGTGTTCCTTATGAGTGGAGTCCAGGCTTCCCACAGCCCTTATATTAGTCCCAGCAGTCCTCCAACCAGCCAAGGGGGCTTGTCTCCCCACATAGGATGCCAGGACTGGGGCATCCAATCTGTGGCTCAAACTGCTTACTCTTCAGGTTGGATCTCTACCTGTGTAATCTCCCTTTTCCTCTGCATCCCCTCTCAGGGGAACAGGTCCCAACCTAATTGCTTTTCTTCCTTTCACACCTGATTATGTGTGTATCTTTCCTGCAGGCTTGGTTGTACAGAAGTCTTTCTGTCATTCTCCAGTTAGTTTTCAGTGAGAATTTTTCTACAAGTAGATGTGTTTTTGAGGTGTTCGTGGTGGGAGGTGAGCTCCACATCCTCTTTCTCCACCATCTTGATCCAAACCTCTGCCGTCTTCTGCTTTCTCACCTTCCTTCTCCTGAAAGCCTTCCCTCAAAATGTCATATACACCTGGCTCTGATCTCAGGCTCTGCTTCTAGGGGCCCAAGTTAAGATGGTATGTGCACAGAATGTGTAGTGTTGTTTTGTGAGCGTGTGTGTGTGTGTGTGTGTGTGTAGCTGACTTGAAGAGTGTTCCCCTATGAACTCACACCCTTTCCCTCTGTCCCCATGCAGCACTGTCCACGTGGGATCTGTCCCTGCTGCTGTCCATTCATGCAGTCTGCTGCCTCTTCCTCCAGTGTACGTATTCTGCAGTGTGTGCCACCACGTTGTACCTGGTCACTTCCTAGTTGAGAATGCTTTGATTGCCTCTCACTCCACATGGCCACAGGTGAGACCTCAGTGGACATCCTTGTACATGGTCCCTGGGACTGGTGTGGCCATTTCTCTGGATGGACAGATGGGAACGAATTCGGAGCCCCTGAGCATATGCAGACTTACCTTCACAGAGTCCTACACACGGCTGCCCTGAGGTCTCTCTAGTTCCCCAGGAGCTGAGTGTGCCCAGCAGCAGCACACAAGAGTTCCCATCTCCTCATATCTCCAACACAGGGGAGCATCTTCCCTTCCATTTTTGCCATTCTGATGTTGGTTTTCCATCACTGTTTTGTTTTCCTCTCCATTGCTAGCAGCTTTCAGCACCTCTGCATGTGCCAGCCCCCCTCCCCGGCAGCCTTTTTCAAAACACCTGCATTTTTTTTTTTTTAATTTAAAGAACTTTGTTGTTTTATACAGTTAAACTACCTTCTCTGAGTGGGCCATCTGTCTTTTTTCCTTGTTTATGACATCCTTCACTGAGTGGAAATCCTTAAGTGCTCCCGCCTTATGCTCTCATTGTCACATGGAGATTTCGATGAAATAGCTCATTTATATTTCACTTGCCCTTTACTGCAGTCCCCCGACCAGGATGCAGGCATGAGTCCACAGGGACCTGGGTTAAGGGACACAGAATTACAGAGACCATTTTCACACAAAAATCACACTCACTTCTCATTCTGACCCATAAATCCAGCCTTTGCACCTTGGCCCTCTCTTCCATAAGCTTGAGTTCTTTTTCTGAAGCTTTTCAGTCCTTCATGTACAATTACCCACTGTGGGCCACCCCCCTGGACCCTAGAGGTGCCTCAACGCCCGTGAGCTGCATAGAAAATGTGTTAGCATGCCAAGCTGGTCCCCCAGACTACAAGGTAAGCAGTATGAGTTTGAGTCCTCCCCAGACCCTCCTGAGAGGAATTGTTCATATTTGTGCATCTCAGTAGGTCCCCAGTCATACACTGTTGTTCTTATGGTAAGCAAACAATATTATAACAAATGCCCAGGTGGATGCAAAATGCTGAAAGTCATGATCTCCATTCTGTGGGCTGAGAAGGAAGGTGTTTTATTTAGTGGGGTCCTGGTAGGATCTCAGTAGATGATTGGGCACATGGGTAGATTGATGCTCTGAAGAAGGAGAATTGAAGGAATGCCCAGGGGCATGCAGAGTGGGCTCTCAAGGGAGTGGGCACAGATACTGGGGCCTCTTTTTTCTCTGAGAAAAAAGTAGGTCTTCTAAGTCCAAAATGTCTCTGAACTCTGTACTCCTGAGTTATACATTGTAAGGAAAGTCTCTACAAGTAGGATATCTGAGGTCATGGAGAGGAGTGTCCTGCAGTCAGTCTTGACTGAAATGGCGTATGAAATGTGATGATTCCAAGCTAACGACAAGAAAACCAAGCTTTCTTCGCTTCCTTCAATAACATTTCTCTGTCACTTACATTGGTGTCTCTGGTCCCACATTTTCGATATCCAACTAACTCTTATTCCCATACCCCCTCTTCCCAGTTTGCTGCCCCCATGCCTCATCATGTACTGATTATTATGCTGAATCCAAGTAGATGTCAGTTCTTGACCTCTTTATATATTCAGGTGTGTTTGTTAGAATGAAGATAAGAGCTTGATTACCCATGTTAGAATAAGATTTGAGCGACACTCAATAAGGAAAGTCCACAGATTCTGGGATGACACTTTGCTGCTCAGAGTCATTGGAATGTTCATTCTCCTGATTGAAAAGAGGTAATTTTGTACCAGCATGATGCTCCAAATAGTTGGGAACCGACCTATTTGTGGTGTGGGCACGTTTCATGGGTTTCTTAGTAAGAATGTGAATTTTTACCCGACTAAGCCACACTTCGCTAATCTCAGAAATTTTTAATCTACCTTTACTTTAAATACAGTAAGATTGGTAAGGGATAATAACCTGGCAGAACTCTTTTGTTTTCCAAAGTCACATTGTTTTTTCCTTTTACTTTTTTAGCTTTTTGCAGACTGACTTGAAATTGATTCTCCTCCCAGGGTTATTCTTAGCAAAGTAAGTATATTCACAGATACAACAAGAACCCAGGGCTTCTTAAGGAAAGGGTCCTCTGCAAAACCCATGACCTTGGCTAAAATGCAGACTGCTGGGTCCTTGATCTCCTGAGGTGGGCATGATATGGAGATCTGTAAGGTTTTTTTTATTTTTTATTTAAAAAAATTTTTTTTATTTTTTGTAAGTTTTTTTCAAATCTGTGTCTGTCCATCTACAAAGACTTCAGCCTTAAGAATAAAATCTAAAAAAAAAAAAAAAAAAAGAATAAAATCTATAGGAGAGTCGGGAAGGAGAGAAGAAGCAGTTTGCTGTTTTAAGGCAAGAAGGAGTTTCAGGTGGAAAACTGGATGTTAGGATGGTTTTGTTTCTTTCACCTGAAAAAAGTGTGGATTCCCATAGTGAGAGCCTGGCTGATAATCTTTGTCTGTCAGGAGAGGCTTGGTTAGCTGCTGTGACAAACATCCCCCAGAATACTGAAATCACAAAAGTTTAGTCCTCACTCATGCTACATGTCTGTTGTGGGTTTGGAGGGAGGTTCTACTCAACGTAGTCATTCAGGGACCTGGCAACACAGCATTGCTACTATGGAAAAGTGCCATTAGCTGTGAGGGAGAGAAAAAAGCACCCAGGAAGGTCTTGAGGTGACACTTGCCACTTCTGTTCAGAACCTTTTATCAGAGCCAGTCACCCGGCTCACCCACATCCACATGGGAACAAGGAAGCACATCTTACTATGTTCCCAGAAGCACTACTGACTAGTTATGCCACCCCAGAGCGCCTATTTGGGTAGGGACTAGGATGAGGCAATGGGGCTGAGTTGTTAAAATTTTAATATTTTAGTCATCATGAGTTCTTTTTTTCCAGTTCCATTTTTATTTTTAAAAGATTGCATTGACATTATTTATCTTGATGACTGAGTTTTTTGTACCCCTTTACATTTTATAGACGGTGCCATCCTCGATGCAAATAGAGGATACAGAATATCAGAATTTTGACTGAAATTTTGTTTCTATGTTAGAATCCTAGGGAAAAGAAATATTTATCACTAAATTAAAAATTTAGCAGTATTTAGAGTTAAGAATATAGCTGACATCTACATAAATATTGCCAGAAAAAGAAAATAGTGAGAAACACACTCTTAGAAAGAAGACATGGAGGTCAGTTGGAGATCGAGGTTCCTGAGGTCCAGGCTGCTCAGATTCCCTATTTTGTCTGCATCGTGTGGAAAATTTTTGTGTTCAATTTCCACAGTGACCTTCCATGTACATTATGAAGACAATTAAAACCTGTATCCCAGAACCACAAAGTTTTCAGTGACTGGGCCAAGGTTAATCAGTGTGAATTGAATGAAACAGCTTGTTCAAGTAAAATCGATTGAAATCTTGATGAACAAAAATGGAAATTTTGGCCATCAGTCTTTACTTCCTTTCCTGAGGAATAGTGTTGTGTACGATTTTTTTAAAAAATACTACTAGAATCCCATGAAAGCTTCTGTAAGTCACCAAAGAAATTGATTTTGGTAAAGACCCAGGATATTTTCCATTTATGGAACTGTAAACATATAGCAATTTAACTTATTTTGATACTTGGTGTGATTTTTCCTTTAACCAGTATCTTCCAGATTTTGTCCCTATGTGGATTTCATGCGGGTGTGAATCTATAAAATTGACCCAGATTCTCTCTCAGCAGTAGAATTGATCTCCTTTTCCCCTATGTGCCTTGTAAAACACATCTGTGAACTTTCTGAAGAAACTGAAAAGAGAACTTTTTCAAAGACCTGAACTTTTGCTAAATGTGTTTCTACTTTGAACATCAGTAGAATGAGCACCTAAATGTGGGGTGAAAGTGAGAGAATCTTCTTGACCATGACATTGCTTTAATCTTCAGTATTTTATATGCTGCAGAAAATCCCTGCATCCCTAGAGTATCTCCACAATGGATACGATCACTCCATTATTACCTAGGAAAATAAGAAAAGCCCAGGTTTTTGAGAAATTCTATGAGATTCTTGATGAACAATGTGTTATTCTCTGAAGAACGGTCTTTGTTATTTGAAATCAAGTTTTCTTAGGAAAAGAAAACTTAGGAAGGGAACTCCTACGTTCCCTTCTGTATTTTCAGAAGAATGACTTGGCAAACAAACTTTCCTATAGCTGAAAGCCATTTAGCGCTACATTAGTAACTCACAGGCAGTGGGCTAGCTTTTCCCCATTGTCTCCCTGGGGATAATTAGGGTCGTGGAGAGATTCATTAATATCTGTTCCCTAGGATCAAACTTACTAACAGGGAGTCCTGTTGGCTCATGGGAAAGAGTCACTAGAATTGTGATGAGGAGTGTTATTCTGGAAGGATGCTCCTTCCAGGTGAAGGAAGAGCATAAAAGAAGAGGCTCCCCACTTGGTTGACCAGTGATCAGAGAATGTGCCACTAACCCCTGGACAGGGTTTTGAAGGATAAGAAGGAGTTCTTCAGGAGAGAGGACCCTTTTCCTGAGCTCTGTGAGCCCATCATCAGCAACCTGGCATTTCACAGCTAAGGCTTATCTGTGACCTTCAGATGACCGCCCCGGGCCCCTATCCTGTCTTGTCCTTAAACAGAGACAGCAATGCCTAGATGTTTCAGTCACCCCCACCTCCCACAAGGATGGCTCCTAGTACAAAAGCCAGCCTCCTTTGCTGATCGGTGGGACAAACCCCAAGGTACAATGTGCACTTCAGAGCCCCCTTGGAATTAGGTGGAGTCTGGGACACCACCTGAAATTGCACCTTTGCTTGGACTCTGAGGCTCCCTGATTGGCTCCGCCCACCCCATGATGGGCATCTCGCCTCAGTGAACCACCTGTGCCTGAATCCTTGGTCAGTGTGTCCTAGGAGGACCATGCCTTAGGTGGTGTGTATCAGAACAGGGCCTCAGCGGCTGAATGTTTCAGAAAGCGTTACTATTAGATCAAATGAATTTGTACTGCACGTGAAGATAATTCGTGAACCGGAAAGTGCTTTACTATGTTAGTGATTATATTATATTCTCAATTTACAATAGTTTTCCAAAGCTGGCCTTGAGAAAACATCGTCAGCGTTGCTTTATCCTCCTCCTGCTGGCTCACCAGTGCCCTTAACAATCTTGTATGTGGCCTGACTGAGGGGCCACATGTGGGTAGATTGCTTAAATCTACACGGCAAACTACCCCTCTGCTCTTTGAGTCACAGTTTTCACTTGGCCCATCGGAGCTTTTCTAGGGCTTGTATCTTAGTATTTTGCTTATGATTGCAGGGTTATTTATTTCATAAACCCACCTCCTAAACCCAATAAAACACAATTTCTTCAAAGCACGTTATTTCATTCTGTGAATATGAAAAAAAAAAAGGTGATAAATCATGAACTTCGCATATCAGAGAGTTATTTTATCTTTTCGGCACTGGCCCTTAGAGATCGGGGGCCAGAATCGGATAGAGCCTCTTTGCTCTTTCTGGAGTCTTCCACCACTCCCGTTAACATGCTGGCTGTTATCGAATGTAGCTGGAGGCCGGCCATGGCTGGATTTACTGCTACCCTTTGCGGGAGTCCATTTGCCCCACGCTCAATGAGCCATAAAAAATAGATCCTCTGCCAATTTGACAGCCTCTGCTCCAGAGATGCAAAGTCAAGGGGAAAACCTACAACAGGATGATTCTCCTTTTATTCAGTTCATTTGGAGGAATAATCATCAGAATTAGCGATCCATTTTAGAGGAAGGTGGGTAGAAACTCAGGGCATTTATAGGATTTCCCTAGGTTTAAAATAACAATTACCCTAAACTTTCCTCCCCCTCCCCTCCCCTTTCTTTGCTATCTTGAATTTGACTATAGCTTCGTAATTTGTAGGAAGTTTAGTGTGAATTCAAGAGTGAACTTACAAACATTTAAAACATCAGTTGGCCTCACAACTCTGTAAACTTTTTCATCAAAGCTGTTCTGTGCTGCTGCTTGTCTCCTGGGATGCAAGAGCACTAAAGGCTCCTGTTTTCAGGAGAGGACAAGTGCTGGCCTTTCAATTGCAAACTCTCTGACTTTGGGCCAATTGAACCCTTTGAATCTCAGTCTTCTCAGATGCAAATAGGAGCCTAGTTTGTCTCCCATGCTGGGGGGTGGAAAGAGATTGCATTCTAGTGTGGATACTAGTATATAACAGGAGCTTAATAAATGATAGGCATGATTACCATCGTCATTAGATAAACTTGCATAAACAAAGAAGCTAGGGTTGGGAAAAGGAAAGAAAAAGGGAAAAGGAAAGAAAAAGGAAATCTTTGGGGGAAAATAGGATTTAAAAAAGAATAATCTTGGAAGAGGCACTGAAATGGTTTCTCTGAATCTATAGTAGGGGAGAACTGTCCGTGTGGATGTGAGTGAGTGGGAGAGGCGGCGTGACCAGCAAGAGCCCGATCAGAGGGTCGTGATTATTCTGATAGCCTCTACCGGGAAGGTGTCTTGGGTCAACGGCTTTCTCCCCAGTTCAGTTCCTCTTCTTCCTTCTCCCCCTCCTTCTTTGTATAACCCTCTAGTTCAGGGAACTACTGTCCCTGTAAAAAATAGAGTCAACAAATACTCCTTAGACCATGTTAAGCAGACAGTCTTCTGGGGGCCAAGGATACAAGTTTGTTGTTGTTTTGTTTCTTTTTTTAATGATCCAGTTCCATCCTGTCTGCAGTCAGAGGTTGGTACCTGAAAATGCAGATGATGTTATGGGGCCATGTCTGGGGATTTAGGGTGAGTTTTGATGTCTTGAGCTGGAGGCAAGAATAAAGACCTGGGAAGATGAAAGGATACAGGAGAAGGAGCTTTGTTCCGTGTACGGAAGCCACACTGAAAATAAAACTCGAACACAAACATCGTTGACATACACGTGTTCTGATTCTCATGGTGGATGTCAGAAGTGAGTTATTGGTGGAGTGAACTTCTTGGCAAATTTCTCTCTCTTTAACCCTGCCTAACGCATACCTCCATGCTTCCCTTTTATAAAAATCAGAGCTTTTCCAGAAGGGGATGTGCTGGAAACGCATATGTCCTCATTCCTTTGGGAGAAATTTTCAAATACTAAAATACCTGGTGGTGGGGAGAGAGAGAGAGAGAGATTTGACTTGAAAATTTGTCACCAAGAAAATGGTGACAATTCACCACTGGAGGTGAGGCTTTTTAAGCCTCTTCTTTTCCTAGATTCAACCTTTAAAACAGAGAGGTTAAAATGTGGTTCTTTGAATCTATAAACTAAATTTAGAGGGAAATCCTAGAACGTTTATACATTCCCCCTCTTTGCACCTGAGAAAATGTTTTGAATAAAAGTGGGTACTGCATCTCTGGCTACCTGTATGTTAGGGTGAAAGATCAATGAGGGTTACTCTCACCACTGGACAATTATTAGCACTCCTTAAATTGATCTATTCTATGAAATGAAGAGTCATTTCAGGAAGGTACAACTGCTTAATTCACACAGGTTTGAAAATTTTGCCACTTATTTCTCATTAACTTATAGTGAAGGGTAATAAACCGAGGAGATCTCAGTCTGAACCCAGAGGTGATTTTAGTTGATATGAAAAAATAGCCTCATTTAGACCCACACTTATTAATGATCTACTCCGTCACAGGCGTTGGCAGAAGTTTGATCTGGAGTTGTAGCGTGTGTATATTGATTTATTGGATTGTTTTCTGAGCAGAGAATTTGTATGCAGCTGAAGAATTCAATCTTTGAATTCGGAAACTTTCTACCCAGAGTCCAGTAAATGTCAGTGGTGAAGGTAATAGGCCATACAAATAAAATCCTCGTCGTGGAAACACAGGCAAACCTGGCCTCATGAGTTTAGTTTACATGAGATGCTCGGATTCTTTACGTGGCAAGGCTCTGCTAACTAGTCCTGTCTAGCAAGAGTGGACTTTTTCTTTCCAGCGTTTGAAAGTCTTATGTGTTAATTTCCTACAAGTGTTGTTTAGGCCACAGATTTCGTGGCTTAAAATGATGTAAATTTATTCTCTGACAGGTCTAGAGGCCAGAAGTCTGAAATGGGCTTCAGGGGGCTGAAATCAAGGTGCTGGCAGGACGGCACTCCCTCTGGGGCTCTGGGGGAGCATCTGCTTCTTTGCCTTTTCAGCTTCTAGTGGCCAGTTAGAGACCCTCCGCTCGATGGCCTTGTGGCTCCTTTGTCTTCAAAGTGCACCACTCTATTCCCTACTTCTGTCAGATCTCCCTCGGCCTTTCTCTTATAAGGAGCACGCTCAGCTCATCCAGATAACATCCCCATCTCGAGATCCTTAACTGAATCGTTTTTGCCATGGAAGGTAACATTCACAGGCTCCAGGCTTAGAAGTTGTATATCTATGAGGGCCATTTTTCAGCCTCCTCATTTTAGGATGCAAATTATTAAATTTGACCAGGATCACCACTGTATCCTTTTTTTTAGGTAATTACAGAGCAGTTTACAATTTATTTAATTCAATCTTTTAAACTAAGAAAATTATATGATTGCGATAAAAAAAAAAAAAACTCAAGCAGTACAAAATGTCTGCAATGAAATGTGAGGGGGCCTTTCACTCCAGGCTAGGTTGGTTTTGGTGGCCCAGTGGTCACTTTACTTCAGCCCCAGACCCTTCCCCAGAGCTAACCATAGTTACCTACTTCTTGGGTGTCCATCCAGAAAATTTCCACACGTGTATTATATATTTTTAACGCACAAATGGGAAATACCATCCATGTTGCTCTGAGCTTGAACTTTCCAGCTCCTTTATCCTGGCACTCTTTCTTTATCAACACATCAAATTTTATTTTATTTCTTTTAACTGTTACACAACACTCTCTTGAGTGGAGGTATTTAAACATCTCTTTTAAAAAATATAAACATTTAGATTATTTCCAGGATTCTCTTTGCCATTACAGGGTCACCTACACCATCGCATGTGTATTTCTTTCCCTCTCTATATATCGGTAGTTTGTTTATTGCTGAGTAGCATTCCATTGTATAAACAGATCACAGTTAGCTTTTTTCTCGTGGCTAGACATTTGATTGTTTCCAGTTTTTGGCTATTATGAATAAAGCTGTGATAAAAATTTGAATGTAAATCTTTGTGTGAACATATTTGCATTTCTCTTGGTAAGTACTAGGAGTATTGGAATGGTTGGGTCATGGGGTTTGTGTACGGTCAGCTTTAGTAAATCCTGCTGATGGAAGAAATTTTCATATTTTAAGGTATGGGGAAGTCATTCAGGCTTATACATGATTTAACTTGAATTTTAGGCTAACCGAAACAGCCTGTTTGTGGCCTATTAAACATGCATTGTATATATGCTTTAACCATTAAAGAGAAGCATGCATTTATAAATCAAAATGGAGTAACTATGGCTCAGGCATTCAAAATGGAGCTGGGTGGTCTTTGTAGACATTCCTGTATCACTGAGAACCTGAGTCGTCTGAACTGTATCAGACTCAAGGACACCACCAGCCATTCTCAAAACAGTATTTGCTAGCAGCTGCCAGTGGCAACCATATGACCTCAAGGTCTTCCCTTGTAATTGCAACCATTTTGGACCCTAAGTAATCCTTGCTTAACAAGCACCCTTACTTCCTGCCAGCTCCAATCCTAACTCTTGACAAACAACTTCTGTAACTTTGTGTTTTTTTGCCTATATAAGCCTCCCCCATTCTTTAGTCTGGCGGAAAGCAATCAAGCACTTCACTGAATCCGTGTCTTCCGGGCTATAGTCCTCAGTTTGGCTCAGATAAAATTCTTTTCTATCCCTATTATAGATTGTTTATTGATTATTCCTGTCCACGCTGTCAAATAGTTTTCAAAGGTGGTCGTCATAAGTTTGCTCACCTTCCAGCACTGCGTGAGAGTCCCAGTTGTTCTACATTCTTGCCCGCATGTGGCATAGCCTCTTTTCCATATTAGCCATTCTGGTGGATGTGTAAGAGTATTTCATCACACTTTCAGTTAGCATTTCCCTAATCACTAACGAGTTTTGTGTGACTTTTCTTTGTTCCTTGGCCATTTGGTTACCCTCTTAATGAATGAATTGCCTGTTCAGAACTTTTTCTTATTGTTCTTTGCTTTGTTTGTCTGGTCCCTTCTGGTTTGTAGGTGTTCCTCACATATCCTGGATACAACTTCCTAATCAGATATATGCATTGAAAATATTACCTCCCTCTCTGTGAGTTCTTATTCAGTCTCTTAATGCTGACTTTTCATGAACAAAAATTCTTAATTCTAATCTATTCCAGTTTCTCAAATTTCTCCTTGATGGTCAGTGTGCTTTTGTGTTATCTTATGAAATCTTTGCTATTCCAAGTGCAGATGGATATTCTCTTATGTGATTTTCCAGGTATATAACCACCTGACATTGTTTTTTTTTATGTAGTGTGAGGGCCTAAGATTCATTTTTTTAAAATATGACTGTTCAACTGACCAAGCACCAATTATGGAAAGGATCATCTTTTCCTTATGGCTCTGTAGTTCACCTCGGTCATAAATCGTATGTACATCTCTGGGTCTGTTTCTGTCCCCTCTATTCTATTTCACTGTATGTAATTTGATTTAGGAAAAATGAAGGATTGTGACCTTTTTTGCATCTGAGTGCCTTGGAGCAAATTTGTACCATTAGGCTAATTCTGTTTTGGTCAGAATATACATGAAGAGTATTTTGTGTGCTTTAACTTGGTCCCTTCAGTAAGATAAAGTGTTTAAGTTCATCTTTATTAGATCCCCTATCCTTTTCCCAGGTCTTAGGAGGCAATAAGCCAATAAAAGCTTGTGGATATAATGTTCCATTATCCTGGGCAGAGAGTCTGCTGAAGAGAAATGGCGGGGGACTGCTTCAGGAAGTGGTTTCACCAGTGAGGGATGGCTTGTTTCCACAGCATTCCTCTTCCTACTGGGTCTCATCCTCTCTCTCTCCCTGGCCCAAGATAACCTTGATGTTTCTCCAAGCCACCATCAAACCCCATCTTCTCATTTCCATCTTGGCTCATTCTGGGTGTCTCTTCTGGGATGGCCTCTCCCCTGCTTTTGGTCTCTACAAAGTTTACCCCCAGTCTGATGTCTTCTAGAAAACCTCTCTTAATCCTGTCAACCCTTATGGATCTTCCTCTCCACCGAAGCCTACAGCTGCTATTATTTCTGAATCACTTGTTTTGGGTTTTGTATCATTACTAAGTATTTCAAAGATGCTTGTCTTGTCTCTCAAGCTAGAAGCCCAGCTCTGCAGGAGGTCAAAGCAGCTCTCTTAGTCAAAGCAGTTTCTCAATAAGTATTGTATCCCGGATGGAAGGAAGAGGGGGCCTGGAGGCAGCCTAGCGGAGGGCAACTGGGAGTGACCTGCTTCAGGATGTCGAGAAACAGAGGGCCTACTGCTTGTAGGGGATTCAGAATCCCTTGCCCCCTGTTGGATTTCTGATGGTCCTATGCCCCTGACATTGGTGTCAGCTTGCTGAGAACTGTCCTAAACCCTCCCTTCATACTTCCAAATTTTGAATCAGAGAAGATGCCAGCTCTCACACGGGGCAGAGCAGGGCATGATCAAGGTGAGGAGAGGACCACTCCGTTCATTCTGAGTCAGAACTTTCTGGTTTTTAGCTGAAAATGGAAGCATTGCTGATATTCTCCTTGCAGCTGAGAGCAGGCAAGCCTGTGACCAAGGAAGCTGTCAGAACACGGTGGACGGGCCAACGCCACCATCTCCAGGCAGCTCACAGCCCTGTCATCTGCATAGACAAACCCGCACACCTGCTGGTTGGCACGTCCTTTAAATAGGCGTGAAACAGCATGGCTGGGACGTGCCTTCAGTGCACTGTCATGATTAACTGTGTGTGCTGGCTGATGCACTAGAAAGAGCTGTTGAATTGCAGGTAAAGTGAGACAAATATGGAAAGACGTTATAGTTGTTCGGGGATTTTTGTCACTTGCACGTGACAGACGTTTTTGGAATTTTGTCCCTGGATCTTGACAGATGTTCTCCACTTAACTTCCCCGAGGTTTCTGGCAGAACGGAAGGAGTGATCTGTAGTCTGTTTTCCCTTTTAAAAAACATTTTCCGAGACTTGAAAAGTTGAGAAAATTAATATTGCCGCCCCAGCCTCCTCTTATTTGGTGATTTCTGACCAGTGTACGGTGTAAACATAAAGTCCCTGCTCTACCTCTCGGGAGCCGTTGGGGTCATCTGTCGTCGTCCGTCTGCTAATGATGGGTTTGCTGTTTGCTGTAGGACCATTCCAAGAAACCCATCCATCATTCTCTCCCGCATGTCCCTTAGGTCCCAAACAGAAACACAGCAGTGAAGTTATGTGGCATCATGCATTTCTGACGACGTAAACCTCAGGACTCAGTGGTGTGAGCCTTAAATTCTGCCGTGTTCTCTGCGTGGAGAGGTATTTCACCCCACGGGGATCCCAGGCTATGCATGGCTTCCTGACCTGTCCAGACAGAGTGCTTTGCTCAGGGGGACTGATGAGGACGGCTGTGCCAAGAAGTGGTATGAATATGTGAATAGGAAAAGTGGGCTCTCAGAGGATGCTGCGTGGCCTTAAAAGCCGGAAAAGGGGTCTTTCTGGGAAGGGAAAGGCTGATTGGGATGGGTAAATTTTGTGGTATCACAGTTCCGGCCCGGTGGATACAGCAAGGCAAGAGTTGTGAAGCCAGCTGGGAGAGTAAACAGACATTCTGTAAGCGCAACAGATGATCTGTTTCTCTGAGAAAAAGGTTCCTACCTTGGTGAGAGCTAGCTGAGTCGTCCACTGTTAGGATTTATGGGTTTTCAGGAAGTTCCCGAAACAACAGTAAAGTAACGTCACAGACTGGTCTTTCTGGGCAAGAATTCCCTGGAAAAGTAAAGTCCTGTTGATGCAGAGTGTCGAATAGTAAAATCGTGTCAGATCAATGGGACGCTTTGGGCTAAAGATGGCTCCATTTCTCGTGCTCTTTTCTTACAATTCTAGGACCTACAGGGAGGGAGGGGATATTTATCTGGTTCTTAGTTACTTAAGAAATATGGAGGAAGGGAGGAAGGGCATTTCTCAGATGGGATAAGCCAAGGAAGAGAGTGGCCCGGTGCTGATGAAAACTGATCCCGCATGGAGGTATACGGGAAAGTAGAGCAGGAAAAGAATCTCTCCTGGATCTCTACCGTGGACGGGACTCTGCCCCGTGCCTTACAATCATTTCCTCATTTTAATGTTCACAGTAATCTCCTAAAATAGTTGGTATTCCCATTAATTGGCTGGGAAGACTGAGGCTTGGAGACTTGCAGAGCTAGGAAGTGATGGGGCAGGGACAGGAACCCAAGTCTGTAGGTGTGAAATCCTGTGCTGGGCGCCGTGCTGCCCTGAGGGAGACATAATAGCAGCCAACCCATGGGGCCACCCTCCTGCCCTGCGTCCCCAGAACCGTCCGCTGTGCTACCCGCCTTTGGCCATTCCTGGGGGCCGTTGAGTGTCAGGCCTGGAATGCCTTGCTCTCTGGAGCACTGGTCTTCCCTGAGGGTGGAGTTCTCTCAAAAATTCAGATTTCAACAAGTTACGTTGCTTTAAAACTTTTCAGAGATCCCCTCACCACTGGACAAAGTCCAAAGTGCTTAGTAGGGTTTTGGAATGGTGGACAAGCCGGATGAAGGACATGGAAGCGAAGAGACCAGCAGAGTGGCATAAAGTTACTTGACACTTAAAAAGTTTGGGTTATAGCCAATGCAGAAAGAAATCTTATCCGAACTTCCCTTATTTGATTAAATCATAGCCTCCTGAGAATTCAGCGGCTATAAACCCTCTTCTGATGGAGTCTTCAGTTAGGTAAGCAACTGACCCTTAACACCGTGTTATTCCAAGAAAATTGTGTGAATGAGCCTGGTCAGGACCTTCCATACTCTCCCACTGAAGCTGTATCCTCCTCTCCCCTCCTGCACCCCCATGAAGCTGGCATGTAAACCCTTACTCCTGGCTGTTCAGGGAACCACTCTTTACAGCGTGGTCCTGCATGCAAGCGAAGTAAACTTTTCTCCTATTAATCTGTCTGTCGGCATTTAATTCGCAGACCCCAGGTCACTCGAACATCAGTTGATACAGGAAAAGTTTTCCTCCCCACAGAAGGAAATGCAAAATCCAATTGGATACTCTAACAATGACAATATGGTTGGGCTGAGGGGTTAAAAAAACCCCACAAAATTCATTCAAGGAGTGATAGGAGTCACTTGTAAATCTTCCTTTCTTGTATTAAGCCTCATCTCCTGTTACCCTTTTTCTTTGCCACCGTGGAGCACTCATCACTCCTTGACTATACCTTAAACTTTGCTCTTCTGCATACTGGTCCCTCTTCTTTAAAAGCTCCAAACCTTTCTCTCTGCTAAGAGATCTCCTCCCAATAACATTTAAAGGCTTTTTTCTTGAATTCTTCTGCATCTGTACTGCCTTCTGCCAGCCAGAATTAAGCACTCTGGAGTGTGTGCCCTCAACAAGATAACCGTATACTTACTTGCCCCATCGTTGTATACGGTTACCCATCGACATCCATCCATTTAGTCATCTCCCATTTTTTTCATGAATCCGTTGGCCCATCCATTCACCTACTTTTCCGTTCGCCCAGGCTTCTGTTCATCCAACATTCCTTCCATTATCCATGGAAGAAATATTTATTTAAAGCCCTGGACTTCCCTGGTGGCGCAGTGGTTAGGAATCCACCTGCCAATGCAGGGGACACGGGTTCGAGCCCTGGTCCGGGAAGATCCCACGTGCCACGGAGCAGCTAAGCCCGTGCACCACAACTACCGAGCCTGTGCTCTAGATCCCGCGAGCCACAACTACTGAGCCCGCGTGCCACAGCTACTGAAGCCCGCACACCTAGAGCCCGTGCTCCACAACAAGAGAAGCCACTGCAATGAGAAGCCCGTGCACCGCAACGAAGAGTAGCCCCCGCTCACCACAACTAGAGAAAGCCCATGCGCAGCAACGAAGACCCAACGCAGCCAAAAATAAAAATCAATGAATTAATTAATTTAAAAAACAATGAATAAAATTAAAACTAAAACCCTATACATGCCTAACCCTGGTTTAATCCTTGTATGGACCACATGGATTTCATTCTGTTCCAAGGCCACAGCATAGAGAGCCAACTCCAAAAAACACCTCGAGGGCTTCCCTGGTGGCGCAGTGGTTGAGAATCCGCCTGCCGATGCAGGGGACACGGGTTCATGACCTGGTCCG
>NC_041221.1:24921843-24925418 GCF_002837175.3 Physeter macrocephalus
GCTGGGCCCGTGAGCCATGGCCGCTGAGCCTGCGCGTCCGGAGCCTGTGCTCCGCAACGGGAGAGGCCACAACAGTGAGAGGTCCGTGTATCACAACAACAACAAAAAAAACCAAAAAACAAAAAACACCTCGAGAGTATGCTTCCTACTCCCATGTTGGGTTTTCCATTGGATCCATGTAACCTCTTCTCATTACCGCCTCTGGTAACTTGCCTTCTTGACCAAGGGGGAGCTGAGAGAGAAATGTTCAGTTTGAATTTTGGGTTAAGAACCTAGGAAATCTGGGTCCTGCTTTCTCTGACCTAGAGAACACCCAGAATAAGTGCAGTGGAACCAGAGACAGAAGGTTATAAGTGTGGCAAATCATGTACAGTATATTTCAATACCAAGCTAATATTCAATTACCCTTTTTTTGTAGTCTCTAGAACAAATGGACTCTGGTAAGATGGAATGAGAACCAAAAAACTTTAGAAGTGACGCCAAGCAATCAGACACAGAAAAAAACCAACCCGGCCTTTGGGTATTTCTAACTCGTAGCCCTTCCTTAGATGCGTTCCATCGTGGAGATAAAAACAGCATGACATAGTTTTTGGCTCGGCTTTAAATTGTTCTTTCTAGGAAGGAGCTCCCACTCTAACTCAAAAAGGGACACCTTGATGACCGTGCTCCTCATAAAACGTTCGCCGGTTGGGCATATACCCTGAGAAAACCATAATTCAAAAAGAGTCATGTACCACAATGCTCACTGCAGCTTTCTTTACAATAGCCGGGACACGGAAGCAACCTAAGTGTCCCTCAACAGATGAATGGATAAAGAAGATGTGGCACATATATACAATGGAATATTACTCAGCCATAAAAAGAAACGAAACTGAGTTATTTGTAGTGAGGTGGATGGACCTGGAGTCTGCCACACAGAGTGAAGTAAGTCAGAAGGAGAAAAACAAATACCGCATGGTAACACATATATGTGGAATCTAAGAAAAAAAAAATGTCATGAAGAGCCTAGGGGTAGGA
Source organism: Physeter macrocephalus (assembly GCF_002837175.3). Taxonomy (NCBI): domain Eukaryota; kingdom Metazoa; phylum Chordata; class Mammalia; order Artiodactyla; family Physeteridae; genus Physeter; species Physeter macrocephalus. Next base: position 24,922,861 of record NC_041221.1, read on the forward strand.
CGGGAATAAAACACAGACCTACTAGGCATGGCCTTGAGGATATGGGGAAGGGGAGGGGTAAGCTGGGACAAAGTGAGAGAGTGGCATGGACATGTATACGCTACCAAACGTAGGGTGGATAGCTAGTGGGAAGCAGCCGCATAGCACAGGGAGATCAGCTCGTGGTTTGTGACCACCTAGAGGGGTGGTGTAGGGAGGGTGGGAGGGAGGGAGACGCAAGAGGGAAGAGATATGGGAACATATGTATAAGTATAACTGATTCACTTTGTTGTAAAGCAGACACTAACACGGTATTGTAAAGCAATTATACTCCAATAAAGATGTTACGAAAACAAAACAAAAAAAATCATTCGCCGGCTCCTGTTAACACTGGTCAAACCAGAAAGGGCCCGCCTCCCAAGAGAACCTGTTTCTTTTCCACTCATTTTCAGGATCCCGGTGGGAATTGGATGTTGTGGTTATTGTGAATTAAAGGCCTCATCTTCACAGCAACAAGTTCAGCTTGTATTAACAGACCTCAACATTTCTCTAAAAGGCAGGCCTTTTTATTTGTCGAGGAATCAGGATCCTCTTCCCTGGTCTGGCACCCGTTACTGCCCACCTGCAGATGCAGTGATAGCTCATTTTCCCTCCTCAATGGAGGCTGACCGGTCTGACGCTTCCATTCATTCCATGTGGAGTGAGAGAAATGCACACTTCATTTTCTTTGTGTCCACTACCTTATTTTCCCTCTTTTGGTCTGAAGAGAACCAATAAACCTTCTATCTTCAGATTTTCAGAGGACCGCTTTCCATCTAGCTGCTGCTCGAATGCTTTTAAATGGAAAAAAGAATTGAGAACAGGCTGCTGTTTGGGTGATTTGCAAGCTCTCTGAAATTACTGTGTTTCTGCTTCGCAGGCTCAGTGATTGACAGTACCTTCCCCCGGCTAGTCAACCGGTTGGCATTGGCCAGGATGGCGCCGTTCAAGATTACTTGTCTTTTTTTTTTTTTTTTTTTTTTGGTCAGTTACTATGGAATGAAAACTATAATTAATTTTTCATGGGCTAATGGTCTTGCACACTGATGGTGTACCTGCAGCATTTATGGACTTTGCAAATAGCATTTACTCTCTCTCTCTCTTCTTTTTTTTTTTTTTTGGGCTTCCCTGGTCTCTCTGGAACTTTAGGTTTTCATGCTTTTAGCCCTTTCTCATATCTGGTTTATTTTGATAAGAGCAGATTGACTAGCCAACCCGGAATTCGAGAAAACTCTTTGCAGGTGAGGTCCAGGGGCCATAGTAAGTGACTGGTGCATTGGACTGGAGCCCAAGGTTGGAGAACAATTCCTGCTGCCCCTGCACTGTGTTCACAGTAGGAAGCCACTGGCCTAAGGCCACTTCAGCCCACTGTCCCTTCCTGTAGATCAAGGGTTCTCGACCTCGGCACTACTGACGTTTTGGCCTGAATAATTTTTGTGTGTGTGTTGGGGGGGGTGGGGTGAGGGGTGTGCGGTCCTCTTCATTGAAGATGTTTAGCAGCATCCCTGGATTTCCTCCGTTGCTTCCCCAGGGGTGACAACCAAAAATACCTTCAGATATTGCCAGATGTCCCCTGTAGGGGAGGGGATTGTCCCCAGCTGACAGCCATGACTGTAGGTACTCTACCTTGTGCTCTTGAAGTGGAAGTTCCCAGAGAGAGTTGGGATGAATGGAGCAGGGGGAGGAGAAGGAGAGGGGGAAGGAAATCTGAAAGAAGGTGGACTCCAGGGCACTGCAGCCTCGGCTGAGAACCAGACCAGTGACTTCACTGGTTGCCAACCTTGGCTGCATGTTAAAATCACTTGGAGACCTTTAAAAAATACCCACTGTCTGAGCCCAGCCCCATAATCCTGAATGAGTTGGTTTGAGGATATGCCCGGGCATCAGTGTTTTCTTCTTCTTAAGTTCCTTAGGTGACTAGCATGAAGCCAGGATTGAGGACCACAGGTGAAGAGCACAGACTTGGCCACTGCGAGGTGGGCTCAGTCCTGCACAGCTGTCTTGGCTTTACATTTTTCAGCCCCCAGAGCGTGGCAGCTCTGTAAGCTGTCTGTTGAGACGTCCACTTTGCTTTCCCCGATACACGTGCCGCCACCAAGGGGAGAGACCAAGCATCACGAACAGCTCGTATGCCTTCAAACAATCATAAATGTATATGCCCACATCACACATCTTCAAAATAAAAATACACATGACTAATTAAAAGCAAAAATTATACCATGGTATTGTGAGACTCACAACATATGTAAATGTTATATGTATGACAGCTACAGCATATAGGATGGGGAGATGGGGGGCAGGGGTCAATCAACCTCTAAGTTTGCAAGATTCTTTATATTTTATGTGAAGTGCTACCACATCGACAATAAGTAGGCTGTGAAAAGATAAAAATGTTCAATCTAAGTCCTACAACATCCACTTAAAAATGCAAAGTGAAATAGTTTTTTAAAATCCCAATAGCTGGGCTTCCCTGGTGGCGCAGTGGCTGCGCGTCCGCCTGCCGATGCAGGGGAACCGGGTTCGCGCCCTGGTCTGGGAGG
>NC_041221.1:24925629-24933394 GCF_002837175.3 Physeter macrocephalus
AAAAAAAAAAAAAAAAAAAACAACAAAAACCCCAATAGCTATATTAAAATGGATTTCTAAAAAATATTCATTTAACACAGAAATACACGCTCCCACTCCTCACATGATTTTACTTTTGGAGGATGGAATCTACCAACCTATGTGAAAGGCCCTCTTTCATGAAGGTAAGTCCTTCCTTAGTTTTTCTAGTACACAGTGTTTTCAAAATTAATTGTAATTTTGGCAAATTACTACCCATTATACTTTGTTCTTCTACAAGTATACTCCTCTCTCTAGCTAAGTCAGGAAGTCTTCACAGTGTGGTTTGCTCTGGTTTGTGGATTTTGTGGATCTGGTTTTAGCAGGAAGGATTCAGCTTTCAGACCCAGGACTTAATAGAAAGTAACCCAGTTATATTCTCATTTTTCTGAAGATCCCCTTAAAAGTTCGAGAATTCTGAGATTTCCTGGATGAATATGAGTCCTGCCAGAGAGAAATCTAATTATTCTCAATATTCCTAATATAGTAAAAGAAAAAGGAGTCAGGTCCATTGGGGAACAAATTCTGTCTCTCACACACACAATGATTTGATGCTATTACATGATCATGTCTTGGGAGCTGGTCACCATGTCTGTGAGCATTGCCCCAGGTGGTGTGAGCTCTCTTGGCCTCTGCAACAAGGTGGAAACCATGTTCCGCTAGCTCCACCTCCTTCTTTGGACTCCCAGTGACTGTGGCCTCCCCAAATCCTGAATTTGTGCAATTGCCTTCTTTAGACTTAGTCAAGTCTCTACATTTGTCTTATTAATGCCATCCTGAAATCTTGCCAAGAGCAGTAAAAAAAAAAAAATTTAGCTCTTGCCATCTAATAAGTGTGCAGGAAATGACTGCTGAATGAATATTTGAATTGGATTAAAAAAAATCCAAACCACTTAAAAAATCCTTTAGAACTACTTCGGATCCAGACAAGCATAACTGATTTCAATAAATGTTTGAATGTGTATACTGCCAAGTACAGTTGGCTCTCCGTATCCGTGGGTTCTGCATCCTCAGATTCAACCAACTTTGGAGTGAAAATACTCAGGGGGAAAAATTCCAGAAAGTTCCAAACAGCAAAACTTGAATTTGCCACATACCAGCAGCAATTGACATAGCATTTACGTTGTATTAGGTACTGTAAGTAATCTAGAGACGATTTAAAGTATATGAGAGGATGTGTATTGGTTCACTGCAAATACCACACTATTTCATATAAGGAACTGGAGCATTTTCATCTCTCGCTCTCTGAGTTGTGGGGTAGGGGGTGGTGAGGTGTCCTGGAACCAATATCCCCAAAGATACCCAGGAATGACTGTTTCAGAACAGGCAGAGTGTTCCTGGCCCTGAAGGATATTATAATCCAACAGGGCTGTGGACATGTGGGAAAAGATTAACACAAAAATAACCCTTATAGTTAAGTATCAAATGAAAGGAACCATTAAGAGTGAGAAAGCACAGCAGTGGTAGGTGAAGTCACCTGAGAGTAGATACCTCTTGAAGAACGGGTAGAATTTTTTTTTTAATACATCTTTATTGGAGTATAATAGCTTTACAATACTGTGTTAGTTTCTGTTGTACAACAAACTGAATCAGCTATACATATACATACATGCCCATATCTCCTCCCTTTTTCGTCTCCCTCCCTCCCACCCTCCCTATCCCACCCCTCTAGGTGGTCGCAAAGCACCGAGCTGATCTCCCTGTGCTATGTGGCTGCTTCCCATTAGCTATTTTACATTTGGTAGTGTATATATGTCCATGCCACTCTCTCACTTCGTCACATCTTCCTCCTCTCCGCCCCCTGCCGTGTCCTCAAGTCCATTCTCTACGTCTATGTCTTTATTCCTACCCTGCCACCAGGTTCATCAGTACCATTTTTTTTTTTTTTAGATTCCATATATATGTGTTAGTATACATTATTTGTTTTTCTCTTTCTCACTTACTTCACTCTGTATGACAGACTCTAGGTCCATCCGCCTCACTACAAATAGCTCAATTTCATTTCTTTTTATGGCTGAGTAATATTCCACTGTATATATGTGCCCATCACTAATTATTAGAGAAATGCAAATCAAAACTATGATGAGGTATATCGCCTCACACCGGTCAGAATGGCCATTATCAAAAAATCAAGAATGGTTAGAATTTTAACAGAAGGAATTGAATGAAGTGGAGAAAACAGTGTAATCAAAGACTGAGATGAGAACTCACGGGCGAGTGATCCAGGCTTGATAATCAATGGAACTGGGTGAGCACATGAAAGTAACTTTGGAGATTCATAGGAGGTAAGACCAGAGAAGTGGTTGGAGGCCAGGTTCTGGAAGATTCTGAATACTGAGTTTGACCTATTTTTATACACTTTGCTCCACAATAAGAAGGTACTGACCGTTTTTAAGCTGGAAGATGCCTTGTTTGGGGCTGGGCTTTAGGAAGATGAATCTGGCACCAGTTTGTGTTGGAGGGAATAGTTTGAGTTCAGAGGGGTTGAAAATGGAACTGAGGTTTTTATATCTGAGCTGGCTCCTCTTTGATCTCCATGAAAGGGTTTCTGGCTGGAGTGGGGCAATCACTTTACTTCCTCACCTGTTTTCTCGAGGAGAGGACTTCCAGCTTGAATGATGAAAAACAACTTGAAAAGTCAACATGTCAGATGCAAAAAGCCCTTCCCACATTGAGCTTTCGAGAGCGGGTGATAAACACTCAGAAGAGAGAGCCAAATGGTCTGGTTCAGTGAAGGGATCCTTGAATTGTTAATTCCTAAAATAACACAGTGCCTGTATATACAGTTGCTTCCTTGCTGTTCACCAGGAACATGGGATTCCAGTTGTTTTCTCAAGCCTCCTTTCTTTCCTTTTTTATTCACAAAGATTTATTGAAACTTACCATATGCCAAGCACTGTATCAGGATTTGGAATATTCTATTTAGTTAGTTTTTTTTAAACATCCATTACCTAAGATTATTATTATTATATACCCTATAATACATCTGATCATTATTATTATTGTCACTTCACTTGTTAGAAAACTGAGGCTCAGAGATGTTAAGTAATTTTCTCAATGTCACACTACCAGAACAAAGCTGAGATCTGGTTTCCAATAACCTGTCTGAGCATATTAAATATGCAAAATACCATTTAATATCTTCCAATTATCAAGAGGTACTATGTCCTAGCACTTCAGGTAAGTTACATTAATTCTCACAACAACCCTGTTAGTAAGTATTATGCCAAACTGAGGTGCCAAGAGGTGAAATGACTTGCCTAAGGTCTCTTAACTAGTAATTGAGAGAGCTGAGCTGAACAGTCAGTAAGTGGGAGGGAGTAGACACCGGAATTTGGGTCTATCTGACCCAGGGCTCATGTGTTAAGTGTGTTTGAAGGGGATTCTGATGATCCACACCTCCTCAACGCTTCCTCTGAGGGCATTTGAGCACCTACTAATGTGCTAGACACTTTACATGCTACCACGTTTAATCCTGAACCCTGTGAGGCAGGGGTTCTCCTTTCACAGAGTGGGAATGCAAGTCTCAGAGTGGAGAAGTTATTCACCAGGATAGTTTGCTAGTGAGTGACTGATGAGAAAATTAAGATCCAAGTTCATCGGATGCTAAGTACTGCTTTGTACGAAAATCGTTTTTTCGTGGGAAGACCTGTGTTTCCCCAGAATTACCCTCAGTTTTTCATTCCGTTCCCATGGGCTGGAATAAGGGAGGGGGCTGCCCAGATGCCTTTCTCCTCAGACCCCCTCAGGCAGCCTCCAGAATAGCCTCCTTCTAGAACTGTGTCATGGAGTTCCCATGTTTAATGTACCAAACACCATGGGTAAATACGAAACCATTGAAATGATAGCAACTAGGTTGTGGAAGTTGTTTATTCCATAACGTTAAGTGAGAAAAGCAGGATTCAAAAAGGTCTGCATAAAAATAGAGAAGCACATGCACAGAATCTGGAGGAAATACACAAAAATGAAGAGAGCATAGGGATGGTGGCATTATGGGTGATTTTATTTTTTTTTTGCCATTTTCAAAATCGTCATCAGTGTCATGTTTTTTGGGGAAGGAGGGAATTTGTTATTGAAGTGTCACATGCTAAAACTGTATAAACCATAAGTGTACAGTGAATTTTCACAAACCAAGCACCCTTGTGCAATGAACAGCAAAATGGAGAAATGGATCATTGTCAGGTCCCCAGAAGTTCCACTCATGCTGAGTTACTCTTCCTATCTCACTCTGAGTTTTAATGTAAAATTAGGAACACCCATTCTCTGAGCACATAATGGGCTGTGCATAAGATTGCACCAAGGAGACCTTGGAAACCGCAGAAACCCGAGGAAGAGGTGCGCTGGTCACCTGAGCCAGTAAGTGATGAGCATCCTTGAGGCTTCCCATTCATCTTCATCTTTACTCCAGAAATAGCTGTGGTAAGGATGGGCCATTCAGTTCAGGAATAGGAACTTAGTTACCCACATAACCAGAAACAGGAAGAGATGGGTTGGCACCCGCCGGGAGATGGTAAGGGATGCTGAAGAGCATCTAGAAATACTGTACCCACTGAAGACCTAGGGACCCCTGGAGTCTCAACCCCACAGCTGGCAGAGAACAAACTCTGATGAACCTTCAACACAGAGTGAAAAGTCTTGAGAACGTGGTTCAGAGGAGTTGACTCGACCAGAGAGAAACAGTTCAAGGACAAGGGCAGAGCTATCAACGGCCTGGAGCCCAGGGGGGTTAGATGCCTCCAGCTGGGGTGATTGAGCAATACCCAAAAGATTAGGGAAGAAGGGCTTGACATTCAGATGAGTTCTTGGATTAAATAGGAAAGTGCCGTGAGAGATATATTGGAACTTTTTTTCCTTCCATGAGCTGCACCCTAATCGATAAAGAGCTATTATGGACTGAATTGTGTCCCCCTTAACATTCATATACTGAAACCCTTACCCCCCCAATGTGACTGAATTTGGAATAACGTCTTTAAAGAGGTAATTAAGGTTAAATGAGGTCATATGGGTGGGGCCCTAATCCAGTAGGACTGGTGTCCTTATTAGAAGAGGAAGAGACACCAGAGATGCACAGGCACAGGAGAAAGGCCGTGTGAAGACGCAGTGAGAAGGTGGCTATCAACAAGCCAAAGAGTGAGGCCTCAGGAGAAACCAACTCTGCTGACACTTTGATAGTGGACTTCCAGCCTCCAGAATTCTGAGAAATAAATTTCTGTTGTTTAAGCCCCCAGTCTGTGGATTTTGTCATGGTGGTCTGAGCACACTAATACAGGAGCCCTATATAGTTTTGCTGATGTTTCTAAGAGAGTATGTTATTTTATATTTGTTCCCTTTGCTTTCATCAGGTATAGATGATGAATCCAATGCAGAGTTATTGCAACAATTTTCAAAATGGTTCACTCAGTCAGACGCCTGTTTAGACTTTGGATATAATTTTTAAAAATTGAATAATTGAGTCATTGATCTAGAGCAAAACCCATAAATGCTTCAAAGCTCATATTTTTTTCAAATATCAAAATGATTTTTATAACAACCAATGCATTCATATCTCAGTTCTTAAAACTACCATGGCTTTTTGGAATACTGGAACACCAAAAGCATTTATTGGCTGTCTGGTTTGGGATAAGGCACTCTGAATTTTTAGGAAACCCACTTTCCTGAGCTATAAAATAATACATATATTGCAGCATTGTGATCAAGATGAACAACAATGGATGTAAAATGTTGGGCAAGGAGCTCGTGGAAGATGTTGGGTACCTGGCTACTGCTGTCGTCTTGAGATGGGAGGAGAAGGAGGGTTTTCAGGACCCTGGAACGTGTGGGAGCCATTGGGCCTGGACAGTCGCAGGCCTGGGTGGCCTTCCTGGGGGCTTTGTCATGGAGCCTGGGAAGCAGAATTGAGGTTTGCCGGACCCTCCTCTGGCAACCCCGGGCTTGTCTTGCCCATGCCGCTGTGGTTGGGGCCATGACTTGGGCTGTAATCTGGGTTTTCAGGGAACCAGAGGCCAGGAAGCCAGGCGTTCATCTGACTAAAAGGGAAAAGCAAGGTTGACACGGAGAAGAGCGCTCACACTACTGTACAATGAGGCCGCACTGCGTTAGCGTTGTATCATTGCAGATGGGTTGGGCCCTGCTCGGACTCCGTCCTCAAGAAGTGAAGCCAAGATAGTTGGGACAGGGCCCTTCCGAGGTGGACCCAAGGGAGGGTGAGTCAGAATGCCTTGCTCGCGGACTGGCGTGGGTTTATGATGGCCCACAGCAGGGACAGGGTTCCTGGAGAAAAATAGTCCCGGCAGCGTTGGCCAACACAGCAAGGCTGCCCATTGTGGCCAGATGGCACAGGCAAGACTCTAAAGTACATGACTATAAATAAAAGAGATAAACAACAAGGACCTGCTGTAGAGTACAGAGAACTATGGATATATCCAGTATCCTGTAATAAACCATAATGGGAAAGACTATGAAAAAGAACATGTGTATATATGTATAACTGAATCACTTTGCTGTACGCCAGAAACTAACACAACATTGTGAAACAACTATAATTCAATTTTTAAAAAGTAGTATTGTCTGGTTTTGAATTTCCTTTACTCCTTATTTTGGTGCCCAAGCCTAAAAGTCCTCCTTGGTGTCCCCAGACTCCTTTGATGATTGTCCTGTCACTTACTGGAGCCTCCACTGGGTCCTTCTACCAACCCCTGCCAGTGGCACTGTCTTACTCTTTCTTTCATTAAAACAACCCAAGGAGAGATATGGGAACATATGTATATGTATAACTGATTCACTTTGTTGTAAAGGAGAAACTAACAAACTATTGTAAAACAGTTATACTCCAATAAAGATGTTAAAAAAATAAAAAAAAATTTAAAAAAAATTGTTGAATGAACACAAGAATGAACAAATTCATGAATGATCAATAGTAAATGATTTGGAAATAAAATTCAATGCCAAAGGAAAACAAAAACAAAAACAAAAACAAAAAAACAACCCAAGGAGCGCCTCACTTCCTGGGTGTAATGTGCCCCCTCTTGTCAATGGTCCCCAATCCCAATGACACAAGGAAGTGCCTGGAGAGCTCATTTAAAACATCACCACCTGAGCTCCACCCCAAGAGGACCCATTTCTGTAGGTCTTCCAGGTGATCAGCAACCTTCCTAGAAAACAGAGTCACATTGTGTGGATGAAAAAGCTCCAAGGGTCAGGGGTGGGATGAGCTGAAGACCTCGGCCCCTTTGTTCTGGGCAGTGCGGTAGGGATTCACAGGCCAGAGAAACTTCCCTCCTTCTCAAGCTGTGCCAATTAAGGGGTTCAGCTGTGGGGTACAGATGGTCACATCATGGGGACATCTGTGATCATTTCTGGATGTAATTCTGTGTGTGTGTGTGTTTGTGTTTGTATCCACCCCACACCCCCGTTCCCAGTGGCCTAGGGCAGCAGAGAGTGAAAACCCAGGAAATGTTGGGATAAGATGAAGCATTGGTAACATTCCATCCATTCATTTTGGATGGAAATGGGAGTTGAGAGAAACTCCCATGGTTAATCAAGTCCAGGAAGCACAGAGAGTCCCATACAGGATAAATAAAAGGATAAAGGATAAATCCTGTCCAGTTTTCCCAGCACCACTTATTGAAGAGGCTGTCTTTTCTCCATTGTATATTCTTGCCTCCTTTATCAAAGGTAAGGTGACCATATGTGCATGGGTTTATCTCTGGGCTTTCTATCCTGTTCCATTGATCTATATTTCTGTTTT
>NC_041221.1:24933489-24949666 GCF_002837175.3 Physeter macrocephalus
TCCCTTGTGTGTTATTTGTTGTTTTTCCCTTGCTGCTTTTAATATTTTTTCTTTGTATTTAATTTTTGATAGTTTGATTAATATGTGTCTTTTGTGCCAGTACCATACTGTCTTGATTACTGTAGCTTTGTAGTATAGTCTAAAGTCAGGGAGCCTGATTCCTCCAGCTCCGTTTTTCTTTCTCAAGATTGCTTTGGCTATTCGTGGTCTTTTGTGTTTCCATACAAATTGTGAAATATTTTTTTCTAGTTCTGTGAAAAATGCCAGTGGTAGTTTGATAGGGATTGCATTGAATCTGTAGATTGTTTTGGGTAGTATACTCATGTTTCTCCAAAGAATATATATAGATTGCCAGCAAATACTTGAAAGAATACTCAACATCATTAATCATTAGAGAAATGCAAATCAAAACTGCAATGAGATATCATCTCACACCAGTTAGAATGGCCATGATCAAAAAATCTACAAACAATAAATGCTGGAGGGAACCCTCTTGCACTGTTGGTGGGAATGTAAATTGATACAGCCACTATGGAGAACAGTATGGACGTTCTTTAAAAAACTAAAAATAGAACTACCATACCATGCAGCAATCCCACTACTGGGCATATACCCTGAGAAAACCATAATTCAAAAAGAGTCATGTACCATCATGTTCACTGCAGCTCTATTTACAATAGCCAGGACATGGAAGCAACCTAAGTGTCCATCAACAGATGAATGGATAAAGAAGATGTGGCACATATATACAATGGAATATTACTCAGCCATAAAAAGAAGCGAAATTGAGTTATTTGTAGTGAGGCGGATGGAACTAGAGTCTGTCATACAGAGTGAAGTAAGTCAGAAAGAGAAAAATACCACATGCTAACACATATATATGGAATCTAAAAAACAGAAAAAAAAAATGGTCATGAAGAACCTATGGGCAAGACGGGAATAACGACGCAGACCTGCTAGAGAATGGACTTGAGGATACGGTGAGGGGGAAGGGTAAGCTGGGACAAAGTGAGAGAGTGGCATGGACATATATACACTACCAAATGCAAAATAGATAGCTAGTGGGAAGCAGCCACATAGCACAGGGAGATCAGCTCGGTGCTTTGTGACCACCTAGAGGGGTGGGAGAGGGGTGGAGACGCAAGAGGGAAGAGATATGGGGATATATGTATATGTATAACTGATTCACTTTGTTATAAAGCAGAAACTAACACACCATTGTAAAGCAATTATACTTCAATAAAGATGTTAAAAAAATAATAACTTGGGAAATTCTCATTCATAATAACAATAAATAATAATAATAAAAAACAGCCTAGTGTTTTCTATTTACTTTCCGTAATGAGCAATAAAAGGCAACAAAGAGGCAGGGAAGCATGATTTTGTTGGTCCCGGCAGCCTCCTCAGCACCAGAATATCTCTCCATCTTGCCTAATGTCATGCCAGAAATGCTGTTACTAAATATTATCTACTCTACTGACATTGCCTATTTACTCATTTAAACATGGTGTCTGACTCAGGGCAGCGGGTGACATGCCCTAAATCACCAACCCTTCTAGAACAGTTTCCTCATCTCCAGAAACCACAGAAATGCCCAGGGGATCCTAGCATGTGAACTTCTAATTCCATAGCTCCGACTACCCCGGCACCTGGAAATAGCCCGAAACCCCATGTCTTGATTCTATTTTTGAATCCACGATCACCACAAAATGATACGAAACAGAATATGTATTTCTAGACTTCACCTCCTTTCACAAAATGAGTAGTTGAAAAAAAGTTTCTGAAGCTTTATCTCTCCGACCGGACAGGAGTGGAATTCTTGCTCTGCAGGTGTCTTATTTACTTTTGCAGGAGGCCAGTGTGTTTTTTTCCATATCACATACCCAACACTCTCCTTTCCTTAACTGATTCTCCACGCTTTCCACACAATGTCTTTGTTTAATTTTTTTAACCCCAAAGAATACCGTGTTCCCTGCTCTCCTCATATTCACATTGGAGGATGCTGTCGGACAGAGGTGGCTATTAATACATTCTGGATAACAAGCACACAGCTCAACCCAAGAATCCCTCGGGGAAATAGAAGGATGGAAGAAATAATATCATGCTGGAAAGGTTAGGGGAGGTACAGCTCAGCCCACCCATCACATAGACATTAAAAATAAAATGAGAATAGATATCCTATGATTCCTCAGCGAGGCAGAAGCAAAAGAAATTAAAAATATTATCCCTAAGCTCTAACAGCTTGACTCCAAAGAATGGCCTCTTTCCTTCCACATGATTGCAGCATCCATCCCCAAAGTCGCCCTCCTGCGTGTCCAGAACCAAGATCTGGAGGGCCCGAGTTCCTCCTGGGCATGTGTCTTTAAACTGTCAGGGGTCAGTGATGAGGGTCAGTTCTCGGGGCTCATTTTGGGGACTGGTGCTGGGGAATTCTGGAATAAGTAGGCTTAATTTAACTTCCAGCTGGGTAGTCAAGCACCAATTTGCACTTACGGTTTTATGATGTCAGAGGCAGAGTCTGGCCCTGTTTGACCTACCTAGTTGCAAAGTCCAGCCCTGCTGCTTACTAGCACTTATAGATTGCCTAACATCTTGGTACCTCAGTTTGCTCATCTGTGGAATGGGGGTAAGGTAGAATCCACTCAATGGATTTATAGGGAGGCTTAGGGTGTTAATGCACGGAAAGTCTTAGAACGGTGCTGGGCACAGAGATGTTATGACTCTTTGTTGCTAATGTTACGTTTACAGTTTCAGAGACCCTGCACCCCATTTTATGGAGACGCAACGTGATTCAGTGGAGAGAACTTTGGGGCAGAACACAGGGGATCTGCAGCCCAGCTCCACCCTGCCCAGATATTCTGTTTGAGTGTAGGCACGTCCCCCAAACTTCTGGATCCCACGCTAATCTGTAAAAAGGGAGGGATGATGCCTGGCTTCTGTGTGGATTTCGTTGAATTGCCATGAAGGTAACAGTAGATGCGACACGCCCATGGTTCGTAGAAGATCTAACACGTCATGATGTTTCTACACTCAATCTCTGATTCCTCTTTCTTTCCTTCCTGCCAAGTGGCTCAAGTCCAATTCAGGCATCAAATTGGACTGCAGAAGGTGGGGCGCTGAGACGTTAACTCATCGGACTGTACCTCCATCCAGCTCACCGGGCCCAGCATTTTCTGGATTATTAGAAGTCTCATGAGTTTATTACTGAATCCCATTTTAAATCTATGTGGTTTGACTTGGCGTCTCTGATGCGACATATGTCAAACATCAAATATGTCACTTATCACCATCTGACACAATGTAGAGTTACTTGCTCTTCGTTGGTGTACCATAATACACCTCTGCTCCTTGCTCTGGAAGGGAAACTTTATTTATTTTCGGCCTTTGTGAGGCTGGGGTGTAGGCGAGAGTCAGGGCTGGATATTAGAATCGCCCCTTTCCTGGAGATGGGGGTAGGTACCATATTTACAGCAGGACTGTTGGCAGAGCCAAAAAAGTGAAGGAAGAGGAAAAGGTAGAACGCTACTCAGACCCCAGTTTACACTATGCCCACACGGAGAAGGAGAACATCCCAAACTGCTGATGCAGCCCAAGGAGCACTGCGAGGGCCGTGGACAAGTCAGTCGTATTTATTCAGAGGCGGGTTGGTTTGAGTTCGCCAGGGCCGGCGCTGTGCTTTCCATCTCCCATTCATCAGTTAATTCCCTACAGGTGCTCTGTCCTGGTCTTGTTTTGTTCAAAATACGTCTTTTAGCCCCCTCAGCGAAATAGAGCGGAATTGACAAGAAGTTCTGTTAATTACTCCCCGAACAATAAATCACTCTGCGGCTGAACCGTGTTAACTCTACGTGGGGCGTGCATGCGTTTCAAGGGAGACCCTCTCAAGACAAATGGCACCAAGTGCTGTGATTGCAGCTGAAACAGACAGGCAGGCGGGGCCGTTCTGAGGCTGGTGCTGACCAATGGGCCGGCCAGAGCTTTCGAGAACAGCCACTGTGAGCATGCTGAGGAGAGTGGGGGGATATTCTCCTCCCTCTGTTCTTTTTGTCCTTGGGAGAAGTGAAGGGATTAAGCTCAGAAAGGGGGGCTTCCAGTTCTCACTCATTCATTCATTCCCTCACTGAGTCCTCAGACCCACGCTGACACTGGGCTGGCACGTGCCCAGGTGGGTGACCAGCGTCTCCAGGCAGCCTCCGTCGGATGGGTCTGTCCCAGCTGCTCTTGCCTTGGCTACACCAGATGTTGACTGCTGTGAATATCGCCTGATGAATTAAATGTTGTGGAGCACTCAGTACTCTCCAAGCGTAATGGAAAGCCCTGGAAATATCAACACGAATGCCCTCGTGCTTGTCTTCAAGGAACATACAGACTAGTGGAGGACAAAGTGCCGCTTAAAGGAATAAAAGACACCACATTTGATATAATTAGAAGAAGGGCCAGGAAACAGGGTTTGAAGGACTGAGGGAGTCTTTCTAGAGAAGGACAGGGTGAGTGGGACCTTGAGGAAAATAGAAGAAGACCCCGAATCACAGGAAAGCGTGGTCCGTTTGGGAAATGGCCCTGTTCAGTGTGGGTCAGTGAGGGGGCATCGGAGTGGCCCCAGCTGCCCCTGGGGAAACAGCACGTAGCATAAAAGGGTTTGAATTGATTCTCACAGTTCCTTTGCTAACATTTTAAGCAGCAGAGTGACAAGATCATACTTGTCACTCAGAAAGACCTCTGTAGCTTGAGAATAAAATAGCAGAGGGGCAAGAGAGGGAGACGAGTTAGAAAATACCACTCATTCATTCATGCAACAAATAGTTTTTGAATACCTAGTGAGTGCCAGCGACAGGCCAAGTGCTGGAGATAAAGTAGCGACCCAAACAGCTCACTAATGAGTAGGAGAGGTGGGTTAAAATAGACACCAAAATGAATGTGTATTTACAAGCTGTAACAACCTAAATGGGACGGGAATTTGAAAAAGAATAGATACGTGTATGTGTGTGACTGAATCACTTTGCTGTTCACCTGAAACTAACACAGTGTTATTAATCAACTCTACTCCAATATAAAATAAAAAGTTTAAAAAGAGGAATATTTGTCCCTGAGCAGATTAGGTTTTAAAAAATCTTCTTCCTGGCCTATTCAAGGAGTATGTGTGTGACTGAATCACTTTGCTGTTCACCTGAAACTAACACAGTGTTATTAATCAACTCTACTCCAATATAAAATAAAAAGTTTAAAAAGAGGAATATTTGTCCCTGAGCAGATTAGATTTTAAAAAATCTTCCTGGCCTATTCAAGGATAATAAGAAAATAAAAGAAAAATAATTTAGAACCTGAAAAAAAATAAGTGCTAGGAACGGAATTCCACAATGCTATATACAATTGTGTGTGGGTAGGGGGGACGGGGCTTCCTTTCAATGAGGGATCAAGGGAAGGCTTCCTTAAAGAAGTGGCATTCATTCTGAGGCCAAACTGATGAGTAGGATTCATCTGGCCACGCTGCAAAGCAAGACTGGGAGCAGGAAAACCCGTTGGAAAGCTGACTCAGTTGCCCTTAGCAGGGGAGAGGTGGTGGCGTTGGAAACCTGGGGAAGACAGCTGATTTGAGATGTATTTTGGAGATAAAGTTGGCAGGACCGCTGCAACCTGGGTGAGAAGAGAAGAGGCTGTGAATCAATTTAGCAGGAGGTCCCATGGATTTGAAAGAGAAAGGAAAACCATAGGGCTTGATGATGAATGGCATGGAAGGTGGGTTAAGAAAGCCAGAGACTGAGATGATTTCTGGTTTCCTGACCCAGTAACTTGTATAGACAGAGGCATGATGAACCATAAATCATAGCCGTAAAAAAAAATGAAATGATGCCATTGGTAGCTACATGGATGGACCTAGAGATTATCATACTAAGCAAAGTAAATCAGAAAGAGAAAGGCAAATACTCTCTGATACCACTTATACATGGAATCTAAAATATGACACAAATGAACTTATCTACGAAAGAGAAACAGACTCACAGACATAGAGAACAGACTTGTGGTTGCCAAGGTGGGCAAGGGAGGCATGGTTTGGGAGTTTGGGATTAGCAGATGCAAACTATTATACATAGAATGAATAAACAACAAGGTCCAATTGTATAGCACAGGGAACTCTATTCAATATCCTGTGATAAACCATAATGGAGGAGACTATGAAAAAGAATCTCTATATATACGTATAGGACCTGTGCTTGTCTGCTGCACACTGATGGTGCCTTACAAAGAACATTTTCCTGCTATCTCTGTGTGTTTAAGTGGCCCACTGAAAAATAAGAAAAGGGCCCACGCTTGTCTATGGAATGATTTCTTCCCTGATGAAATCTGGAGAACAGTCAGATCTTTTCTGCTTTAATGGAGGATCATTGATCTCTTTGTGACTCAGGGAAACTTACCCACCAGACTCATCTCTCCAGCTCTGCTTCGGTTGTTGTTGTTTCCCTCCTGGGGGGGTCAAGGAGTGTTTTTATTATACCATTCTTTCTACAAACTAAGGGAGGATATTAAAATATTGTGGCTGATGATAGAGTTCCTTTTGCTATGGTTAACACTCAGTAACATTCTTAGAGAAAGACAAAATGTGCTAATGAGATTCTTTCAAAACGCAAGATAAAAGGAGTTTTGGCAGAAAGGAACTGAAGAGTTGGGTTTACAATTGAATAAAAGGGAGAAGAGCAGCAGGTGGCGACCAGCCTGCCTTCAACTGGAGTCCAAGGTTCTCAGATGTGACTGGTGACCATTCTCTGTTTTAGTTCAATTGCGCATTTTATTCTTAAACAAAGGCAAAACGAAAGAAACCGCTTTAGAAGAAGATCAGGGTAAGAGAAAGGTATTGAATCCAATGAAAGCTCACTTTCCTCTTTGAGACATCTGCTTGCTCTGTGCCATCTTGAAGTACTGGGCTCAACCACTGGCCTTGCAGGCTCGTAGTGGGAGAAGCCAGGGTGAATCAAGTGAGGCAGAAGAAATCCAGGCAATTGGCCAACTGATTCTTTTGTGCATCTGTGCCTTGGCCATTTGATTTGTCACACCTAGATGTACCTTAATAAGTTACAAATCACTACTCTGTGTGATGCTGGGCTGGAACACTGAGGGAGAGAGAAAAAAATAAATCAAAGGAAATATCCTTTCCTCCATCAAAGAGAGAGAAAAAATCCACTCAGAATAACTTCTAGACACTTCTGCACCTATTTCAAATGAAGTGAGCTGGTTAGGAATTGAAGGAGATAAATTTAGAAAAGCAGATAGGGAGTACACTGAGATGCTCTTGGTCTGATGACTGCACATAAGAGCAAGGGTTGTGCCCTCACCCCTAAGAGATGGGTAGATTGTGTTAGATAAGGTCAACCACATGTGGAAAGCAGTAATTTCCTCTTTCTGATCATCCTGAATTAGTGCCACGTAGCATGATCCTGAACCCACAACATCTTGCTCGGCATAGGGCCAGTTAAGGAGGCCTCAATGTCAAGTCTTCTGCACTGACTAATCCCCGGGTCCCCAGCCTGAGGCGGGTGCTGGCACAGGCCCATTCAGTGCTGCAACACCTCCTGGATGTCTTCTGTCCGGCAAGCAATCTGTGGGATGCTGCAGGTTCAGATTTTCCTCCGTGAACATGTCTCACCAGATCACATACATTTTCCAAATTATATTCACTTGAACCCTCACTCTGTTCAGTTACAAGAAAATCCATTCTTCCCCCCAAGAACATCTGGGAAGCCTCAGGAGTTTCTTCGCTTCTTCATAATCTGTCTCGACTGCCAGGTTAGCCACCACCTAGCTCAGGACCGTCATGCAATCTTCTCTGTCCGCGGTCTACACTGGCTCTTCTGCGAGTTGCTGCCCTCCATCCTGAGAGCTTCCCTCTGGCTGCTGCCACCTTTCTCTCTTCCTCAGTCTCCACACATTGTGACTTTCCACCAGCCTTTCCTGAAGCTGCAGGAGCCAGGCCAGTGCGCCCACATACCCTAACACAAGTGCACCACTAAAGTTTCATCCCCTGGCCCAGGGTCTCTGTCTTCCAGGTTGGTTGACAGTAGCTTCTTCTGAACCCTTCAGAGGAATCCCCCAAACCCCAACGTTTCTTTGAGTGGTTTCACCTTATGGTCCCCTAAAAGAAATTTCACTGAAAGCTTATAATCCCACATTAGCATTTCCCCAATCCTGACTTATTTAATTTAAGATGATACCATGTGTAGGACATCAGCCTGGATTGTTCTTAGCCAAGTCCACTGTGGTTCCTTTCTATAGACTCTCCTTTAGCTTCAGGTGAAGCTTAGTCCTGGCCATCCATTCAGGTATCTCCGGGCTTGTAGGTCCCGAAGGCTGGGGGCAGCCTACTTGAGCTGGAACGCTGGCACACACTTGCATGCGCCCCTTTGCAGGACCAGTGACGGTCAGCGCAAGGAAGTCTGAATCCACAGAGGAAGGGACTCTTCTAAAGGAACAGAAGAGTTCTGACATCTAACTGAGCTTCTTCTGGTAAAGCATCGGTGATCAAGGACTTCACAGTGATGGCGGGACATGTTTTGAGTTTATATAACCAAGAGATGCTTTGGGATGGTAACCCTGGAACAAACGACTGTGTTGTCTCAAAAATAGATTCCAGTCGGGATCTCTTTCAAAACAGAGAACTTCTCAGTCTTCTTGACACCGACCAGGGTTCTTGGCCTTCCCCAATCAATAGACGTGGACTAGAGGCCGGACAAGAAATTCAGGCAAGGCTTTATTGGGGCCCCTGCTGCCGCAGGGGGGAGCGAGAACAAACAACAGGTTCCCTTGCCTGCTTGCTCCCTGGGCGGGGGGGGCGAGCTTGTTCCTTATATGGGGTGAGGGTAGGGGTGTGTCCTATGGTCGGGCTGGAGCGGTGGCTTAGGTGGTTTGCCCACCCCTTAGGTGGTGCTGTGTGCAGGGGGCATGCGCAGTACCTGCTTTGGCTCTGGGCTCTTCAAAAGTGGCAGTTGGGTTTTTTGGTCTCTTTGTATCTTTTGTCCGGAATTGCTCCTAACTGCACATGCACGCAGTTATTTTCAGTCCCTTATAGTTTCTTTGTATTTTGTTGCCCGAGGAGAGGTGTGTCCAGTTGTAAGCACTGCAGCACTGCAGCAAAGGGTCCCAGGTGCCAGCTGGTCTCATTCTCATGTCAGTCTCTCAAGAGTCCCAACTATGAAGACTTGGTCAGAAGTTGCAAATGGTCAGCCCAGGCATGGAATCCAGCAGGTTCACGTGTTTGACCACTCCCAGCCCACTTCAACTACACATGTATCTGGTATGTACCCTGATCCAGGTGACTCAGTCATAGGTGCTGCCTTCAGGGGTTCTTCATCAAGGAGTTGGGAGGTCCACAAGGAGTGGTCCACACAGTGACGCCCCCTACAGCCTGAGTCCCCAGACTTCCAGCAGATGTTGCCAATCCTTCTCCTTGACCCTCTTCCTGCTTTGCTTTGCGAAGCCATCAAACTAACAGCCCGTGTGGTCATGACCAAGTCTTGGTTGCCTACCCATTGCCATAACCCTTGGCCATGCACTGACCTTGCCTGGGCACTTGGCCTTTGCTCTTGCTGGCACCAGCCCCTCTTTCACTCTTGTCACTGTGCCACTCTGTCCACCTGGGCTGGACTAAGCAGGGCTGCTCCTTGGCCAGTCCAAAATGTCCCTGTTCTTCTGAGCTCTCCCTTCCCTCCTGCACAGCAAGTTACAAAACGTTGTCTTCCTTACCATTTGAGTGTTTGCCCACCTGACCCCCCAGGAACTGGGGTGGGGGAGAGTGGTAGTGTCTGCTCAGAGCCTGGATGGGACAGATCTCACCCCTGTCCTTTTGGAGCTCTTGATACATTTCTTTAGCGAATTAGGAAAAATGCCAGCACAGAGCCTAGCAGTGGTTCAGGCTGTTCCCATATTGTATGCCTCATCAGCCAACATATCAATTGCTGCCTCTTTCAAAGCATATTGTCATATTTTATTTTGGGTGAGATTCTTGCCAGATTCCTGTATCATCTCTGAACAGCCTCATGAATCACCTTGTGGCTTTGGTCCACAGAGAAGTGCAGGCTAATTGCTGCATCTATGATAAGTGTAGGGTACAGCATCTCGGTATTTAGCCTGTATTTATCGTCCCAGAGTCATTAATTTATGTATTTATTCATCCACTGAAGGAGCACTTACTGTAAATCTACTATGGACTAGGCCAAGTGGTAAGGAGGGTGCCGATAAGTTTGAGACATGGTTCGTATCTTCTAGTATCTTCTGATCCAGATGGCCAAGTTCACGTTGAAATATTTGAAACCATCTGTGCCTCCATCCTCACTAGCTGTGTGACCTTGGGAAAATCTTTGAAAGCCTCTGGGACTGAGCTTCCTCAGTGAAATGGAGATTTAAAGTATGTGTGTCTCTCTGAATTATTGGGGAGAGCAGGTTCAAGTCGGTCAATACCAGAGGGCAGAATTGGACTAAATGGGGCAAAATGGCAGATTCTCCAGGACAGTCTCGGGAGGGACCATCACCCATGCCGCCTCGCCCTACCGTGAATGCACATCCCTGCGGGCACCCACGCTCAAGCCAGGTGGGTCTTGGTGGAGCTGCTGCAGTGAGGTCCCAGAACTCACCCTGATCCCCTGAGATGCTGTGAAAAACACCAGTAGACAAATTCACAGTGCACGGTGGTCTTGGTCTTTGGCTGGGTTTCTTTTGAACTAACAGACATTCATTGGGCACTTGCTATTGGCAAAACCCTGTGTGTTCTTCCCAAAGAGAGTGAACAGGTGAGGAGAGCATTGCCCCTGTGTGCACTGAGGTGAGCACTTTGCCGAGGAGTTGGACACACCCAACGTGCAAGGGAGTGATTCAGAAGGAAGAGAAAAGTACTGAGGGGGTGAGTGAGGAGCCCGGGAATCCAAAACTCTGGGCTTCCACCCTGGAATGCGGCTGCTGCGTTCTTCCACGTTATTTCAGGGCCAAGGTTTATGAGCAGAAAATGGATTCTACTGGGCCTTGGAGCAGGAGGAACATTTCAAGGGCCAAAGAGAGTGAGCTAGACAAGAAATGTTATAACACTGTGGGCTCAAATTTGAGATATATATGGACCCTATAAAAATATTTTGACCCTCTAGGGTTGACGTAAACTATTTTTATCGTAAAGCTATTTAAATATAAGCAAGAAACTGAGTATACGTTTTTTAGGATTACAGCATAGCAGATTTGTAAATGATATATGAACTAAACTAGGAAACCAATAACATTCACATCTAATGTAAATTTTTTGGATGGGTGATGTTTTCCTGAAACTAAATTACTTACAATGGACTTAAGAAGAGATTTACGGTTTCTTCCTGTCAACCTGTCTTAGGACTTTCCCCAGGATGGGCCATCATATGAGTGGCCGTCATTTGTGA
Organism: Physeter macrocephalus; assembly: GCF_002837175.3. Taxonomy (NCBI): domain Eukaryota; kingdom Metazoa; phylum Chordata; class Mammalia; order Artiodactyla; family Physeteridae; genus Physeter; species Physeter macrocephalus. Next base: position 24,944,895 of record NC_041221.1, read on the forward strand.
ACCATCTGCTACATGATGGTTCAAATCATGGATGTTAAAACCTGACGTTGTTGCTCAGGACTTAGTGGCCTTGGGCAGGTTAGTCAACTTTTGTGTTCCTTTCTGTCCTCATCTATTGAGGTTTAAACAGTAGTGCTTACCTCCGAGGGTTTTAGTAAGAATGAAAGGATATGAAATAATTTGTATGTACATAAATGATGTAGATAAAGCGCTTAGAAGAATGAGTGGTACAGAGTGTTAAGCAAGATCACTATTGGTGTCAATTATGATTTTTAAATATTCCATTTTAATTATGATCTCATTTTATTTTATTTTAATTTTTTAAAATCAAATTTTGCTTTTGGAGTAACTCTAGAAAAGTTGGAAAGACAATACAGAAAGTTTCCATATACCCATTACCTAGTTTCCCTTAATGTTAACTTCTGACATTGCCATGGTGTATTTGTTAAAACTAAGAAACCAACATTGGTACTTTACTAATAACTACACTCCAGACTTTGTCCATATCACACCTGTTTTTACACTAATGTCCCCCCAAGATTCCACATTCCATTCAGTCTCCTCTTATCTGTGACAGTTTCTCAGTGTGGATGAAGTATTTTAAAGAATACTTGACTCTATGATCTCATTTTAAATCAATGATGCATTATCTCGGTAAGCATTTAACTAAAAACTGGCCCCCAAATATAATGATGAAAATACCATTTAATAAAAAAAGTCGTCATTGCACACTTGCCACTATGCTCATTGCCCTTGAATTGTCCCAAATGGTGGACCTGACTCAGTTCTCTCCCCACGTTTCTCGCTGCCAGGGCTTTGATCTTTACCTTGTGCAGACATACCCACGAGAACAGACGCACAGCCTAAGAGCGTGTGATCCTACGTCATCATCATCCAGATAATGATAACAGTACTTTTAAAAAGATGATAAATATATCAAGAACAGGGACTTGCCTGGTGGCACAGTGGTTAAGAATCTGCCTGCTAATGCAGGGGACACAGGTTCCATCCCTGGTCCAGGAAGATCTCACATGCCACAGAGCAACTAAGCCCATGTGCCACAACTACTGAGCCTGTGCTCTAGAGCCCGTGAGCCACAACTACTGAGCCCGCATGCCACAACTACTGAAGCCCAGGCGCCTAAAGCCCGTGCTCTGCAGCAAGAGAAGCCACCACAATGAGAAGCCCGCGCACCACAACGAAGAGTAGCCCCCGCTCGCCGCAACTAGAGAAAGCCCGCGTGCAACAGTGAAGAACCAACGCGGCCAAAAATAAATAAATGAATAAATTAATTAATTAAGTTAAAAATATATCAAGAACATAAAATTCTATAGAACTTAGGCCCTGTTTGAAATACATTGTTATAGGAATTCAGGAAAAAAGCAGATAGTGCTGTTTGGAGTAAATAGTCAAGGTCTTTGAAATATTGTCTAAGAACCTCCAAAATGCTGAGGATCAAGCTGAGCCCTTTATAAGTGGTATTTTTTAAATCCTCAGAGACGTGGGGACATCTTTACGGTGGGAAACTGAGGCTGAGAGATTCATTTGTCAAGCGTCATTGAAGTAAATGGAAGAGCCGAGATGATCCAGGTCACTGGCCTGCAAAGCCACTGTTCTTACCCATTATTTCAATGCCTCTCCTGGGAAGGACACGGAAGAACAACACCTACTTGGAAACTGAGATGATCTTGGTTTCAAAGACCAAAGCAAACCTGTTGCCTCTGTCCTTCTTGGCCTTCGCCTGCCAGCAGGGGAGTCGCTGCGTTACCCCACAGCGCTGAGCAGAAGATGGCAAGCTCCCCAGTTATTGGTTTAAACACTTTCATCCAATTCTTCCTCCTCCCAGCCCCCGCTGCTGGTAACCACAGATCAGACCTCTTCTTCTACGAGTTTGTTTGTCTGTTTTTTGGACGCATAGTTGACCTACCACACTATGTTAGTTCCTGTTACACGACATGGTGATTGGATATTTCTATATATTACAAAATGATCACTGATAATCATTTTGATAAGTGATAAGTCTAGTTACCATCTGTCACCACCAAGTTCCCAAATTTGAATTAAAATAAACGGAGAGGGAGAAGATGATGCTCTTAACGCAGTTAAGAGCACATCTGATATTAATTCAGGCCTAAAGAGGGTCACGGTCAGTATTCCAGAAATACATGTTGAAAAGTGATCATGAACCTTCAATTACATGAAGCTTGGGTGTTAGTATCACTTCTTGGAATTCCTAAAAGAACAGGATAGCGATTTTTTGGTGACTATTGCCTGGGAACATTTATGAAACAACAGACATCATATTACTGCTAATAAGGCCACATTTAAAACAATCTGAGGCTACTATGGCATCGAAAGCCATGGTTCAGAATTTTCCACAGGTTGACTTTGACCTTGTTGCTCTAACTGAGATATTGGACTTTTTACTCTTTTCCCTAAAACTTTTCCAACCAATCATCTCAAGTGACCTCTGTTGTCTACCTCAAGGCTACTCATCAACATTAAGAAAGCAATATGAGGTTTGTTATGGTTGCCCTCTTAAAATCCTGCTGTACAGAAAACTATTTTTACTTTATTTTTTTTCCCCCTGAAATCTCTTTGTTAGTTTTCCTTTCTTAGCAAGAACTTAGCTCGTCACTCTCAGGCTCTGTGACCAGCTGAAAATGTACTGTTACCCTTACTGAGGTGGTCATAACTCAGATAGAAGACTGGCAGTTTCTCCCCATTCTGCTATCTTTAACTTGGATAATCACAACAGGACCACTGAAGGAGGTGGTTTTATCTTATTTTACCTGAAAAAAAATCGCGGTTTCCACAAATAAAATACACATTATATAGGTGACGGCTGAATATGTCTTCAGTTTACACAAGAATGATTTTATCTGCAGCAGGAGAAACGTTTGACCGTGGGATATTTTCACGGCAGTGGTTGTAAGACAATATTGCCTTTAGATTTTATTCCTCAAGATGAAAAGAAAATCATAGAAAGGGGAAAATTAAGAAAACTGTCAAAGAAGGACCCCCAACCCCAGCCTCAAAATCCATGCTTTTCTGGGAGAGTTCTTTAATGTCATCAAGGAACTGATAATTTATAGGTTCTATAAATTGTTCTAGAGCAAAGCTTCTCTCTTCTTTCCCGATGTTCGTTCAACCCTGTTACCAAAGGAGAGAGCACAACCCAACTCACTGTGAAATATGGAAGCAAACATCCTTCATGCAGTGTCAGCAGACAAAATGTATTTAAAAGAATAATATCAGGACTTCCCTGGGGGGGCGCAGTGGTTGAGAATCCACCTGCCAATGCAGGGGACACAGGTTCAATCCCTGGTCCGGGAAGATCCCACATGCCGCGGGGCAATTAAGCCCGTGCTCCACAACTACTGAGCCTGCCTTCTAGAGCCCTCGAGCCACAACTACTGAGCCTGCATGCCACAACTACTGAAGCCCCCGCACCTAGAGCCCGTGCTCCGCAACCAGAGAGGCCACCACAGTGAGAAGCCCGTGCACCTCAAAGAAGAGCCCCCGCTCGCCACAACCAGAGAAAGCCCGTGAGCAGCAACAGAGACCCGATGCAGCTAAAAATAAATAAATAAATAAATAAATTTCAAAAAAAGAAACAACTCATCTTTTAAAATAAATAAATAAATAAAAATAACAAAGCAATGCCAAAGATCAGGCTCCAGGATCGTAAGTATGGTTTAATGTGAGAAGATCTATTAATAAAGTGTATCCTTTTAATAGATTAAATGAGAAAAATTGTATGATTGTCTTCATAGGTCAAAAAAGAACCTTTATACCAGACCCAAAATTGTTAATAAAATAGATGACAAGATACTTCATTGTAAGATATGAGATATAAAACACAACCCACACATTTTATACACACATGCTAATCATACATATGTGTACATATCACACAATCAGTTCCACATATGCGCATATCATATTATACACATGTCATGCATATGTATGGGCACATCGGTTATATGCTTGTCCACACCACACACACATGTCAATCCCATGTATATGTACATTGCATTCTTCACACACATCACTCACGGGTACGTATACATCCTATTCCATACCTGTAAGCCACATAAGCCCTATTGCTGCATCAGAACAATAGCCTGTATCATATTTGATGGTGGAACATTAGAATAGACTACCTTTATCACCACCATTTAACATTGTTCAGGAAGTGCTACTTAATGAAATCAGAGAGAAATTTAAACCAGAGATCTATACCCTGGTAAGACAAAAGCAGTTATTACTTTCAGATGATATGATTATCTACCTGGAAAACCCAACAAAATCCAGTGGAAAAACTCGTACAAACAGCAAGATAACTGAATAAACTGTTTGGTTACAAAATGAGCATACAAAAAGCGATAGCATTTTTAACTTATAAATTAGTATAAAATATTGCAGACACAGAACAATACAAGAAAATGACATAAGCACCTGTGTACCCACTATCTGGCTTAAGAAAGAAAAAGCAGCTGATACAGTTGAAGTCCTTGGTATTCCCCTCCTGATCACATCCTTGACTCAGAGGTAATCTTCATCATGAATTTGATGTGTATCATTTTCATGCAGTTTTTAATACAAGCATACCTTTTTTATAGGGCTTCGCAGATACTGCATTTTTTACAAGAGGTTTGTGACAACCCTGTGTTGTCATACGATGGTTAGCATTTTTTAGCAATAAAGTTTTTTTTTGTTTGTTTGTTTTGCGGTACGCGGGCCTCTCACTGTTGTGGCCTCTCCCGTTG
>NC_041221.1:24950045-24955307 GCF_002837175.3 Physeter macrocephalus
CATGTGGGATCTTCCCGGACCGGGGCACGAACCCGTGTCCCCTGCATCGGCAGGCAGACTCTCAACCACTGCGCCACCAGGGAAGCCCTAGCAATAAAGTATTTTTAAGTTAAAATGTATACTTTGTTTTTTAGACATAATGCTATTGCACACTTAATAGACTACAGTATAGTATAAACATACCTTTTATATGTACTGGGAAACCATAAAACTTGTGTGAACCCACAATATATCTGAGGTATGCCTGTGCTTTTATTAAATATATATGTACTTTTAACTTTCATTACTGTTGGTTTGATGACCATCAAAATGCATCCTAATGGAAGGGTTCTTCATCAGCTTGCCTGTTTGGGTCCGCATCATGTTTGCGGGGCTCTCCTGAGTGGATGCATGGGACTCTACTACATGCAACTCATTGCTGTGTATTAATCCAGTGCATGTATATAGCTCTACTTATCCCATCATTTGCTGTCATAAACTTTCATGTACATGTTCCTTTTCACAAATGTGAGTGTTCCTCTAGACCCCAGGGGTCTAGAGCATGCACCAGGAACTGGGGTGAATCCATATCTTCATCTTTTCTAGACAGAACCCAATTGCACTCAATTCTTGTTTGAACCAGAAGCATATGCAAGTTCTCATTGTTTAATATCCTCTCCCAAGCACTTGTTTTTATTTTTTTATTTTTTTTATCGGAGTATGGTTGCTTTACAATATTGTATTAGCCTCCAGTGCACAGCAAAATGAATCAGCCATACACATACAGATATCCCCTCCCTTTTGGACTTCCCTCCCATTTAGGTTACCACAGTGTATTAGGTAGAGTTCCCTGTGCTATACAGTATGTGCCCATCAGTTGTCTACTTTATACATAGTATCAATAATGTATATGTGTCAATCCCAGTCTCCCAATTCCTCCCTCCTCACTCCTTTTCCCCTTGGTATCCATACATTTGTTCTCTACTACTTTTGTTCTCTATGTCTATGTCTCTATTTCTGCTTTGCAAATAAGATCATCTATACCATTTTTCTAGATTCCACATATATACATTATTATATGATATTTGCTTTTCTCAAGCACTTGTTTTTATTAATCCAGTTTTTAACTATATCACCAATATACAGAAAATATAATGAAAATAAAATATCCCATTACAATAGCAGTGATAAAGTTGTTAGGAATAAAATTAACATGTCATGTGGGGCAGGAATTATGTGAAGAACACTAAAACACTTTTTTTAAAGAATACAAAGACTTGAGTAAATAAAGAGTAATAGATACATTTTCTTTAGCTGCAAAGACCTTATAGTGGAAAGATGAAGTTTTTATCTAAATTATTCTATGAACTCAAAACCTAAAGTTGTTTCCCCCCAGGTATTTAAAAAGAATATATATAAGAAAGTGTCCATGATTTTTTAAAGGAAAGAAATGTGAAAGGGGGTGAAAATAGTCCGACCAGCTTTAAAATTATATTATTGCACATTTAAAAGAGTACAGTGCTAATGTAAGAAAAGAAGATTGGTGACCGAAATGGTGATTCTAGAAAAAAACTCAAGTGTATATTGAAAAAAATGGCATCTCAATTATTGGAAAAAAAAATCTATTTTATAAATGTTAATTGACATTTTCAGCTAACAATTTAGAAATAAACCAATTTGGATCACTTTGGCCATTATGTCTGTGATCCTGGGCTCAGAAACCGCCAAGAAGGTTTGACTGTATTGAAGTGAAAATCTTTAGTTAAATGATAAAACCTATGTATACAAAGAAAAAAATGGAAAAATATTAACAAGGGATTAATCATCAAAGCACATAGAGTTTCTATGGATATAAGAAAAAGATATATATCAATAGAAAAACAACCAAATTCACAAACAAGTAATTTATAAAAGAAGAACTGTAACAATGTCAGTAATAAAAAATGCATATTAAAGCAATAATGAGATACCAGAAGATGGCTAAGTTGTGAGAAATAACAATTATAAACTCACAACACACTTTTGGAGGGAAATTCATATGTGTTTGAAAAGCCAAATTGTGCACACTCTTTGACACGGAAATTCCATTTCTAGAAACTCATCACCAGGGAAATTGAGCCAGGAGCAAATGTGTGGGCAGCAGAGCATGGAATGTGAGCGTGCACACCAAGAGTCAGACAGACCAGAGTTTCAATCCCAGAAGATGACTTTTAAACCTTGGCCTCTTCATGAGTACAACAGATAATAATTATCACTCCCTAGAGTTCTTATGAGAATTAAATGAAGCAATGCATGTTGAACGCTTAACAAAATACCTGACATATTATAAGTGCTGTATAAATTTTCACTATTGTCATTGTCATTACTATTAAGATCTATCCATATTGTGCAGCCCTTCAGTCTTTGAAATGATGATGCAAAGTAGTGTTTATTGACATAGGAAGATGTCTAAGATATAGTATTAAGTAAAAATGCAAATTATAAACAATTGTAATATGAAATACTTTTAAAAATATATATAAAATCGTGGTGCATCAGTGTAAAGTGTGCTGGAAATTAGCCATTTAATATGAATCTACCTAAATGGGCACAAAAATTTTGGAGTAAAAAATGAGCACAGGGCTTCCCTGGTGGCGCAGTGGTTGAGAGTCCGCCTGCTGATGCAGGGGACACAGGTTCGTGCCCCGGTCCGGGAGGATCCCACATGCCGCGGAGCGGCTGGGCCCGTGAGTCATGGCCGCTGAGCCTGCGCGTCCAGAGCAACAGGAGAGGCCACAACAGTGAGAGGCCCGCGTACTGAAAAAAAAAAAAAAAAAAATGAGCACAAAGAATGGTATTTTATGACTTTATCTTAAAGATCGAACCTAAAACTTTTGAGAAATTTTATATTTTATTCTTAACAAAATTTAAAATATAATGGTAACTAAGTACTAATTTTAAAAATAATGTATTCTGAACTGCGTTGACATGATTTTTCCTACAAAGTGTGCATGGACAACAACTATCAATATTAGGCACTTAGTATGTGCAGGCACTTTGTAGGCACAGAGGATACAGCAAACAGTGAATAAAAGAGAGGCTTGAGGAGGCCTTCAAGGTGGCGGAGGAGTAAGACGTGATCACCTTCCTCCCCACAAATACACCAAAAATACATCTACATGTGGAACAACTCCTACAGAACACCTACTGAATGCTGGCAGAAGACCTCAGACTTCCCAAAAGGTAAGAAAATCCCCACGTACTTGGGTAGGGAAAAAGAAAAAAGAAAAAACAGAGACAAGAGAATGGGAACAGGAGGAGGGAGGGAGCTGTGAAGGAAGAAAAGTTTGCACACACTAGGAAGCCCCTTCACTTGTGGGGATGGTGGGGGGGGGTCAGGGGGGAAGCTTCGGAGCCACGGAGGCGAGGACAGCAATAGGGGTGCAGAGGGCAAAGCACAGAGATTCCCGCACAGTGGATTGGTGGCGACAAGCACTCACCAGCCCGAGAGGCTTGTCTGCTCACCCGCCGGGGCGGGTGGGGGCTGGGAGCTGAGGCTCGAGCTTCGGTCGGAAGCCGGGAGAGGACTGGGGTTGGCAGCGTGAACACAGCCTGAAGGGGGCTAGTGCGCCACGGCTGGCTGGAGGGAGTCCGGGAAAAAGTCTGGACCTGCCAGAGAGGCAGGAGACGATTGTTTTGGGGTGTGCAAGGAGAGGGGATTCCTGCTCCATGTGCCCACAGACGGCAGAGCACCAACTAAGTGAGCTCCAGAGATGGGCGCTAGCCACGGTGATCAGCTCAGACCCCCGAAGACGGGTATGGACCACTAACGCTGCCACCACTGTACCAAGAAGCCTGTGTGCAAGCACAGGTCACTCTCCACACCTCCCCTCCCGGGAGCCTGTGCAGCCCGCCACTGCCAGGGTCCTGTGATCCAGGGACAACTTCCCGGGAGAACACACAGCGCGCCTCAGGCTGGTGCAACATCACGCTGGCCTCTGCCGCTGCAGGCTCACCCTGCATTCCAGTTATGACTACCGTACCCTTCCCTCTCCCCGGCCTGAGTGAGCAAGAGAGCCCTAATCAACAGGTGCTTTAACCTCCTCCTGTCTGGGAGGGGAACAGAGGCCTCAGGGTGGACTACATTCAGAGGTGGGGCCAAAACCAAAGCTGAACCCCAGGAGCTGTGCAAACAAAGAAGAGAAAAGGATATTTCTTCGTGCAGCCTCAGGAGCAGCAGATTAAATCTTCACAATCAACTTGATAAACCCTGCGTCTGTGGAATACCTGAATAGACAGCGAATGTTCCCAAAATTGAGGCAGTGCCCTTTGGGAGCAACTGTAGACATGGGGTTTGCTTTCTACATCTGATTTGGTTTTGGTTTTATGTTTATCTTAGTTTAGTTTTTAGTGCTTGTTATCACTGGTGGATTTGTTTACTGGTTTGGTTGCTCTCTTCCTTTTTTTTTTTTTCTTTTTTCGCTTTTTGTGAGTGTGTGTGTGTATGTTTCTCTGTGTGATATTGTCTGTTCAGGTTTGCTTTTACCATTTGTCCTAGGGTTCTCTCTGTTTATTTTTGTTTTGTTTTGTTTGTTTGTTTTCTTTTTATGACTATGTGTGTGTGTTTCCTAGTGTGACTTTGTCTGTTTAGTTTTGCTTTTATCATTTGTTTTGGGGTTCTCTCTGTTCGTTTTTTGTTTGTTTGTTTTTTCTCTTCCTTTTCTTCTGAGCCGTGCTGTTGGTAGGGTCTTGGTGCCCCAGCCAGCTGTCGGGCCTGAGCCTCCAAGGTGGGAGAGCTGAGTCCAAGACACTGGACCACAACAGACCTCTCAGCCCCATGTAATAGTAATTGGCGAGAGCTCTCCCAGAGATCTCCATCTCAACACTAAGACCCAGCTGCACCCAATGGCAAGCAAGCTACAGTGTTGGACACCCCATGCCAAACAACTAGCAAGACAGGAACACAACCCCATTCATTAACAGAGAAACTACCTAAAGTCATACTAAGTTCACAGACACTCCAAAGCACACCACTGATGCAGCCCTGCCCACCAGAAGGACAAGAACTAGCCCCACTCATCAGAACACAGGCACCAATCCCCCCAACAAAGAAGCCAACACAAGCCACTGAACCACCACACCCACTGGGGGAAGAAACCAAAAATAACACGAACTACGAACCTTCAGTCTGCAAAAAGAAGACCCCAAACACAGTAAGTTAAACAAAATGAGAAGACAGAGAAATAATCAGCAGATGAAGGAGCAAGGTAAAAACCCACCAGACCAAACAAATGAATAGGAAAT
>NC_041221.1:24955557-24958818 GCF_002837175.3 Physeter macrocephalus
TAAAGAGCAAACAAACAATGATGAACAACACAATAAATGAAATATAAAATACTCTAGAAGGAATCAATAGCAGAATAACTGAGGCAGAAGAATGGATAAGTGACCTGGAAGATAAAATGGTGGAAATAACTGCCACAGAGCAGAATAAGGAAAAAAAAAATGAAAAGAATTGAGGACAGTCTCAGAGACATCTGGGACAACATTAAATGTGCCAACATTCGAATTATAAGGGACTCAGAAGAAGAGGAGAAAAAAAAAGGGTCTGAGAAAATATTTGAAGAGATTGTAGACAAAAACTTCCCTAACATGGAAAAGGAAATAGTCAATCAAGTCCAGGAAGCACAGAGAGTCCCATACAGGATCAATCCAAGGAGAAACACACCAAGACACCTATTAATCAAACTAACAAAAAGTAAATGCAAAGAAAAATTATTAAAAGTGGCAAGGGAAAAGCAACAAATAACATACAAGGGAATCCCCATAAGCTGATAATTCAGCAGAAACTCTGCAAACCAGAAGGAAGTGGCAGGACATACTAAACAAGACCCATATATATGTTGTCTACAAGAGACCCACTTCAGACCTAGGGACACATACAGACTGAAAGTGGGGGGATGGAAAAAGATATCCCATGCAAATGGAAATCAAAAGAAAGCTGAAGTAGCATTCCTCATATCAGACAAAATAGACTAAAGTAAACACTATTACAAGAGACAAAGAAAGACACTACATAATGATCAAGGGATCAATCCAAGAAGAAGATATAACAATTGTAAATATTTATGCACCCAATATAGGAGCACCTCAATACATAAGGCAAATACTAACAGCCATAAAAGGGGAAATTGACAGTAACACAATCATAGTAGGGGACTTTAACACCCCACTTTCACCAATGGACAGATCATCCAAAATGAAAATAAATAAGGAAACACAAGCTTTAAATGATACATTAAACAAGATGGACTTAATCGATATTTATAGTACATTCCATCCAAAAACAACAAAATACACTTTCTTCTCAATTGCTCATGGAACATTCTCCAGGACAGATCATATCTTGGGTCACAAATCAAGCTTTGGTAAATTTAAGAAAATTGAAATCGTATCAAGTATCTTTTCTGACCACAACACTACGAGACTAGATATCAATTACAGGTAAATACCTGTAAAAAATACAAACACATGGAGGCTAAACAATACACTACTTAATAACCAAGAGATCACTGAAGAAATCAAAGAGGACATCAAACAATACCTAGAAACAAATGACAATGAGAACACAACGGCCCAAAACCTGTGGGATGCAGCAAAAGCAGTTCTAAGAGTGAACTTTATAGCAATACAATCCTACCTCAAGAAACAAGAAAAATCTCAAATAAAAAACCTAACCTTACACCTAAAGCAATCAGAGAACGAAGAACAAAAAAAGCCCCAAATTTAGCAGAAGGAAAATAATCATAAAGATCAGATCAGAAATAAATGAAAAAGAAATGAAGGAAACGATAGCAAAGATCAATAAAACTAAAAGCTGGTTCTCTGAAAAGATAAACAAAATTGATAAAGCATTAGCCAGACTCATCAAGAAAAAAAGGGAGAAGACTCATATCAACAGAATTAGAAATGAAAAAGGAGAAGTAACAACCTTCAGTATATGCAAATCAATCGATGTGATACACCATATTAACAAATTGAAGGATAAAGACCATATGATAATCTCAGTAGATGTAGAAAAAGCTTTCAACAAAATTCAGCACCCATTTATGATAAAAACTCTCAAGAAAGGAGGCATAGAGGGAACTTACCTCAACCTCAATATAATAAAGGCCATATATGACAAACCCACAGCCAACATCATTCTCAATGGTGAAAAACTGAAACCATTTCCTCTAAGATCAGGAACAAGACAAAGTTGCCCAATCTCACCACTACTATTCCAGATAGTTTTGGAAGTTTTAGCCATGGCAATCAGAGAAGAAAAAGAAATAAAAGGAATACAAATTGGAAAAGAAGACCCCGAATAGCCAAAGCAATCTTGAGAACGAAAAACGGAGCTGGAGGAATCAGTCTCCCTGACTTTAGACTATACCACAAAGCTACAGTAATCAAGACAGTATGGTACTGGCACAAAAACAGAAATGTAGATCAATGGAACAGGATAGAAAGCCCAGAGATAAACACACACATATGGTCACCTTATCTTTGCTAAAGGAGGCGAGAATATACAATGGAGAAAAGACAGCCTCTTCAATAAGTGGTGCTGGGAAAACTGGACAGCTACATGTAAAAGAATGAAATTAGAAAACTCCCTAACACCATACACAAAAATAAACTCAAAATGGATTAAAGACCTAAATGTAAGGCCAGAGACTATAAGATATAAAACTCTTAGAGGAAAACATAGGCAGAACACTCTATGACATAATTCACAGCAAGATCCTTTTTGACCCACCACCTAGGGAAATGGAAATAAAAACAAAAATAAACAAATAGGACATAATGAAACTTTAAAGCTTTTGCACAGCCACTAGGGAGAACAGTATGGAGATTTCCTAAAAAACTAAAAACAGAACTACCATATGACCCAGCAATCCAACTACTGGGCATATACCCTGAGAAACCATAATTCAAAAAGTGTCAAAAGCGCAATGTTCATTGCAGTTGTATTTACAATAGCTAGGACATGGAAGCAGCCTAAGTGTCCATCAACAGATAAACGGATAAAGCAGATGTGGCACACCTATATAGTGGAATATTTCTCAGCCATAAAAAGAAATTAAAATTGAGTTATTTGTAGTGAGGTGGATGGACCTAGAGTCTGCCATACAGAGTGAAGTAAGTCAGAAAGAGAAAAACAAATACCGCATGCTAACACATATATATGGAATCTAAGAAAAAAAAAAAAGGTCATGAAGATCCTAAGGGTAAGATGGGAATGGAGATCCAGACCTACTAGAGAATGGTCTTGAGGATGTGGGGAGGGGGAAGGATAGGCTGTGACAAAGTGAGAGTATGGCATGGACATATATACACTACCAAACGTAGAATAGCTAGTGGGAAGCAGCCACATAGCACAGGGAGATCAGCTCAGTTCTTTGTGACCACCTAGAGTGGTAGGATAGGGAGGGTGGGAGGGAGGGAGATGCAAGAGGGAAGAGATATGGGAACATGTGTATATGTATAACTGATTCACTTTGTTATAAAGCAGAAACTAACACACCATTGTAAAGCAATTATACTCCAATAAAGATGTTAAAAAAA
>NC_041221.1:24958956-24963850 GCF_002837175.3 Physeter macrocephalus
AATAGACATTTCTCCAAAGAAGATATACAGATTGCCAGCAAACACATGAAAGGATGCTTAACATCACTAATCATTAGAGAAATGCAAATCAAAACTACAATGAGGTATCTCCTCACACCAGTCAGAAAGGCCATCATCAAAAAATCTACAAACAATAAATGCTGGAGAGGGTGTGGAGAAAAGGGAACCCTCTTGTTCTGTTGGTGGGAATGTAAATTGATACAGCCACTATGGAGAACAGTATGGAGCTTCCTTAAAAAACTACAAATAGAATTACCATATGATCCAGCAATCCCACTACTGGGCATATACCCTGAGAAAACCATAATTCAAAAGGAGACATGTACCAGAATATTCATTGCAGTTCTATTTACAAGATCCAGGACATGGAAGCAACCTAAGTGTCCATCAACAGACGAATGGATAAAGAAGATGTGGCACATATATACAATGGAATATTACTCAGCCATAAAAAGAAATGAAATTGAGTTTTTTGTAGTGAGATGGATGGACCTAGAGTTTGTCATACAGAGTGAAGTAAGTCAGAAAGAGTAAAACAAATACTGTATGCTAACACACATATATGGAATCTAAAAAACAATGGTTCTGATGAACCTAGTGGCAGGGCAGGAATAAAGACGCAGACATAGAGAATGGACTTGAGGACATGGGGAAGGGAATGGTAAACCAGGGCAAAGTGAGAGAGTAGCATTGACATGCATATACTACCAAATATAAAATATAAAGCTAGTGGGTTGCAGCTGCATAGCACAGGGAGATCAGCTCAGTGCTTTGTGACCACTTAGATGGGTGGGATATGGAGGGTGGGAGGGAGGTGTAAGAGGGATGGGATATATGTATACATATAGCTGATTCACTTTGTTATGCAGTAGAAACTAACACAACATTGTAAAGCAATTATAGTCCAATAATGATGTTAAGAAATTAAATAAATAAAAATAAAATAAAAGGAAAAGAAAGAAAGACTTACCTGGAGTTCATTTTCTAGAGGGGAAGACAGATGGGAGCAAATCAACAAACAAGCAGGTAAGTGCTAGGGGGAGAAGAGTTCCTGATGAGGGATATACAAGGTCCCTGGATAGAGGAAAGGGAAGTACTGTCTTATAACGGGAAGTCAAGAGATGACTTGCAGAAAATGGGGAGGTTGCCTGAGGAAAGGGAGCTCCAGGCAAGAGGACGGGCTGGTGCAAGGGCCAGGGGCCAGGACTGAGTCAGACTTGTTTGAGGAGCAGGACCAGGCTGGGGAGACAGGGAGGAATGCACGCTGTGCTTTCATGGGAAGAAGGGGCAGAAACTCAAGAGAGAATGGTCGCCTGGATGCAGAGTGGAAGAGACATCTCAGGGAGGAGGGAGAGGTGACTCCATGCTGCGAGAGAAATACATTAAGGTCTGAGAAAGACCATTGGGTTGGAGCCCGGAAGTCAGTGGACAAGGGCAGCTTCCCTGGAGCCGTGGTGAAGAAAGCCTTGTTGCCACGAGAGAGGAAGTGGAGATGAGTGGACAATTCTTTAGTGAGTTTTCTTATAAAGAGGAGCTGAGAAATGAGACAGAACCTAGAGATAAGAGTGAGTCAAAGGGACTTCCCTTGTGGCACAGTGGTTGAAAGTCCACCTGCCAATGCAGGGGACATGGGTTCGAGCCCTGGTCCGGGAAGATCTCACATGCCGTGGAGCAACGAAGCCCGTGCGCCGCAACTACTGAGCCTGTGCTCTAGAGCCCACAAGCCACAATTTATGAGCCTGTGTGCCACAACTACTGAAACCCATGCTCCTAGAGCCCATGCTCGCAACAAGAGAAGTCCCCGCTCGCTGCAACTAGAGAAAGCCCGCATGCAGCAACAAAGACCCAATGCAGCCAAAAATAAATAAATTAATTAAAAAAAAAAGAGTGAGTCAAGGAAAGGAAATTTGGTGGGGGGGAATGGGAGAAATAGGAATATGTTTGCCTCATACTGATGGGAACGATCGAGTAGAGAGAGGAAAAGTGATGTCGTGGAGAGAGAACACAGCTGGAGCGACATCCCAGAGCAGTGGGAGGGATTGGATCCAGGGCCCATTGTTGGCTGGCCTTAGCTGAGACTGTGGACCCTTCACCTACTGCACTTTTTTCCTCAAGTCTGGCTGCACCTAAGAATCACCTGGGGGACTTTGAAAAAACATCAGTGCCCAGCCACATCTCAGATCATTTAGAGCAGTGCATTGATTTAATGAAATTAGGCATCTTCTGCCATATTTCCAGTTCTGCCTTAGAATCAATATGTATTCTATTTGAACAACCCAGAGTCAGTGAGAGAGACTGCCCAACAAAGATTCGCAATTGACGGGCCATGTTACTGGGGAGGGAGGCTCGGTGAGCATCAATTTCATTAGTGGTCATTTCATTAGTTGATTTTGGTGGTTATTGTTAGTTATGGCATTTACTTTCTTTTAAAATATTTTGATTACAGGGAATCAGGTAATAAACTAGGAAATATATATACTCCTAGTTTATTCTTATTAAAGTAAGAATAACAACATATTCTTTATATTCATCATATAATATACATATTATGTAATGTATAATAAATAATGTTATTATACATTAACATTAGTTTTTGCTGGGTAGGGGAATTACTGGTCATATTTTCTTTCCACTTTTAACAGCTTTTGCCATGAGCATATACAACTTTCATCACCAGAATAAAATCCAAATGAACCTATTTTTATTAAAAAGAAAGATAGTATGGAAAAAGTATGGCGGTTCCTGAAAAAATTAAAAATAGAATTACCATATGATCACCCAGCAATTCCAGTTCTGGGTATATATTCAAAAGAATTGAAAGTAAGCTCTCAAAGAGATATCTGTACACCCATATTCATAGCAGCATTATATATTTTTTTTTCATTATGCCCCAAAGGAGGAAGCAACCCAAGCGTTCATCAACAGATAATGGATAAATAAAATGTGGTCAACAAATACAATGGAGTATTATTCAGTTTTTAAAAAAAGAAATTCTGACACATGCTACAATGTGCATAAACCTTGGGGACTTTATGCTCAGTGAAATAAGCCAGGACAAAATATTGTATGAGTCCACTTACATGAGGTATGTAGAGCAGTCCAATGCACAAAACAGAAAGTAAAATGATGGTTGCCTGGGGCTGCAGGGGAAAAGGGAGTGAAAAGCTGTTATTTAATGGGTACAGAGTTTCAGTTCAGCAAAATAAAAAAGGCCTGGAGATCAGTTGCACAACAATACGAATATATTTAACACTATGGAACTGTACACTTAACAATGGTTTAGATGGTAAATTTTGTGTTATGTGTATTCTATCACAATTAAAAATCTAAAAAAGAAAGGAAGAAGAAGGAGAGTGTTAGCTAGCTGTGTTTCTGGGAAGTGACTGTGCCTGAAGGTTCAGTTGGCACTGGGACATGAGGATTCTACAGATGTCCTCTGAAGGTCACCTTTAGTTTTGTGAATCTGTAAAATGTTAGAGTTCTTTCCTCACATTCAAAAAGAATTCAATTAATTAAAAGGATTTTCATAACA
This sequence comes from Physeter macrocephalus, assembly GCF_002837175.3. NCBI lineage: Eukaryota > Metazoa > Chordata > Mammalia > Artiodactyla > Physeteridae > Physeter > Physeter macrocephalus. The sequence continues at coordinate 24,962,510 of NC_041221.1, forward strand.
TGATTTTTAACCTATAGTTTGAGTTCAGGTACTTCAAGAGCCTCCTATGAAAACAAATTTTAAGATTTTGGTGAGTTCAGTCAGAAGGAAAAAAATGGATTCTTGGGGATTCATTTTCAATGTAATCTATTTTTCCAGTCTCTGGTGTACAGTGTGATTCATTTCAAAGGGGATCTATTTCAGGCAATGTGGCTTTAAGTAGGACTTACACAAAATGAAGCGACCGCATCTAATTTATCATTCAGGAACCCAAACTTTGTAATTATGTGGCCAACCATTTCCAATCATGAGTCAGTTGTGAATCTAAATAGAAGAGTTCACCCACTGCAATTATATTAGTTCCTCTTATTGGGAAGCTGGTAATTACTTTGATAGTCCTCATCACTGGCTCTCTTTCAAGTTCCAGAGGAAACTTCTGTTTGAGATGTGCAATCATACCGCCAGGATCCAGTCTGCTTGTTAACATCATGGATGGACCACCTCAGGACTGGAAACACGATGGGTCTTCTCACCAAGGCATGAGGATGAGGTTCCCACTGGCTTCCCATCGTAGTACCTGGAACATAGACATTATTCAGAGGCTGCTCTTGAAAAAATGCATCCTCAAGAGGCCACACTCCAGTGTGTTATATATTGGAGCTTCAGACTAGGCACCAGCACAGTTTTTGTAGATTATGGGTTTGTGCTTGTTTGTGTGTGTTTTTTTAAAGTCAGTTACTGAAACTTCAAAAGTAATAATGCTCCAAGTAAAAATCCAAACTCTGCAGAATAGTCTAAAGTCAAAGCTAAAATGTTCCCACTCCTCCTTCTAACCACCCATGATGTAATCATCATTAACAATTAGGTATGTTTTTCTCCCATACTCTTTTCCTTGCTTATACAAAAATATATATGAGTATTCATTTTATGTTTGCCACATCATACTAAGCATGGTATTTATTAATTTGCTTTTTTCACTTGACTATATCATCTCCTATGAACTGAATGCTTGCGTCTCCCCCCAGATCATATGTTGAAGCCTTAAACCCCATTGTGATGGTATTTGGAGATGAGGCCCATGGGAGGTGATTAGGTTTAGATGAGGTTATGAGGGTAGGGCTCCAGTGATGGGATTAGTGCCCTTATAAAGAGATGATTTCTTTCCTTCTGCTAACTTTGGGGGGTTTTTGTTCTTCTTTCTCTAATTGCTTTAGGTACAAGGTTAGGTTGTTTATTTGAGACGTTTCCTGTTTCTTAAGGTAGGATTGTATTGCTATAAACTTCCCCCTTAGAACTGCTTTTGCTGCATCCCATAGGTTTTGGGTCATCATGTCTCCATTGTCATTTGTTTCTAGGTATTTT
>NC_041221.1:24963953-24964182 GCF_002837175.3 Physeter macrocephalus
TCGTCGTGTCTCCATTGTCGTTTGTTTCTAAGTATTTTTTGATTTCCTCTTTGATTTCTTCAGTGATCACTTCGTTATTAAGTAGTGTATTGTTTAGCCTCCATGTGTTTGTATTTTTTACAGATCTTTTCCTGTAATTGATATATAGTCTCATAGCGTTGTGGTCGGAAAAGATACCTGATACAATTTCAATTTTCTTGAATTTACCAAGGCTAGATTTGTGACCCAA
>NC_041221.1:24964253-24964705 GCF_002837175.3 Physeter macrocephalus
TAGGTGTTTTCCTTCTCTTGTGTTTCTTGCCTAGAGAAGTTCCTTTAGCAAGGAACCAACATTGTAAAGCTGGTTTGGTGGTGCTGAACTCTCTCAGCTGTAAGGCCAGAAACTATCACGTCATTAATCATTAGAGAAATGCAAATCAAAACTACAATGAGATATCATCTCACACCAGTCAGAATGGCCATCATCAAAAAATGTACAAACAATAAATGCTGGAGAGGGTGTGGAGAAAAAGGGACAATCTTGCACTGCTGGTGGGAATGTAAATTTATACGGCCACTATGGAAAACAGTATGGAGGTTCCTTGAAAAACTACAAATAGAACTACCATAAGACCCAGCAATCCCACTACTGGGCCTATACCCTGAGAAAACCATAATTCAAAAAGAGTCATGTACCAAAATGTTCATTGCAGCCCTATTTACAATAGCCAGGACATGGAAGCA
>NC_041221.1:24964801-24987362 GCF_002837175.3 Physeter macrocephalus
CTAGGGGTAAGTCGGGAATAAAGACACAGACCTACTAGAGAAAGGACTTGAGGATATGGGGAGGGAGAAGGGTAAGCTGAGACAAAGTGAGAGAGCAGCATGGACATATATACACTACCAAACGTAAAATAGATAGCTAGTGGGAAGCAGCTGCATGGCACAGGGAGATCAGCTAGGTGGTTTGTGACCTCCTAGTGGGGTGGGATGGGGAGGGTGTGAGGGAGGAGATGCAAAAGGGAAGAGATATGGGAACATACGTATATGTATAACTGATTCACTTTGTTATAAAGCAGAAACTAACACACCATTGTAAAGCAATTATACTCCAATAAAGATGTTTAAAAAAAAAAGAGATGAAAGGACAGGAGCTTCCTCTTATAAAAAGGAGGTCAACTGCATGCTTTGAGGAGAACTTTCATGTGAGTCACATGGTCTCTCCCACCCCTGACTTGGGGACAACCTCAGGCCAGGGCAGCTCCTCATGTACTTGCTGTGAAGACCAAGTGATGGCAGGTGTATCAAGGCAAAGGGCAAGAGCACAGGACCCCAGGTAACTGTTATCCTCTGAGGAGTCAGGGTCCAGCATCCATGTGTCCAAGAAAGAAGTCAATGAAAAGGGTATGTCATAGCATTTGGAAATAACGTGTCTTAAATATGGAGGAAAACGGTGATTGGTAAGGCCTGGGAGGGCAGCCCTATTTCTTCTAATACAAGACCCTGTTTGTTTTAAGACACACCCTGATTTCAGAGAAGGTAATTTTAAAAACATGTATCTAAAACGAAGAACTATTTGAGTTTGACATTATGAAAAGAAGATTTATCTGCAAACAAGCACATTATTGAAATACACAGCCCTGATTTTCTAAAATTTCTCATCAGGTGAGCAGGACTCTTTAGATTTTAGCTTTCTGCTTCGTGCTGCTCATGATTGCCCTCCATGAATTTTAGCTGTTAGCAGGATCCACAGATCCCCTCATTTCAACGTGGCAATACAATGGACCACTGTTATATTTTGTGAAATAAATTGCCAACCTGTACTGAATTACTCCTAGAATGATTTAGCTATACAGAACCGTAAAATTCAGGACCATACTCCAAAAAAAAAAAAAAAAAAAATTTTTATCAGAGCTTTATTTTAGGTAAAAAAGAAATTTCTTTTTTGCTACTGAACTATAGTAGACTAATGATGACTGCTCATGACCTTGAAAATCATAAAGGTCGTGGGTGGTTTTCCCTAGGTGGTATGCCCACAGCGAAACAAATTTTGTGGTAACTACTTGCCCATGTCTTTTTCAGTCTCCACAATGAATTACATCATCTGACCTCCAAACCAGGAAGTACTAAATTAATCTCCCTTTCCACACCCCCCAACCCCACCTCCTATTCCAGTAATTAGGTGGCCCTGGAAAAATTGTGAAATAAATGAATAGTGTCTCCATGGGTCTCTTCTCCTTCTCTTTTCAAATCTTCTTTATTGTTAGTCCTAATTTTCACCTTGATTTTCTAGACCCTCTGACATCCCACAGTCACTGGCATTTTCCTTCGTTCTCTTTCCTGTTCACTTCTCATCAACCTCAACCTCCTGTCCTAGCCCTCGGCTCTTCTCCTGCTGGATGCTTCCAGCAAAGGTGTAAATGATTTGATGCCTCAGAGTGACATCACGTGTTTCCTCTGCCAGAAAATGGTTCTATTTAACAAACGAGATTAATAGAATGACCTAGTACTTCTCAGCACCGTCTGCACATTAGAGTCGCCTGAAGCACTTTTAAAAATTATCAAATGTCTCTGCCCCCATCGATAGATGGTCTGATTTAATAAGTCCAGGGTAGGACCCAGATATCAGTATCTTAAAAATTCCTCTCCACACAACTCAAATGTAGAAGCAGGAATTGGAAATCACTACTTATCCCAAGAGAGGGAGAACTAGGATGACTGCAGGCCGGCCCTGTAGTGAGTCAGACAGGAGACCCGGGATCAGGAGGATGCCTCCATTCTCACCATGTTGGCAACTGGCTACTTCAGCCAAACACCTCTTCGTATCCTTGTTGTTTATTGATAGAAGTAATTTCCTACAGGTCTCTTTTAATGACAAAAAATCAAATTTTGCAGAAATTCTCTTTCTCTGACCAACTTACCCAACGAAGACCTTTGAGTTGGCAAAAATATGGTCAGTCCCATTTACTTTACTAAGTAAAGTCAATGGAAAGAAAAATGAGACATTTACACCATCTCGTAGCTTGGGGCCTACAAAACTTGTCAAAATATGTTATGTTGTGATGAAGGCATTTGCTCTGCGAGTATATTTATTGCTCAACCTGTCCCACTTTTCTTCCATCCTCCCTGAAGTTAGAGAAAGGGGAGAAACACACTTATATTACAGAACTCAGTCCCAAGAGTTCTGTCTCTTCCGAGACTCTGGCCATTCCATAACTCGTGCTCAGAGCAGCACAGACGTCTCTATCTTCTGAGCTCCTAAAAGAAGCAAATTCCAAACTTTTTTTTTTGTTTATCCCTCTTATCCCAGAAATGGGCATAAAAACAGACATGGTTCAGAGTAAAAGAGACAAGTGGGTCTCAACTGAAACCCCTAGAAAACAGATATTAACAACATGACAAGAAATACAGTGAAGGAAAAGGAAGTTTAACTTTCCCAGCATCTCTGATTTCATCAGACATGTACAAAGTTATGTAAGCAGATTTGCCTTACTTTCAGTGACCTGTCACCTTTGCTTATAGTCAGATTATTTCTTCAATAGGAGATGGCTTGAAATGTTCTTTCCACTGTCTGTGTCAGCCCTACTATCACAGTACATGAAAGTAAAACATGGTAAAGCTGAATTCTTTTTCACGTGCTCTGAAGAAATTTTATATTCTGGATTTCCTTGCTAATTGATATTATTTGTGACCCATAGAGATCCGTTTTAAAATTAGAATTACACACCATCCTGGATCAGCATGAACTGACAGAGTTGGTGACATGGCATTGCAGTCTTGGAATGTTTCCTGGAAGGTGAACATGCCTAATGGCCCCAGTCAGGAAAACATGATGGGTGTTAAGTGATCACGTCTTAAGTCCATGTATCCTAAAAGCATCCACGTGTAAACATTAAGAACAGAAAGAGCTCCCAGAAAAAAACCAAATGAAAACATAAGGAAGAAGGTTTCAAAGGGAAAAAAAAAAAAAAAAAGCTTTCTCCATGGTCTGAAACCTTTTGGTTCATTTTCAAATGTTTTATGAATTTCTGAAAGAGCCATTTTATAAAGAACATTTTCTATGTTATTGCTCTGCTATATCTTCTATGGCCACTCTGTTGACTTGGTACTAGAAGCTGTCACAAAAATATATGCTTGTAGCCTCTCTTAAAATTTGTGCAGTTGAGCTGGGTGAGTTTGGAGGAACTTAACTGTTAAGAATACTGGCTTTAAAAAGTCATACTGATAATAGCAACAAATTGTCAAACTTGTGAGCCTAAGTAAAGTCAATGGAAAGAAAAATGAGACCTTGACACCATCTCGTAGCTTGGGGCCTACAAAACTTGTCAAAATATGATATGTTGTGATGAAGGCATTTGCTCTGCGAGTATATTTATTGCTCAACCTGTCCCACTTTTCTTCCATCCTCCCTGAAGTTAGAGAAAGGGGAGAAACACACTTATATTACAACTTTCACAGTTTGGATTGAATAGGTGTGTTTCCTGTGTTTTCCTCCGAGACAAATCAGTTCATGCTCTGATCATTGCCTACGTGTTGGTTTCAGCTCTTTGTTTACGTTGACCCTGTGCGTTGTACTCTGTGATCCCGGTCCTTTTCTTTGCAAGCACTTTGGTTGTTAAAGGTGTGTGTAGGTGTTTCAGGGACACGTAATGAGTGAACAAGCTAAATTAGTGAGCTTCGGGGAGGATAAACCAACCAAGTTCAAAGGGAAGGGAAACAGCAGAGTCTATTTGAACATCAGGAAGAGAATCACCAAGCCTGGCCCTGGTCCCTGCTACCAATGTCCTTAATCTTCGTCTCAGTGAAACATCATCAAAGAGACTTTCCAACATTTAGATTCCTGACACCATAAGCTGATTAATCCAAGAGCTTCTGATTGCTCATTCTTGTCACTTTTTTCTTTCTAATTACCAATCTCTTCTTTGTCTTCAATGGGAATTTTCTTCTCTATTACCTGAGCTGAACATGCCATCCATTTAAAATGCTCTTTTGTAACATCAAGTGTCAATCACATGGGAGGGAGTGGGGGCTCTGAATAAGTTAGGTGTTCCTGGAGTTTCTAAATAATAACGCTTGACATCTGAATAGCAGGTTACAGTTTACAAAGCACTTTTACACCCCATATGTTGATTCTCACCACGACCCTATGAAGTAGACAAGGGAGCCACTGGAGAAACTGAGGCCCAGGGAGGTTTGTCCAAGATCACGTGGTGCCTGATATTACCTGTTTCCAGTGCCCGTTTCACTATGCCAGTCTCCCAACATAATAAGGCAGAATAATCTGACAGTTTGATGGCTGCTCTTTATTAACAACCTGCTGAAGGTCCAGGAGCAGAGACAGAGTAGACCCATAAGTTACTACATCAGATATCTTTATTTTGCTTTCCCTGAACCTAACAGAACTAACTCTTTGGCAATGGATAAGAATTTTATCCATCGATTAAAAAAAAAATTAAACTTGTACTGAATTAAAAACACACACACACATACACGGTTAGACTCAGTCATCTGTGAAAGAACACATTTCATCAGTGTGTCAGCTACAGCCTTCTAAAAAAATCATCGTCCTCATAAAAATTCACAGTGAACTCACCCCACACGTCTTGCCAGCAGGACTTCTAACCATTCCCACTGTCACTGGTAGAATACACAGCATCTGCTTCTACTAAAAGTGCTCTAAGTTCACCACAAAGAAATGTTTCCTATAGAAAATTAAAATTAGGAGAAAGAGATAAACCCTACTATGCTTCCTGTTCAGCTTACCAGCTACTTTTCACCAAGACTGCCCAGCCATGCAGAAGTACAAAGCCTGCCCATCAACCCATGGGTGTGAGCAAATAGGCTTCATATCCAAGTCAGGACCCAAAGGAACTACATCAGGATAAGACCACGGGCTGGGCTAACAGGATGAGCTGTCATGTGAATACATATAGGCTCTAACTCTCCCAAAGAGCAATTGCTCAGATACAGAATAAGAAGACATGAATCCACAGGAGTAAGTGGGAGAAAAAATCCAGGATTTCAAGTCAACAGTGAAATCACAGTAAGAGGCAGCATCCTGTGATCGAACACAGCATGGTTCTGCCTGAATGGAAGTCATGTGTCCTGAACACAGAAGGTGAGCCTTCTTTCCCAACAGGACCTGACAAGCTGTGCTTGAGGGCTGGGTTCGCTTTTCGGTGTCCCTTTTTGGAGCAATACAGTCAAGACAGGAAGCATTCAGGGAAAGAACCAAGCTCATCAGGTCATGCCTGGTACATCGGCGATGATAAATATTTGTTGAATGACTGATACACGAGAAGTAAATATGAGGGACTGTTGAAGGAATTGGACCTGCTCATTCTGGTCCATACAAGACTTGGGGAAACTCAATAAAGAAATGCACTCAGGTCCTCTGAGAAGCCGATGCCAAGGCATGTGTAACATGCAAGGATTTTATTAGGGGAAGTAGCCTGCAGCTCCATAGCTTAGGTAAATACACAATGCAGTACATATGATGCCCATGGATTATTTACACATGTGCTTAATTTTTTTAATTTTAGGATTTTCTATTTAATTTTTTGTTTATGATTTTTGGCTAAATTTTGCTGAGGCCAAAGACCATATATTGTATAATTTTGATGTTTTGAATTTTGTTGAGATGTTCTTTACAGCACTGCATATGAACATTTTGGGTAAATATTTCTCATGTATTTACCAAAAAGTGATGAGTAATACAGTATAGTTGTAGTGTAGTGTTGTTTATGTGACAACTACTTCATATTTGTTACTCATGTTGTTCCTATCTCTGTATCCTTTTGTCTCCGCTATGTGTGCTATCGTGTTAAAACCTCTGTGATTGCACATGTCTATTTTTCCTTCCAGTTTTGTCAATTTTTGCTTTTTATATTTTGAAGCTATGTTATCAGGTACATACTATTTGTTTTACCTTCCTGGTAGATTGATCTTTTTGCTTTATAAAATGTTTCTTTTTATCTCTAGTAGCACCTTAACTTAAAAACTGCTTTAATACTAATATACCCACAACAGTTTTTTTGGGGGAGGGGTTGGTCAGTATTAATATGGTCTATTTTTTCCATCCTTCTCTTTCAGCTGTTGTATGTTCCTATATTTCAAGTTGACCTTTTGTAAACAGCATTAGTTAGGTTTTATTTTCTTAATACAGTCATAATATTTTTTATGAAAGTATTTGATCATTTTCCTTTAATGTAATTACTGATATATATTTTGATTTATAGATACCACCTTCTATTTGTTTTCTATTTGTCCCAGTTGTTTATGTTTCTTTTCCTGTCCTTTATTGATTATTTTGGAATTTTCATATATTTTTAAATTATTCCATTTATCCTCTATTAATTTTCTAGTTGTATATTTTCTACTATTCTTTTATTCTTACTCTATGGATTACAAGGTATATCCTTAATTTAGTAAAGTCTACAATAACTTAGTAGTGATGAATTATTACATTAGTACTGTATTAGTCTAATTCTTGGACAATGAAAGCACATTAGAAAAGTTTAACTTTTAACATTTACAACATACTATCTTTTGTGTTGTTGTCATTGTATATTTAATTTCACATATATTTTAAACTTTATAAGATATTATTATTATTGTTTTACATGGTTAGTATTCATTTGGATTTATTCACATTTTATAATTTTTTTCTTTTCATTTCTTCCTACATTTCCTTGCTTTTGGTTCAGATCATATTTCTTCTCCCTGGAAAAAATTCTTTTAGGTTAGTACAGGTCTGCTGGTGAAAAATATTTATTTTATCCTTAATTTTGAAGGATATTTTCATTGGGTGTTGAATTCTATGGTGGCACTTACTTTCTTTCAGTACTTTAAATGTCACTACATTGTGTTGGGCTTCAGTTGATTATAGTAAGAAGTCAATTGTCCATCTTCTTGTTTTGGGGAAGATAATATGTTTTTCCATTCTCTGGCTGCTTTTAAGATTTTCTCATTGTTTTGGGGTTTCAGCTGTGATGTGCTTAAATGTAATTTTTTATGTATTTTAATTGCTGAGCTTATATTATTTTTAAAATCTATAGTTTGATTTCTTTCATCAATTTCAGAAAAATTCTCAGCTATTACTTCTTCAAATATTACTTCTGTCCTATTCTCTCTCTCCTCCATTTCTGAGATTCCAGTTATATATATGATAGGCCTTTTCATCAGGTCCCATAACTCTTATTTCTTACCCTCTTTTTCATTATTTCCTCTTTTTTCCTCTCTGTGATTCTGTATGGACATTTTTTTAAAGACATGTCTTCTACGTCACTAATTCTCTTTCTAGCTCTGTATAATCTGCTTCTGAAATGCATCTCTTTTGATCTTAGTTTCAGTTATTGCATTTTTTAGTCCTAGAATTTCTTTTTGATTTTATTTGAATAGATTTCAGTTCTCTGATGAAGTTCTCCATATTATCATCTATTTTCTTGAAACTTATTAATAACAGTTAAAGTCCACATTTCTTAACTCCCTTTTACTTGGATCACCTGTGGGTATATTTCTATTGTATTTTGTTGTCTTTGTCCTGCCTTTTGATATATCCTATCTTTTGATATGCTTTACAATTTTTTCTTGAATGCTGGAAATTCATATATATTTATACACATTATGAGAAATTGTAGAGGCTCTGGATAGTGTTACCTTCCTCTGGAGAGGTTTCTCTTTCACTTCTGATAGGCAAAGAGGGTAGGAAAATATCACTTTTATACAATTGGGGATTAAATTGATTACAGTCTAATTGTTCACTCTTTGTAAGGTCTAGTCTATTTATGGTTTGCCCTTACTTCTAGGGTATAGTCCTTCAGGGGTCCCAACTGAAAACCTGCAATATTTTCCAGGACTCCACCACTTTGTCACAGATTCAGTCCTAATTTTTATTTCCCCAACACCATGCCAATAGCTCTACTTAGTTTCTTACCTTTTGTAAGCATTTTTTGTCATCTCAGTTTTCCCACATTTTTGGCCTGCACACCTCACAGTCAGAGAATGTTTTGAGGGGGAAGTGGCTCAGACTCTTGTGTTTAGTTTGCTTTACTTTCCTTTATCCAGTCTCTCAAGCACTGGATCCTTTGATGGGCCCATGTGTCAAACCTCCTTCTCCTTCCTCATGTAAATATGCCAGGCATTGGATTTAGGGCCCTCTTTAAATCCAGGATGATCTCATACTGAGATTCTTAACTAATTACATCTGCAAAGACCCTATTTCCAAGTAAGGCCACATTCACATGTATCTGGGGTTAAGACTTAGACCTATCTTTTGGGGGACACTCTTCAATCCACTGCACCTACATAAAAGTTAAGCAATGACAGAACAACTGTGCCAAGAAATATGCCCTCCTGTGCTACACTGGAAGAGCATGTTAGGTGCCCAAGAATCACACCCTCCTTAGATTGTCTACAGCAACTTGAAAATTTCTGAGAGGAAAAGTGCTGGGTGATGTTTCACTTCTTACTGAGATCAGTTTAACTAGGAAGCTGATCTCACGTCAGATGGAGGAGCTTCCTCAGCCTCATCTACTACAAACTGTGGTGGCTCCTCACAAGGATGGATGTGGTTCTACCACATACTGCACAGAACAGTGATTTCATCCAAGAAGAAAAGGCACCTGCAAGCCAGGCACCAGGCCTGGCAAAATAGTAAAATCCAACCTTGTGCTATTTCTCTTATGAACACCTACTGTTATGGGTTGAATTGTGTCCCTCCAAAATTCGTATGTTGAAATCCTAACCACCAGTACCTCAGAATGTAACTTTATTTAGAAGCAGGGCCTTTACAGAGGTAATCAAGTTAAAACGACTCATTCGGGTGGGCCCTAATCCAATATGACTGCTATCCTTATAAAAAAGGAAAATTTGGAGACAGACATGCACACACTATGAGAATAAAAACTATGTGAACATGAACATAGACACAGAGGTGATGATTCTATAAGTCAAGGACCATGAAAGTTTGCTAGCCAACCACCAGAAGTTGGGGGAGAGGCATGGAACAGGTTCTTCCTCAGAGGCCTCATAAGAAACCAACCCTGATGACACCTTGATCTTGAACTCCTGGCTACCAGAGCTGTGAGACAATAAGTTTATGTTGTTTAAACCACCCACTTTGTAGTACAATTGACCCTTGAACAATGCAGGGATTAGGGAGGCTGACCTTCCATATCCGCATGGAACTTTACAGTTGGCCTTCATATCTGCTGTTCTGCATCCGCAAATTCAACCAACTGTATTGTGTATTACTGCAGTATGTATTTATTGAAAAAAATTCATGTATAATTGGGATCACAGCAGTTCAAACCCCTGTTGTTCAAGGGTCAACTGTACTTCACTATGTCAGCCCTAGGAAAGGAATCATACATACATTTATCTTTTTCTAAGAGAAGTCCATTTTTTTCTCATCAGAGTAATATGGCAAAATAATAAATGTTCAGAAATGTATAGGCAGAAATATATGTTTCCCCTCTGTACATCTTTTAGTCATCTGATATGGCAACATGTTATCATTGTTGACATGATGCCAGGGACTTGCCAGGGGCTGTTCTACCAGCTGTCACCAAACATGAAGTTCTCACATCTCCCCAACCATGATGGAAGTGGCTTATGGTGCATTTGTAATTCTGGAGGTTAACAGATTTTACCAGGTCTGAAAGGAGGGAATTTTGCACAGTTCATGCCATAAATTAAATTTCCGAAAACACTGGAAGGCTATCTCTTACTGCCAATGATAGGTTTGCCAGTAGAGAGGCAAATGATTAAAACAGTCCAAATCCTGATAGTTTATTTATTGAAAAGTCAGATTTAGCCAAGGCTGGCAGTGGTTTATAGTCACTTCCAGAATAAATGACAAAGTGAATGTACTGTCTATTAACTCTAAAAGTTAAAAACTGTAGTTGTGAAAGAGCTGACATGGAGATTCAAAAGAAGGAGGTGTGGAAGAGGTGATCTATTTTTGACACGTTAAGACAGTGGTAGAGCTAGAAGTGTCCATCTCTGTATATGGCAAGTTCTTTCATATGCAATAAAAGGCTGCAAAGACCAGTCAAGGAGTCATTCATCCGCATCCAGATTTCAGGACCTGATGTGTGTGCCTCACCTTCAATGATTGTTTATCTCATTTTTTAACGTCTGTTTAGACCATGGGCAGCAATGACCAATGAAAAACCTCCTGAAATCAAGGGTCAGGAAGACCAAGAATCAGGTGAAACTTGCCTTGTGCTGATACCATGTCCATAACCTCTCACTATTGCATCTCCCCCATTTTAAATCTCTGTGGAACATATCATTGTCTCTGTATTTTACTTAGCAAGAGCAGATGATGAAATGGATGAAGAATATTCTTCTCCCACTTTCATAAGCTAATGCTTCAAAAACATATTATAAGCAAATATAAAAAAGTAAATAATATATAGATAAATAAAATAAATAATATATAATAAATAAAATATTCATAAATAAAATAAAATTGCTAAATAATAACAACTTAGGCCCCAAACATGCTTTCCCATCCACATTTGCTGCTTCCTATGCCCAGACCTACACAGAGTGGTCTGGAAGGGACTTCAGGCCACATGGGCCAAAGTCAGCTATTTCAGCAGGACTTTCCTCCTTACACACTAGGAATTTTCAACAGATACCCTAAGCTCTTTCCCTTGGTAAGCCTGAGGCACTACAAAGGTGTGAAGCAAGGTTACTGGGTTATTCCTTTTAACAGAGGACTATATAATTTTCCTTTTCTGAGCAGCCCTTTGAAATTTCAAGCTCCTGCTTATGTAAACACAGAAATACATTATCTCATGTGTATATATGAAATATATATACACATATATATTTATTTATGGGGGTAATTGGTTAAGGTTTGAATCATTAACAACAGTTCTACTGTTCAGTATTTAGGGGAAACCGTTCAATACTTTTTCCCCCCAGCCTTGGTTGAAATTTATCTCTATGAGACCATGATGAGAATTCAGGAGTTAGGGTTGGATCGTGCTTATGGGGGCTCCAGAACCCATTTTCAAAAGCCTGTGAGTCATCACCAAGAAAGCATGTTAAAACTATTGGTGCCTTACTAAGTGAAGTAGGTCAGACAAAGAAAGACAAATATCATATGATATCACTCATATGTGGAATCTAATTTTAAAAAAAGAAAAAATACAAGAGAATTAATTACAAAACAGAAGCAGACTTATAGATATTGAAAACAAACTTATGATTAACAAAGGAGAAACTTAGGGGGAGGGATAAATTAGGAGCTTGGGATGAACACACACACTACTATATATAAGATAGGTGACTAACAAGGACCTACTGTACAGTACAGTGAACTCTACTCAATATTCTGTGATAGCCTATGAGAGAAACGAATCTGAAAAAGAATGAATATATGTATATGTATAACTGAATCACTTTGCTGTACACCTGAAACTAATACAACATTGTAAACCAACTATACTCCAATAAAATTAAAACATTAAAAAAACACTATTGGTACCTTACAGATTCGATGAGAAACAAGCCTGTTTATGAGAGCTAAGGGGACCGATGGGTTTATAGAATGGTACCTCAGGAGATAGGGATGCTCCTATAAGAGGGTAGAATTGGAGACCCCACCCTGCTTCTTCCCAGCACCACCCCCCAGCCTTTGCTGAAGGAGGCGAGTTGCTCTCTGGGGTGGACGCATCTTTAGACTCAACCCCAGAGACAACCCAGAACAATATAAAACTGTCCCTCTGTGTTACTTACCCATGCCACCTCCATCTAGCTAATGATTTGCTATAAGCATTGTAATACAATTTCAGTCATTGCACGTTCTTGTATATTGTGCCTGGTTACACTGGGTCAGTGGCTAACTGTTCATCCTTCTTCGTACCTTTCAGCCAAAGATACGCTTTGCTTCTCATCTTGCTTTAAGCTAACATGCTTTTCACCTGTTCAGTTTCCTCTCGTGCTGTTAGGCTAGGCTGCAAATCCTGACAAATGATATTATTCTAGAATACATTTTTTTTGAGAGGAAAAATGGAATCTGAGTCTGAAAGTGTCCTGACTGTTACTCCCCTTTAGAATTGTGGGTTCATTGATCTTTGGGAAAGTTAAAATAGAGGATTTGTCTTTAGAACTCCAAAGGCCCCCTCCACATCATCTGAAAGCCCATCATTAGAACAAATGTAAAAATATTGTTTTTATCTTAATTTCTGTACCTGCAGGCTGAGTATCCACCATATTAAGTCTGAGATAACTCTCACATGTGGAAAATTATTCTCCATTTAAGTAGCAGTATAAACTGTTATGTCAAAAATTATTTGGGATCCATAACTAAATTTAAAAGTCCCTTTTTGAGTGTGGTCAACTATTTTTATTCTTTTTACCTCAAAAGCTTATGAAGGAACTATTAAATAAGTTTTCTCAAACAAAACAAAACAAAACAATAAACTTACAGTCTTTTCATGGTCGCCATTTTAAAAATTCTAAAAGTTCTTCCAGACCTCTGTCCATACACATATTTATTAACGCAACTATAGTCTATAATCACGGTCTATTGATTTATTTTTAATTTTTCTTTTTTCATTTAATACGATTAAGTGAAAAGTAGGTGTTTTCTACATTTCAAGGTGGCCATCTTAATTACATTTTTTAATCAAAGAAGAAGACTTCACTGTGAGGGTGCAGCTTCATTTACTAGAAAGAACATTTACCATGTTTTTCACCCCAGCCCAGCCCTTTCTGGTTTCCAGTGGGGACAAGGCTTCACAGAGCCTCTTCCTGCAGACATTGCTTCCTCCTGTGGACGTATGTTCTTGGACTGTGTTCTCTGGAGCGACTCAAGGGGCGTGGGTATTACCAGTACTCTTTCTGTGTGCCATCATTTCCCTTTACAAAATGCTGTGTCCGTTTACAACATATCACAGTGGTAAGGTATAGCACGTGCTCTGTCTTTTGCGTGATGGCTCTGGGATGGAATATTTTTCTTTTCTCTCCATACCTCTTTTTTCTCTCTCCCATATTTGGAAAAGCCCCCATGTGATAAGCGTCTTCAGTTGGGACTGCCTTTTACCTCTCTGATGACAGCGTCGAATCAAGAGCAGGAGGACACCTGTCTGGAGCAGCGAGGGAGGGGCTGGTGTCCGCTGGGGGTGGTGGTGGAGGGAGAGCTGTCCCTTCCAGGGTGTGATGTGATATTCTTGGGCTCCCTGTGGAATCTCCAGTAAAATCTCATTGCTCACTAATGCCTGGTGCAGTCACTTTTCTTGTTGAAGAATGTGGGCCCTGAGTACAACCTTAGGTTGGCACCAGATGGTCCCAAAGGACAACAGCCATGTCTGGTTCCGTGGGTACAGGTCCAGGATCGGGAGCCCACTTTGGCCCCCAACCAACACTGTAGGGTCAGCAATGCTGGCACCATGGGAGATTTCGTATTTTGAATTTATTATGATCCTCATGAAATATTTCCCTTTGTTTCTTTACAGTTTGGCCACATTTACGCTAATTCAGTAGACATTTATTGAGTCCTTGCTATGCATTAGGTGCTAAAGGGATAATAAAGATAAAGGTAGCTAATGCTCGTAGTTTTCTTTAGAGCTTAAAAATGATGTTGCATATATTCATCTCCTGGATACAATATAGACTCTGTTCTCCAATAAATTATGGTGACTTAATAAAAATGCCTTGCATACCTGAAGTCAGGAGTTTGAGAAGAATGAAACCGTGCTGAGAGGTGGAGGGTTTAACCTCGCCACGAGAACAGGCTTTTAAATGCATAGGAGATAGTTCTTCAAAATGGCAAAATGGATTAGACTTAATACCTACTGTTAATGAAGGGATTCTGAATGAGTGGCCAAGTATTTTTTAATAGAACAAGACAGATATTCTATTCAGAAAAATAAAGAAATGACTGACAGCTCTGCTTGCTTATTTTTGTCCTTTTGAAAATTTACTTCCTTATGGAGGAGAGACAGCCCACCGAAGTGACAGGTGCTTGGGGTCACGGGTTTGCTTTGGGGCTGCCGGGAAAGCTTTTGTTTCGATTTGCTGCCATGGCCAGAAACAAAGCAAGTCTGTAATTTTCACTCTGGAAATGGTGTTAAGCTCAGGGTAAGGGGAAAAAAATGTAAGCATCTGTCTCTTCTGAATACATTCTCCTTTTGACAAACGCTTCTCAGCTGTGTTGTTCAGATGTGCTAGGGTTGCGCAGAGCTATGCAAAGGTCCTTGATATTAACTCTCAAATTAAACCTCTCTGGCAAAGTAAGTTCATGATGGTGTCTGGTAAGTTCGTGAGGGTGTCTATTCAGTGGTACTTAGGATACAAAGAATATGTTTTGGCGGTACAAATGAGACAGAACAACCCACGGCAATTTATTCGGATGGCACTTCTGTGCAATTATGATGATGCTGTGTTTCAGTTTTGGAATCGGCACGAGAGGCTGGGCGCAGGCTCTCAGACAAGAACCCAGTGGAAGCGGACATCTCAGGGGGGGATTTGGAAGTGCTTGGCTGCCTGGTAGCTAGGAAAAATCTTCATCGCAACCGGCTCTGGCAACTTACAGAGGATCGTTCAAATTCAGAGACGTTGACCCTGTCGAATATAAAAAAGGAGGCACATAATTAACTCCTTTGTAGTGGGGGTGACTCTCATATTTACGATGTAAAGGAGATGCCATTTATGCCTTCTATGTTGGCCTTTAGAATTTTCCCAGCTCCCGTACACCAGCCAGGGGAAGAATAAAGGCCATCAGCCACAAGGTTTGCTTGGCTAAGTTGTCCCTCCTGTCACATACCCGGGCAGTTGCACATCAGTGCAAAGGGACGGTGCCAGGTTCCTCCTTGGCATCTGTTTATGCTTGCAAGGCAGCTGACACACACTTACTGAGCGCTGAGGATGCCCTGGACATCATGCTGGGGTCACCGTGCTGCCCACAAAAGTCCGCAGCCGCTGCCTTTATAGAATCTACAGAATGACACCACTCATCTGGGCTGTAATGGAGAATTAAACGACTTCATTTTGTTTCAGGATTGGGGAGGGCCATCTTCAGAGTGGGGTTGCCCAGTGGGAATGCCAACACCAGGTTGGAGAGCTGCCAAGCCGTCCTCTGCCTTTGGTGCAGCCGGCTTGGGCATGGAGTGACCAGTGGGCAGGGTCTGCTCTCTCTGGCCAGAGACACCTCTGGTGGCCTCTCTTTTCACCCCAATCCATTCATTACTTGGTGCTGTTGAAGTGTTACTGTAGCTCTAATGTCGTGATATCACTGTTGGAAAGCACCGTGGTGGAGGATGGACCCCTGGAGAAGGGAAGGGCTAACCTAAGGCTTCAAGCTCAAGAAAGAGAATTTTAGGCAGAGGCTAGAGCATATGAAAAGGTCTGGAGACCATCAGTACAGTGACATCTAGGGCAACAGTTAGTGTTTGGTACAGCTGGAAAGAAGGGCAGGGAGAGGCAAGGAGGATGGGAGAGGTGAAGGCAGGCGGGTAAAGAGCCTTGTACGGTGCTTCAACTTCTTCCCAAAGTCTGAGCAGAACCTCTGGAGGATCGTAGGCTGGGACGTGACTCCATCTGGTCTGCTACAAGGAGGAGACGGAGGATGGGAACAGCTTGGCCTACAAGCAGACTGAGAGCCTTGGGAAGCTTTGAAAGGATCCAGGGGAGATGTGATAAGGGCCTCAACCAAGCCAAAACAATTGTTAGTCAAAAAATCTTTTGCAAATTGCACAGTGAACTGTAAAAGCTGACTTTCAAATATGGCGGAGGAGACTGCCTCTATGAATTGAAGATAAGATCTGTAACTACCAATTAGGGCAACTGAATGTATTATTGATTCTTTAATTTCAGGCTGCAAAGAAATCATGACGTGAAGCTTTGAGAGTTTAGGCCAAATTTAAAGACATCTGTGTATTTTTTTTTCATAGAGTGAAATTGACCCAAAGTAGAATGCTTCTCTAGATCTACTTAGAAATGTCTCACATAGACATCATCAGAGGTTGTTAGGACAATAAAACTAGAAGGAGAAAGGAAGAGGTGACTCCCCATTTTTTCTGTCTTCAGAGCCTTAATTCTTTTTTTTTCTTTTTCTTTTTTTCATATTCTTTTCCATTATGATTTATTATGAGATATTGAATATAGTTCCCTGTGCTATACAATAGGACCTTGTGTTTCTCCATCCTATATATAATAGTTTGCATCTGCTAATCTCAAACTCCCAGTCCTTCCCTCCCTCACCCCCCTCCCCCTTGGCAACCACAAGTCTCTTCTCTATGTCTGTGAGTCTGCTTCTGTTTCATAGATAAGTTAATCTGTGTCATATTTTAGATTCCACATATATGATATCATATGATGTTTGTCTTTCTCTTTCTGACTCACTTCACTTAGTATGATCATCTCCAGGTCCATCCATGTTGCTGCAAATGGCATTATTTCATTCTCTTTTGTGGTGAATATTCCATTGTATACGTAAATACCACGTCTTCTTTATCCATTCATCTGTCGATGGACATTTAGGTCATTTCCATGTCTTGACTATTGTGAATAGTGGTGCTATGAACATAGGGGTGCATGTATCTTTTCAAATTATAGTTTTGTCCAGATATATGCTCAAGAATGGGATTGATGGATCATATGGCAACACCATTTTTAGCGTTCTGAGGAACCTCCGTACTGTTCTCCACAGTGGCTGCAGCAATTTACATTCCCACCAACAGTGCAAGAGGGTTCCCTTTTCTCCACACCCTCTCCAGCATTCGTTATTTGCAGACTTTTTCATGATGGCCATTCTGACCGCTGTGTGGTGGTACCTTGTCGTCGTTTTGATTTGCATTTCTCTAATAATTAGTGACATTGAGCACCTTTTCATGCACCTATTGGGGGCCTTAATTCATTTCTTAAAAAATATTTTCTTCACTTTATTGAGGAAAGTGTTTCTGGTTTTTTTGTTGTTGTTTTGTGTTTTGGGTCACAATGTGGAGGGTGCGGGATCTTAGTTCCCCGACCAGGGGTCCAACCTGCACCCCCTGCAGTGGAAGCGTGGAGTTTTAACCACTGGACTGCTAGGGAAGTCCCGGGGGGCCTTAATTCTTAAAGCGTGATAGTTAATCTTATCTCTGGGGATTTGTGCGTCGGCCACCAGTCTCCATGCTATTTCCCTTCACTCTTTGGTAACCAATGGTTCTCACGTGGCAGACTGAAGTTTATGCATCTCCACTGAGACTCTGGACACTGCTGATGTGCAGATGTGTGTAACTGTGTTACGTGAAGACTGTTCTGGAACTTTTATGTTTCAGAAGGTAAGGCTCGCGTCGCAGTATATCTGATTGTGAATCATGCTGTAGTAGAATTTCGCTGAGTCTGAGTGAATGTCTCAAATACACAGGAGTGAACGTCCCTAGTTTGGTAGCATTTGGAATTTTCGTGCCCAATCACGGTGCCCAAACCGAAGAGGGCTGCACAAGAAGAGGTAGTTGGGCTTGACTTTAACGTAAGTACTGTCTCAACTGTAACAGTGCCTCAACTGGTGGCACGCTCTCCGAAGGTCTTTAAGGATCACATGGGGTCAGTTTCCTCCATGCACAGCGGCTAAAATGGGCCTTACGTGAAGAAAAGAGGATGGAATTCATGACTTAGATATTTTCCAGCCTTGTTATTCCATTTTTTTCATGAGCCTTTTCTTCCGCCTAACACAGCATCCGGTAGAATAAGGCTTTTGAGAACGAACTTTTGAATTTAATATGTTGAGATATTGCTAGAAGCTCTTTGAATAATGAGACTTTTAATTTCAAGAGCCAGGAGTGAAACACTCAGAAACATATTCCTCTCCGGAGAAATCACAGCTCTACAACAACTGTGACTCCTTGCAGTAACTTGAAGGCAGTTGTAATTCTTAACTAATTAGGGGGTGGAAATGGAGACTCTTTGGCTTTTGGCATCATCAGTACTTCAGTCATGGTTTAAAGAAGAAGGTGCATCGGGCTTCCCTGGTGGCGCAGTGGTTGAGAGTCCGCCTGCCGACGCAGGGGACACGGGTTCGCGCCCCGGTCCGGGAAGATCCCACGTGCCGCGGAGCGGCTGGGCCCGTGAGCCACGGCCGCTGAGCCTGCGCGTCCGGAGCCTGCGCTCCGCGACGGGAGAGGCCACGACGGTGAGGGGCCCGCGTACCGCAAAAAAAAAAAAAAAAAAAAAAAAAAAAAAGAAGACGGTCCATCTTGAAGGTGGATTAAATTAAGGCTTAGTTTCTTTGCCTCAGCAACGAAATGTGTCATCTTTAAGTGAAACTCATGACCAGCGATGGGGTTTAGAATCGTCTCTGGACCAAGAGGGTAAGTGCTAAGTTACAGGAATGAGCTGATTCTCATTCGCCTTCTGGGAGATATGCTTGCTAATTCTGCCCCGGAGAAAATGTTTCATAACGAGAGGTAACGTTGGACGTGGGCTTTGGAGAAGTACAGATGGGGTTAAGGGGTGGAGTGGGGTGGGGGAGGGAGAATATATGTAACAGAGGGAACGATGGGGGAGAAGAGCATGCGGTGTGAGATTGTTTCCTATTTATTTCTTCACCAAATATTTCTTGCAGTCTATTATATGCCAGATACCATTCTAAGCGCTGGGCAAATTAAATGGACAAGTTCCTACTTTCCCGGAGGTCCAAAATGTTAGGACAGTGATCATGGGAGAAGGGAAACAAATGAGCTGATCTCTACAATTGCTGCAAAATGTTAATCAGTATCACAGAGCTGACATTGGACAGGTGGGTGGTGTCATGGGTCCAAAGGTGAAAGGTCATTACACAAGAGGTCAAGGAACTCGGGCTCTAGTCGCTTAGCTGGAACTCACCGGGAACCCCCCTGCTAAACGGCACCATGGCCCCAGCTTCTATAGTCGCAGAACCTCAGTCACCCCCTCCAAAGACAGCCAGCTATTTCTGGGAGCGAGTCCCTTGATGCGCCTCTCATGAGTCTGCACAGGTTTTCACAGCCGTCACCATGCCATCTTCGCCCTGTTCTTCCTTTTCTGTTTCGACTTAGGCTCCCAGCTGCCCACACCACGGCCCACCAAGTTCCTAGGAAAGTCTGTACTCTGGCACCACCTCCGTCCTGGCCAAGATGGGATAGGGGCCCAGGTGGCAGCAGCGGCGGGGCTATGATTTCTCCTGAAGTTTCCACTCATCAGGGCTTGCCAGTTGGGCTAGTTTCCCTGCTGAAGGGACTCAAGACCCCCTGAGGCAGAGACTGCTAGCTCCCCGCCCACACGGCCTCTGTAGTTACCGTTCTGGAAAACGCAGATGGAGCCCCATCGTGTCCCAGCCTGAGGACTCTCTCTTGGTTTACCTGCGCAGCTCAGGAATCCTGGGAGTAGACACCCCGGGACATTCCTCAGCTGATAATGGATGGGAACAGAGGATAACTTCCTCAGCTTCTTGGCCATTTATGTATTTTGCTCTGTAAATTCTAGCAGCTCTGGCTTCCTTGGACTCCAACTTTGGTCTTCTCAACTCAAGGAGACTGCTTATTTGGGTCCCTCCCTGCACTGCAGCCTGGCAACTCTCCAGACAGTCAGCTGGCACAAATGCAGAGACCGCCTCATTTGTTTCCCTTCTCCCATGACTCCTGCCCCGAGCTGCCTATTGTCCGTTGTTTCATTTATGTTGTCCAGCTTCCTAATTATTTCAGAGTAAGTCCATTCCTATTATTTCATCATGGTTAGATGTAGAGGTCCTTAGTGTCAACACAATTAATGGAGAAAGCATAGTCTTTTAACAAACGGTGCCAGAACAGCTGACATCCATATGGGAAAAGCTGAGATTTGACCTCTACCTTCCAACATAAAAAAACCAACCAAACCAAAAAGCCCCCAAACAAACAAACAAAAAACCCTAACTTGAAATGGATCAAAAACCTAAATATAGTAGCCAAAACTATTATATAAAACATTGAGAGGAAATGAGGGGGAAAATCTACATATCCTTGGGTGTAGGCAAAAATTTCCAGAATTTGTAAAGCACTCTTATGACTCAATAAGAAGGCCAACAACCTATTAAAATAAGGGTGAAATATTTCATCAGTTTCTTAAAGGAAAAAAAAATAGATACTGTAAGAGCCAAGAAGTACACCAAAAGTTGCTCAACATCATTATTCATCAGGGAAAAGCAAATTAAAACCACAATGAGATATTACTACTCACCCATGAAAAAGGCTAAAATTTGAAAACTGACAATCTCAAATGTTGGCGAGAATATGGTACAGTTGGAACCCTCAGATACCTCTGAGAGGTACACTACCAACCTCTTTAGAAAATAATTTGGCAGTTTCTTATAAAGTTATATACGTACTTACTATTTAACCCTAAAATTCTCCTCTTAGGTCTTTACCCAAAAGGAAAGAAAATATGTATTTACCACTCCCCCCCAAAATTCCTAGTACACAGTGCTCATAAATGTTTACTTTATAATGGCCCCAAACTGTGATAGACCCAAATGTCCATCAAGAAGGGGATGGATAAATAAATTGTGGTGTATCCTTACAATGGAATACCACTCTGAACAAAAAGGAATGAAGTATACATACATGTGTTAAAGAAAAACCAAAAAGGAGGCTACAGTTTGAGGATACCCCTAAGCCAACCACCCATAGCCACATCACCAAAACTAAAAATGTCCTGATTTCCCCAGGAGGCTGACTCTGACCTTCACCTGGAAAGGGCATGAGCCAGTGGGCAGGTCTCATCCCTGGGTAAATGGGACTAGATCTGGAGCACTCTCCACCTCCCCCACTACCCACCCCCACCCCCCCAAACCCTGCTCCAACCCCTGCCTCTGAGTCCACCTGTCCCTAAGATGGGCCAGAGGAGAGCAGAGGTGTTCGGCAGCCTGAGGACTGAGGCCTCGCCCACACACATGGGGAACTGAGGGGTGCTTTGAATGGAAATTAGGTTGGATGCAGACACACTGCTACAGCTCTTGACCATCAAGCTTATGGACGGAGGTGATCCATCCCTATGTACTTAGTGGGCTGGTGTTCTGGCTTCGGGGATTTGAGTGGGCCATGGAAGGATGAGCCTTCTACAGTTCACTGTCCTTCTAGGTTCTGGAAGAGAAGATGGGACAGCAGGGCCCTGGCTCCATGGGTGGGTCATAGCACGGCCTCTTGTGTGGCTATTTCCGGTAGCTCTGAGCCCCACATGGGGGCGACACGGGAGGTCTGGAGGAGGTTCAGGGTCTACGGAGAGAAGATTGAAATTTCTTTAGCAACCTCCAGGTTGCACAGGGATTGTGTATTCTACCAAGCCTATACGCTTACCTAGTGCCTGACTAAATGAAAGACACACGGAGGTGTCTTGTAAATGAGGATCCAGAGGATTTTATACAATATTCAAATGTCTTTTGAACTGGTTTTCTATATTTAACTTCATTCCAGTTCAAGGCTCACTGTACTTTGGGTACACTGAGATAGAACTGCTGTTGCAAGAATGCGGACTCAGACTCTTACTATCCCCCTCAAGCCAACATTAATATTGGAAAATCCACAATTATTTACCTCTGCACCCCACCTCCCAGCTGTCCAATTTGTGTCACCAACAGTGATGGAAAAAGAAGGAAGGAAATGAAGAATGAATCAAGAGACAGGTGAGTACAACAGTGAAGATTAGAAAGAGGCTGTATTGAAAGAGAAGATGGGTCTTTCTGGAATTGAAAGAGAGTGAAAAAAAAAAAGGTTGCAGGTTTAAGAGGATCTAAATTGTGGTCTCTTCCTGTTGGCCTCAAAAGGGGTCACACGCTTCTCATAGGTCCTTTTCCTGGTCACCCCTCCTATCTAAAACTCATTTACATGGGGTCATATTCTTTCCTTCCTGCCTTCCTTCTTAAAAAAAGAAGAGAAGCAAGGCACTCTCCTGCAGTGGTAGAGGAAGAAAACAGGATTGCTGAAGAATTTTGTTTAATTATCAGAGCACTTCAGGTATTTCAATGTTTCTGTATCAGCAATTCTGAGCACATGTTGCTTTTCTCACCAGAAGCTATTCTTTAATTAAGTTACAGGCGTCCACTGTCTCACTGTTGATTTTCATTTTTTAAAATCGTGCCAGATCTTCCTGTAAACAACTTCAGAATATCCTCTTTTCACACTTAAGGTGGCAGTAATTAGGCCCAAATTTGCTGAGCCTGTGGGAATCTTACAACCAACGTGACCTTAATAGTGTTTTAATGGCTGAACTCCTCCGTTCTTACGTGTGAGGCTACCAACTGGATAAAAGAAATGGCCTTGACATCCAGTGGTTATTGGAGTTTGGAAAATGCCCCTGAAGAGTGGAAGGTTGGGGCTTCCCTGGTGGCGCAGTGGTTGAGAGTCCGCCTGCCAATGCA
>NC_041221.1:24987551-25069046 GCF_002837175.3 Physeter macrocephalus
GAGAGTCCGCCTGCCGATGCAGGGGACACGGGTTCGTGCCCCGGTCCGGGAGGATCCCACGTGCCGCGGAGCGGCTGGGCCCGTGAGCCATGGCCGCTGGGCCTGAGCGTCCGGAGCCTGTGCTCCGCAACGGGAGAGGCTGCGGCAGTGAGAGGCCCGCGTACCGCAAAAAAAAAAAAAAAAAAAAGAGTGGAAGGTTGGTGAGCTTTTCTTTACTAAATGAGAAACAGTTAACCACCGAACCTATATTGGTATCCACATTGCATTAGGGTTTTTTTGGTCTCTTGAGATATTGAGGGTACATTGAGATATCGTTGGGTAAATGCTTATATTAGAGGAAATAAAGATCTTACTGATGACAATACCTCATAAATCAAGAAACAGTTAAAAAAAGGAAAGTTTCAATGGTTTATAATAGGAGAGATATTGTGTCTTCAAAAGAAAGATTTGTATCCTCCAAATAGAGGCAGGGTAGTATTTTGGGGTTATTTGAAAAGACTTCACATAAGATTTATTCACCATTGTATAGAATCTTATAAAACACGCTGTTCATAGACTAGAGGTCATTTTTATTGGTGTTGCCTCCACAAATGATTTCTGATCAACGGTCTCAGTAAAATGGAGAATGAGCCAAAAGAAGTTAACCCAAGTACTAAATCATCATTTTTTTCAGTCTGTTACCTTGCTTAAAATCTCTCCTATTTTAGGGGCCCAAGAACTGTCACCTGGCCAATTTCTCTGTCAAATACTGCCCCTGTTCCCCAAATTCTATATGTTTCACTTTCAATTAAATAATAGTACAATTTCTTGCTGGTTGGTTCCATTGATACATCCAAGTCTTTTCCAAGCGTGAGATAATTTCTGAGCAGAGGCCCACCTCACTATTTTTGTGTAACTCGTCCATTATTTCAATAACTTCCCTCCCCCTGACAATTACCCAGCACGCTTTTGTGTCACCACATTTATTGAGCACCCATTATGTGCCAGGCATTGTGCCAGAAGCTCAAGACATCGAGGTGCCCCGCGTGGACCTCAAATTGCCTTCTCTCCTCGTTAGTATAGTGGTGAGTATCCCTGCCTGTCAAGTTGCCTTCTGTTTTGGAAACAGCAAAGCAAACCAAACAGCAAAGTGGGAAGGACATCACAGAGGTATGCAGTAGGCGCTGTGGGAAGCCAGAGGGGTCGAAATCAGATCACAGCACCAGAGAACTCTTCCTAAAGGCAACGGTGTTTAGTCTGGTCCTTGAGGGATGCGTGGGACTTGAAGAGTGGCAATGTGCATTCCAGATGTAAAAGACATCACATCATGGGGACTTTGTGTCATGGCCAATTGTTTGGGATGGTTGTAAGGACAAGTATGGAAGAAAGTTTCAGGAGCTACTGTGGAGGCAATTTCTGATTGTGAAGGGTCTTGAAATTCAAACTTTATGCTGAAAGTTGTCAGAAAGGAATTGAAAAGCAGGGCAGAAATATGAGTTGATTTATGTCGCACAAGAATAGATGTGGCCGAAGTGTAGAGTATAGGTTGGAAGGGGAGCATAGAGAAAGGGAAGCCAATGAGGATGCTGTTTCAGTGAGAAGAAATAGGGCTTGATAAAAGCAGAGACAGTGGCAAGGAAAGAAAAGTGTATGACTGAGAAATATCAAGGCACTGGAACTAGTTACTGATGTGGGCAGAGGAGGGGGGAGGGTTTAGAAAGACTGTCACTGCTGCATGGGCAGTGGGGACATCTTCTGAGCTGGGGGATGCAGAGAAGGGGAGGTTTACAGGAGGTTGGAAGAAAATGAATCAGTGTGCACATGTGAGAGGTTCATGGGAGAAGAATGAAGACTCTCACATTTGAGTCTGGACCTGGGGGCACAGGTCTTGATTCGAGATACAAACTTGTAGGTACTTAGCAAACAGCTGATGGCTCAAGTCATTGATTTATATAAAGGGAGGGCACAGAGCAAGAAGAGGAGAGGTTAGAGGATGATCACTTAGGGAATGAATGGAGGAAGAAGACTCCAAGGCAACGCCAGGAAAGGAGTCGTCAGGGAGATGGAGGGAGGACCAGGATTGTTCCAGAATCTTCACTTCACATCCCAGAGAGATTGCCTTAGAGTTGACGTGCCTTTCTTCACTGCTCCCAGCTCCATTTCCTTTCTTCTTGTGAACTCCTCAAGATGAATGGAAATATTTCCTTTCACTGTACGAGTCCCCACATTTGGTTAACATTCTTATAATGACGGGCCCTGTCTCTCAGTGACCTAATGAATTATGTGGCTCCATGCATCATTAGTTCTTTTGGTTCTATGTCCTGAAGAAAAGCTACTTCTTCTTAGACTTAGGATATAGTTAAAATGACCTTCTGCGGGAACAAAGCATACCAATTTCTGATCATCAATAAGTATTTTTAAAGAATGGTGCACATTTTAGAGAAAATTTGAACAAACAAAAAAACTCAGCTACAGTTAGATATCTTTCATTAACATAACTTTTGTCAATCACTGCTTAGCATGGTTCTTTTTCGTTACAAGTTTATGAAGAACTCATTCACTCTGACATGATTTTATTCTTCAGCACTTGCTTTTTATTGAAAGACCCTAAATCAGTTTTTCCAGGTGTCAATGCCCTTGTAACTTTTCTTTTGCTTTCCTTTGCTTGCATTTTTACTACATCAGGGGAGCTCTAATTACATTATATTGCCTACTCCTTGAGGCACCGTTCTTCTTTGTACTTACCCAATCCTTTCTATTGGAAATGATCAACGGCTACATAGTATGACAATTTGATTGCTTACAACTTAGGGAAATGACCAGTTGGCTCTCCTGAGATTCCAGCTCTTTCTTTGCTACTTGAGTCATGTTTAGACCCAGCAGAAATGGAATAACAAAATCTGATACTAAGATATGCTGGTTTATATGAACATCTCAAGAGGGGTCTCTTTCTGATAAGAAAAGAGCTGGACATAAATTTTACTAACTGTTATAAGGTTTTTTTCTCTCATTGAATATTTAATAAAACTGTGTAACATTGACCTTCATCATTGAAATCCACTGTTTTAGATCTGTAGAAGAAAATGTACCCTTCAAACACATTTGAACTCAACAGAGTGAGCTAAATAAAATTTAAAATAGAGGTATAAAAATATTTCCCACTAATAATCAGAGTGTTTTAATATCTTCTAGGTAAATTATTAATTGAAATAGGCTTGTAAGAGAGAAAGAGATCTAGTGGACCCAGATGGAATAGAGTCTGTATTAGTTTCCTATTGCTGCTGTAACAAATCCCCACAAATTCAGTGGGTGAAAACCATGCAAATTGATGATCTTCCAGTTCTGGAGATCAGAAGCCTGCCATGAGTCTTACAGGGACAGAATGTGTCAGTAGGATAGCATTCCTTCTGGAGGCTTTAGGGGAGAAGCCATTGCCTTCCCTTTTCTAGATTCTAGAGGCCAAGTGTATTCTCCATCTCTCTCCTCTTCTGTCTTCCACTTTTGCACGTGCTTTATTCTGACTCAGTCACTTTCAAAGGACTGGCGTAGGAGTAATGATTATATACCTTTAATATATCAAGGGAATATACAGCCTGCACATGATAACATGAGCTCTCAATTCTGGATAAGTTATGAGACAAGATAGGAGAGAACGCAAGGGATCGTGGCAGCCTGAAAAATGCCCCATTGTGCGCTGGGCAGAGGGCGGGATAAGTAGCATTGTGCCATGACTTCAACACAGTCCCAGAGCAAATGCATTTTATTGATTTTTATGTTTAAAAGTCTCATCTGTTCAAGGAGCATATTTAATGTTACAAGCACAACCAAAGTAAGTTAAAGCTCCAAGAGACAAAATGAGTCCTACAATATATTTTAAAAGCAGTATCGAATTGTGTCACTATCTACAAGTGTATTTATAAATGAGTTGAACTCTCAGTTATCTTCCTGTTTCTCTCATCTTTTAGTAAACAATATAAAAGTGCTCTGGTCCACTTTAAGGACAATCACTTTTTTTTTTTTTTTTTTGGCCGCGCAGTGCAGCATGTGGGATCTTAGTTCCCCGACCAAGGATCGAACCCCTGCCCCCTGCAGTGGAATCACAGAGTTCTAACCACTGGACCACAGGGAATTCCTAAGGACAATCACTCGAAAAATCACACAAAAACCTGATGCTGGAGAAATTCTTCCCACAGTGATGATTTGAAAGTGTTAATTCATTTGCCAGAGTTTCTATTGGAATGAGAAAGACCTCTGTTAATATGTGGGGTTTTTTAAGTAATTTAAATCCAAATTGAGAGAGGCTTGTCCATTACCAATACATATTTATAGAACAAGTCCATCTCTAGTCATCTATTATTCCCAAAGATTGTTCTAAGCACAGTGTCACGTGTTCCCCCACCTACGCTTTCCTGCTCTTTCTGACTCTGCTCGCCCTTTTTCCGACTTCATTTGGTGCTCAGTGCTCTTATGCAGCTCCCAGACTCTTCAAAGCCCCTTGAGGCAGAGCCTCACCTGGCTCTCCCACCTAACTCCTCCACTCCCTTCCAGCATCTTTCATGAAGCTTTGAAGGTCTTTTCTTGAGAGCAATGTCATCAGGTTCCTTCCAGGTGTCACACATCTCATAACCTGGTTCTTGTGAGGGTACCTTATTCTGTTATTCTCTCTGGGCTTGCTGGAAACCCAGTGCTTTAACTGGAATTCTTTAGAGCACAGGTGTCCTAGCATGTGATCATTGCCACGTGGAAGATAGGTTCAGTTGTTTCGACTGAAAAAAAATGCACAACAGGAGAGCTGTGAGTTAAGTTTTATTTGGGGCAAAATGAGGACTATAGCTGGGGAGACACCCTCCCAGATAGCTCTGAGGACCTGCTCCAAAGAAGTGGGGGGAACGTCAGTATATCTGTGACTTTAGTGAAGGGGGCACGTGAAGTCAAGCACGCATGTTGGCAGAGGTTGGTTGCTAGTCATGAGGAAAAGATGTCACTGTTAATGATTTTAGTGCTTTTCTAGATATGAGGAGATGCAAGAATTCAGGCTCATACAAATCTTCTCCTGAAAATATCTAACTATCTGAAGGCCTCTTCTACCAGTTTTTCCCAGAGCACAGAGTGCCTCATTCCTTTCAGGGTGTGTTGAAGGTCAGTGACTGCACTGGCTAGTGACTTACTCCCTGTAGAGGCAGATGGTAAATGCCAATTTTTAGTTGGAGGTTGCCAAATAAACCTTGGAAATTCATAATGCACATTGGCATGTGTGAAAACAAAATGCCCCGAATAACTTGTCTAATGTTGTTCACTATTTCCCATCATAGTGTCCACAGAACCAGGGATGACCAGAGACCACACGTAAAAGAAAGGATCTGTAAAAAACGATCTGTCTTCCTCAGTGATGAGCAGGCAATAAAGCAGCTTGGAGAATCAGCACAAAATGAGGCAGAGAAGTTACTCAGCTGGTATATCAGGAGGATTTTAATAGCAAGTACTGCAAAATGCAACTCAAACTTTAGCAGAAGAAGGGAAATTATAGGTTCATTTATTTAAAAGCTTAAGATTAGATCTGCTTCAGGTGGGGTTTGGTGCTTCAATAGCAAGCAATAGGAAAGTCAACTAACGTACGCAGAAAATGGGGAGTAATTGGTTCATTTACTAAAATCCTCAAGGTGAGACTTGGCCAAGGTATTCTAAGATGGCCATGGAGAACCTTATGTCTCTTCATCTACTGGTTTTGAATTCTGCCTCTTTGGCTTCATTCTCAGGGCTCCATGTGGTGGTCTTGCTGGCAGCTGACTCTCAACTTCCTTATTGCTAAAGAGCCATCAGGAAAAGTCTTCTTGTATTTCACTGGTTCTGATTGGATGACATGCTCCTCTCTTAACCAATCATAGTGACTAGGGAGATACCATACTCTGATTGGTCAGATCTGAGTCCTGGGCCAGGGGAAGGGCCAACTCCCTTCCCAATGCACAGGTCAGAGGGTGGGGAAGGTAGTGGTACCCCAGAAGAAAACGGTCATTATTCCCCGAAGCAGAATGAGTGGGTGCTTGGTGGCCAGAACCTAACAAATATCCGCTGCGACGGAAAGGAAAACATTAGCCGGCATGTATCTTGGTCTCTATGAATGTAAAGCAGTTTAATTTTATAGATGAGTACAAAATTGTTACTGAAGATTCTCAGGGTGCTGCAGGTAGTCAAGATGCCTGCAGTTATCAGAAAATTCGAGAGAAAGAAGATGTTCCCAGGATATGCAGCAAAGGTTACCCTCTGAAAACATGACCCTCCAAAATAGAGTACCTTATAGCGTGAGCCAGAGGTATGTTCCTTACCAAGCTGATTTCCTTAAGGGTTAAGGACATTATCTCAATCTCTCTATCACTTAGTGTAATGCTTGGAGCTGAAGGGCTGGTTAGAAGACCATTTTAGACTGAATTAATTACTACATTTGCAGAAGGAACTCAAGGGATGATCTTTTTTTGAAAGTATGTGCTGGGATGCTTGGGAAACACTCATGTCCAGTTAACATGTGTACAGTTTGGAGACCATACGGTGCTAATTGAAGAAATCTGTAGCCCAATAGCTGTTCCTTAACATGCCTGAAGACTGAAAGAAAATCAGTGTATTGGTCTAGGAGGAGTCTAGGAAGGGAGGACAAGGGAAGAACTTTTCATGATGGGGGAGAGGGGCCCTGTTCAACTTAACTTGTGCAGCTTCCTTTTCTCCTGTATCTGGGCCACAAACTCGTGTCTCCTTGACCTTCCCAAACGTCGAGCTCTCCTCAGCTCAGCCAGGCTCTCTTCCCCTCCCTGCCCTGGACAGTGTGCTTGTGCAATCCTGGGGTCACCTTGTTTCCTTCCTCTCATGGGCCATAATCCCAGGCAGCCCTTTGTCCAAACCCTGGCTGCACGTATTTTGTCCAGTCTTCCATGTGTTGAAGATGGGAGGGTAAATCTGGCTCCTGTTACTCCATCTGAGCCTTTGACATTGGAATACTTTGAGTCTGGCTGGGAGGGAGGTCAGGCCTAAGGAGGACACATGGAATGGACAGAAGAACCAGGGGATCTGACTGGCTGCAGACTTCTGTTGGATGTCCTCCTCACAGCTTCTGCTAGTTTGCTGATGAATGACAAAGGGTAGATGTAATGTTTAAAACTTTAACTATAGTTGATTTACAATATTATGTTAGTTTCAGGTGTACAGCTTCAGATTCTTTTCCATTATAAGTTATTACAAGATATTGAATATAGCTCCCTGTGCTCTACAGTGGATCCTTGTTGTTTATCTATTTTATATACAGTAGTGTATATCTGTTAATCCCATACTCCTAGTTTATCCCTCCCCCTCCCCTTTCCCCTTTGGTAACCATAAGTTTGTTTCCTATGTCTGTGAGTCTATTTCTGTTTTGTAAATAAGTTCATTTGTATCATTTTTTTAGATTTCACATATAAGTGATATCATATGACATTTGTCTTTGTCTGACTTACTTCACTTAGGATGATCATCTCTAGGTCCATCCAGGTTGCTGCAAATGGCATTATTTCATTCATTTTTAGGGCTGAGTAATATTCCATTGCATATATGTACCACATCTTCTTGATCCATTCATCTGTCGATGGACACTTAGGTTGTTCCCATGTCTTGGCTATTGTGAATAGTGCTGCTATGAACATAGGGGTGCATGGATCTTTTTGGATTAGAGTTTTCATCTTTTCTGGATAATATGCCCAGGAGTGGGATTGCTGGATCATATGGTAACTCTATTTTTAGTTTTTTAAAGGTAGATGTAATTTTAATTCCTGAGGATGTCCTAGTGGCATTTATCATGTTTTCTGGAGGTGTGGCACTGTTCAGACATCTTCGCTTGAACTGAGTCCAGCCTTTCCAAGGAGAGACTGGAACATTCGGATCCTGAGCTGTCTTTGAGGCAACCATGTGACCTGAGTTTGACCCCCAGCCTCCATCACGGGGTATTTCAGTTGGGAAGTGAGTGGCTCAAGGAGGGAGGCTCTGGGCAGAATCCATTCTCCTAGAATGGGTGGTTGCACAGCTGTCAGGCAAGATCCCTCTCTGATACAGAAGCAGCATAGATAGGTGACCTCAGGGCTAGTTCCCTCTGTGCCCAGAGGCAGCAGCAAAAGCATGGGTTTCTCATTAGGCAGCTCTGTGGCTGGGTTTTAGGCATCATGTGTGCAGTCTTACCCTCAATTCTGTTTCACTAGCCCTCCCAACAGTCCTGTAAAAACCTCCTTTTTCTCCTCCATCAGCCAGAATCAATTACTCCTTTTTTTTTTTTTTTTCGGCTGTGCTGCGCGGCTTCTCGCGGGATCTTAGTTCCCCAACCAGGGATGGAGCCCGGGCCCCAGCAGTGAAACTGTGGAGTCCTAACCACTGGACAACAAGGGAAGTCCCCAGAATCAATTACTCTTATTTGGACAACTTATTGCCTTCGTTGTATTATTGCTTGATTTAGTAGAGGATTATAAACAAAGATGTACACAAAAAAATGGATATCACCTTATCCATAAAAGGAAAAGCTAAATTCAAATAGCTTCTTCCAAGTAGATCAGAGTCCTTACTTAAAAGCTCTCTGTGTCTGTCATGGATGGATGCCCAAGACCAGAAGAAAGTGAAGACATTACCTATTCAGGGTCTTATCTCTTGCTCTTATCAACTGTATTAATTTTCCTGTTTGAAATAAACTCTCCTGTGAGTCCAGTGATTGTTATTGGATATTTTAACGACCTGTGTCAGCCCTATCCAAATCATAGATTTTTCTGAAACAAGTTTCCAGGCTTCATCAACATTTCCATAGCTGGGACATTTGTAATCAAGGTATGCAGCTGACAAATGGCTTTCTCTAAAAGGAGATTTGTAAACAGCATCTGGATTCATTAATTTTATAACTTCTCATTCCTTTACACTCATAAGCTAAACATGTACCCACTACACCTGTAGTTCATTCTTTTGAAAGATGAGCATATACTTGGCACGGTGCAGAGATAAATGAATAAATGCTCATGGTTTTAAAGCAGTGTGGGTAGTGGTATCCTGATAGACTCCTAAATATGTCAACTGAACCAGGATGCTAATAGAGAACACAGCTCCCAGGAGTCAATTAGACAAGATGTGGTCACGGAAGATAGGAAATGCTGTTTTAATAAAGTACCATTGACTCCTTGTCTTTTAAACAGAAAATAGCCTATTCCTGGCCTGTAATTGAAAGCATATCACTTGGAGTTTCTGGTGGGAATTGCTTGGAGCAGAGGTATATATTCAGATGTCTGAATGGTACACTTCACTTATCTCCAAGAATTACTCAGAGAGATTCTGCTGGACAGGCGAGAAGCTACTTTGTTGCACAAACTTTTGAAAGGGGATGAGAGAGAATGAAAAAAATCTGCAAGCAAGTAAATGGATGGGCTGTGAACGTAATAGGTGAGACACTGAACTAGCTGTTGTCTAACCTTGCAGTAAATTGAGGGTGTTTTAAAAATAGTGTCTAAATTCAAAACCAAGCCATTAGAACCAGAAGTGAAAGTTTGTTGAGCTTTTGGTTGTATGGGAAGCAAAGCCGGAGATATCAGAGAATAACTTTGCAGGAAGGGACCCTTGATGCTCATTTAGTGCAATACTATTATTTTGCCAATGGAGGAAACAGAGTCCCTGGCAAGAAAGGGGCCGGCCCAAGGTCACTTATTAGGTAGTGAGATAGTGCAAGTTTAGAAGGCCACATCATAAGGGCAGGGCATGGGACAAGGTTAGACTAGGATGCTAATACCTCTATAATGTGTCCGCTGTGATGAGTAAAAATCTGGGCGACGTGTACAAGCTAAGGAGCATAGCTCTTCCGAGCTGCAAACAGCAAGGTGAGCAATGTTCCCCACTGATAAAATTGTTTGACTCTGAAAAGTCCCCTGGGTTTCCATATCCCTGAAGGGCTCTCTCCTATTGGAATAGAGGAGCAGAAGGAAGCCCTGCAAGGTCAGGTTTATGGCACTGAGAGGCGCTTGATTGCTTCACTGCTGAGTCAGATGCAGAAAGACAGGGTTGAAACCATCAAGGTGAAATCCAAGTGCAATTAAAAAGATCAAATGCGTAGATGCAACGAAAGGAGGTCCTGATGATAATAATTCACATTTGCAGAAACAAAAACAACAAAAGCCCTCAGATAAAAGTGACCTAGAGTTTTAATGGATTCAAGCTTCAGATGCAGAGTGTGACTTGACTGTTGAGCAAACTAAAGGAAAACTTAAGGCTCAGTGTCCAAGAAACCCTGGGGAAGGAACTTACAGGGTGAATAGATGCAGGTTCGGTATAAGAGGGAACTTTTTTGCTACTTCCTGGGTTGGATTGGGCTGACGTTATTCTGTGTGCTTCCCGGAAAGGGTGTGAGGATCTAGGTGAACGTATGTCAGGGATGCTGAAACATGATTCTGCTTTGGACTAGATGGCCCCCAAGTCCCACTGTAAATCAAGTATATGAGTCCAAACACCAACATAACCCTCTAAATCCCACCACTTACTGTGTGACCTTTGAGAGTGACTTAACCTCTCTGAGCCTCTCTTTCCTTGGCTATAAAATCAAATTTTAAAAAAATATTTCAAAGTATATTTTAATATTAGGATTTTTTAAAAGAGAGTTTAAGAAATACATAGTAAAACTCTTAGTGTGGTATAAATTTTTATATTATTATTTAAAAATAATACTTTTTAAACAGTTTGTATCTTCAGAGCTTTCCATTCTTCCATCTATAGTAACTCATTCAGGAATGAGCATGTGACCCCATAACGACTAATGAGATGCCCTGAGACTTTTGCTGAGGCTTCTTGGAGTTATTCTGTCTTAATGGATTTAAAGCTGAGAGGACAAACTTCCTGGAGATTTTATGACATCTGCACCTGGTTATTACCAGGAGCACTGGAGACAGAGTTGAGAGGTAGAGAGAAACAGGTCCATGGTGACTTTATCTGGCCCCTGAATCCAGCCATGCCTGAAGCCTGCTGACTTCTGGACTTTTCATGGACGTGGTTAAATTAATTCCATTTTACTTATTGCAGTGTGGGTCAAGGTTTCAGTCACGTGCAACCAAAGAACTGTGACAGATGTGGTCCTTGAGAGAGACATTCTCACTTCTTTCTAGGTTTATTGTTATTACTTAATGTGAACCCTCAACCTGGCAGCTACTCCTTTCTTCCATGCAGGGAGCTA
Organism: Physeter macrocephalus; assembly: GCF_002837175.3. Classification (NCBI taxonomy): domain Eukaryota; kingdom Metazoa; phylum Chordata; class Mammalia; order Artiodactyla; family Physeteridae; genus Physeter; species Physeter macrocephalus. The sequence goes on from NC_041221.1 coordinate 24,998,734, forward strand.
CGGAGCCACTGGGGGCATTGTTTTCCTTGATCATCTCTGCTGAGACCCCAGGGCAGCGGACTTTGATGCATCAAAGACGCATTGACCTGAAAAGTTTGCTTGTTATTTTTGGCAGCTCTTAACTTAGAGGTGGTACCTTTCAAACCACAGCTGCTTCTTCTTTAGTTCCCTCCCTTGCTGCCAAAAGCCTGATTAATAATGAATACCTGGAATGTCTTCAAACTTAATTTAGCATCTGGCGTGAGGAGGTGAACGCCAAGTCTGGGTCTCATTGGCAAAGCAAAAGTTGGAACCAAATCAGAGATGCTGAGAAATATGTCGTCCCCGTGTAGATCCATAGGAGTTTTCTTTCTTTTTCTTTTCTTTTATGTTGCATTGCTGCCATTGTCTGCTTGCTAATTAAGCTGACTTTGTCAAAACTTGCTGAAAATTGGGTTAAAGCTGAAGTGAGATGCCATCAAGTCAACGGTGCCATCATGGACAAAGTTCTCAGAGACAGACTGGCTCTTTCTGATGTCAGATTGTCCTAATGACCTCTGGAATTCTTCTCATAAACTCCAGGGAAAGAAGCGGGTCTGCTGGTGAACTTGAATGTGAAGGTTGGTGTCCCAGTTGCTGGAGAAGAACTTTAGGGTCCTGCTGGTTTCTGTAGATGTCAGTCATTCAATGCCAGTGTCTTTCCCAGAGGTGCCTCTTCCCTCTTTAGTGCTGTATAGTCCCTCTGCAAAAGCACCAAGCTCCCAACAGGTCTGATGGGAAGAAAGGGTTTTGTAATCAAATAGGACTGGGAGACTCTAGGGTTTAGAGTCCAGGGTAAACAAAAGTAAACAGCTGTCATTATTGCAGGACTTCTCGGAAATTTTATAACTTATTTTGCTTTGTGACTCCAAGAGGAAGAAGATTAATGTGCAGTATTTCCTAGATTTTTTTCACGATGGAAGCTTTTCAAAAACCTATTTAACTTTAAAAATTTTTTACTTTTTGGAGAGAATCTATCATGTTCCACAAAAGTCTTTGGGATTGAGCTAGTCTAGTGCCCTGACTTCTGACCTGGCAATTCACTATTAAAATGAATTAAAATGAATTTGAAATTAACACAGCATTGTAAATCAACTATACTTCAATTAAAAACATGATTAAAGAAATGAATTTGGAATACCAAATGAGCATTGTCTTTAGAGTGAATATACAACATCCGTCACATATACTTACTATATTCAAATGCATATATCATGTTGAACCAAAAAGTACAAATTTATTTCAAAGCATTAATAAATTCAGAGCAACTTTGTCATTATGCATTTCCTTAATCACTGGATAGTAAAAGTACAATCACTGTTTTAAAAAGGCAGCAAACAACACCCCACCTAAAATTTGGTTTGGACATTGAGGTCGATGGCTCTCCAAGCACCAGAGAATTTCAGAGAAGGTAGTATTACTCACTCAGAGGACTTCCAGGAAGAGCTGGGTGGACACCAGCAAGTCCAGTTGACTTGGGCCGGGAAGAGGAAGTGGGTTTAGGCATCTCTAATAAATGGCAAAGGGGTGGGACTGTGGAAAAGTTCCCAAGCGTGGGAAGGTTAAATTTCCCGCTGGCTCCAGATGAGGAAGTGAGCTCAGGGTCTTCCTGTGAATCTGTCCAGATATAGGGCCGAAGGGGAAGGGAGAGTGAGACTTAAAAGAAAACAGTGCACTATCAAGAGCAAGGTCAGACTTAATTACAGTTAGATGTAACCTTGCCTAAACAAAGTGCTTTCGTTTCCCAGGGCTGCTCTAACAAGTTACAGCAAACTGAATGCCTCAAAACAGTGGAAATGTATTCTCTCACAGTCTGGAGGCTAGAAGTCAGAAATCAGGGTGTCAGCAGGGTCGGTTCCCTCCGGACGCTTTGAGGGAGAATTGATTCCACGTCTCTTTTAAGCTTCTGGGGGCAGCTGGCAATCTTCGGTGTTCCTCGTCGTGTGGATGCATCACGCCAGTCTCCGCCTGCATCTTCACGTGATGCTCTTCTCCGCGTTCCTGTCTTGTGAAAGGATGCGCCCATTGGGCTTAGGGCCCACCCTCATTCTGTATGACCTCATCTCCGTCCTTACTCTGGTTACATTATTTCCAAATAAGGTCACATTCTGAGCTTACAGGTCCACAGGTGGATATGAATTCTGGGGACACTTTTCAATTCAGTACACAAACTTAAGGCACTCAAACAAATATAAAGTCCCATTCTTTATCACGCGTATCAGATTGCTGAATTTCTGCACTCCCAAGTGGACTGGAGAGAACCTTTACAGGCTCCTGGGGTCCTGGGAGAGGCATGCTCCTTAAAGAGGGCTAAGAGCAAACGGAAGGGTTCGCGTGGAGGCAAGTGGGAAGGGAAGGGAAGGGAAGGGAAGAGGGAGGATGCCGTTGCTCAGCACTCACGTGGGCTGGGGGTGGAGAGCGTCAGCGACTGCGCTGGCCTGTTTTCCTAGCGGGGACGCGGCTGAGTCAGGAAATGCTGGGACGTTTGCAGAAGCATCGTGAAGCCCGGTTTGGGAAGCGTGGATGTCTTTCTGTTGCCTCCTGTGTGGTCACCAGTGCTGTGAAGTCCAGTTTTCGTGGTGAGTACCCCAAGGCTGAGACTTGCGGCTGGCATGTTTGAGTTAAACGTTTCCGTAGGCTGACTGGCTCCAGTGATGCTGCTCTTTGATCCCTGTTGGTCTGCTTGGGCGGCCACACAAAGCAGCACAGGGTGGTGGCCTGAACACCAGAAATCTACTTCCTCGCAGTCCGGAGGCCGGGATTTTGAGATCAGGTGTTGGCAGGGTTGGTGTCTTCTGCGGCTTCTCTCCTTGGCTTTGTAGATGACGGTCTTTTCCCTGTGTCCTCACGTGGTCGCCCCCTGTGCATGTCTGTGTCCAAATTTCCTCCTGTTTTGAGGACACTGGTCATACCTGATTAGGAGCTGCCCTAATGACCTCATTTTAACTTAATCGCCTTTTAAACAACCCTATTTCCAAATAAGATTGCATCTGAGGTACTGGGGTTTAGGGCTTCAATATAGGAATTTGGGGGTGTGCTATATTTCAGCCACAAACAATCCACTTCACACTTTGGTGCTGAGTGAGCAAATTACGTGCCCTTCTTTGTTGACACGTTTCTTTCTCTGAAAGTTATGACCGTCTTTCAAGAAATGTTTAGACGTGAGAGGGCAGAGCCATGGAGCCAAAGCCAGAAGGAGACCTCAGAATCATGCCTCAATTCCGAGAGCCTGGACCTGCATGAATGGGGAGGGGGGGCTCATGGGGTTGCTGGGAGAACAGCTTCTTGACATCTTCCCTGAGAGAATCCCAGTCTGTAGGGATCCCCCTCTGGACATTTATACCTGACTTCCACTTACGCTGGAATTTTCATCCATCTCCGTGATCAGCAGACCGGGTTGCAAATAAGCCTATTTCTTTGTATGAGAGAAAAATACAAGGGGCCTCGTTATAATTGTAATTCCCATTACTGAGCAGAGCTTAATATAAGCTATGTTAATTACCTTGGGGGGAATCCTTTCATAATGTATACGTATATCGAATCATCACATTGTACACTTTAAACATCTTATAATTTTGTTTGTCAATTCTACCTCAATAAAGCTGGAAAAAAATTCATACACTGATATTTTGTTACGCGAGGGCTTCCCTTTCCCCCGCACATCCTGTTCCTTTTGTTTTATTTGGATTTAATCTATCCTGCACCTTCCACCTCAAGATGTATGAATATTGTTAAGTAATGTAAATAAATTTAGCAAAAGAAATGTTTTTTTTTTTTAAACCAGAAATATGTATGAGAATTGCCACCTCTTTAGGGATGCTGGAAGCGTACAGCTACAGGAAATAAATGAGTTTCATTCCCCCTGTCCCCCACAAGAAACGTAGTATGAGCTAGATTATTTTAGGGTCTTATTCTAGGAATTTAGATATCAATACAGCAAGAAGCTATTTTAAGACTTTTTTTTTGTATGGACTCTGAGATGATCGTACAGCGAAAGCCAGATGCAGTAGACAGAATAAAGGCCTCCCAAAGGTATCTGCATCCTTATCCCCAGAACTGGTGAATATGTTGCCTTACATGGCAAAACGGACTTTGTAGATGTGATTAAGTTAGAGAGGGTGAGATGGGGAGATTTTCAACGTAGTCACGAGTTCTTACAAGGGAGAGAGGGAGGCAGGAGAGTAAAGTTAAGAGAGAGAGAGACATCAGGCAGAGATGCTGTGTTCCTGGCTTTAAAGATGGTGCCTAGGAATACAGGTGACCTGTAGAAGCTGCAAAGAGCAAAGAAACAGACTCTCCCCAAAAGGAACACAACTCTGCCCACCCATCTTGAATTTCTGTCCTCCAGAGATAATACATTTGTTTTTTAAGCCGTTGAATATGCGGTGATTTGTTGTAGCAGCTGTAGAAAACTAATAGGCCACTGTAATTGATTTACTGTAGGAGCCAGAAGCAACTGTGTAACGTTATTACTGGGTAGAAGGGCTATTTGCCTCGACACGCCCACTGTGGGAAACAGTGTTCTACTTCTTTATTTTTCTAAAACAAGACTGTGCCCTAGCTGTCATTTTTAGGGCTGCTTTCTCTCCTCTGGGCTTTTGCAGAGTCTGAGGCTTAAAGGGTCCAACAAGATGGCCCAGGTTCTCATCTCGTCCTGCTCCGGCTACCGCTGGCCCTGGTCTGGGTCTCGGTGGGGAGATGGTCCAGGGCGGTCGCCTTGCCCTCCAATTCACAATTCCTCTTCTGCACCGCTCTGTTCCCCAGTTCCTCGCCACGTCCTTCAGCTTGGGGGGCCTCCCCTTCCTCCGTCCTCCGCAGAGCTTGCAACCCTGCCGACTGCTCTTTTCCCCACCCCGCGAGTCCCCAGCCCTTACCCCGCTAGGCCACCTCTCCTCCCAGGGCAGGGCATTTGCTCCTCTACCCCGACTTGGTGACATGGGTGACAGTCAGCGCTGCCCTCCGTCCCTCAGAAAACAGTCTCCTTCACTCGGACCTGCCCCCTTCGAAAGCTAGCCACGCTTCTGCACAGCACTCTTCTCCTTGTATCTGTTTTCCAAGAAGTTTTGTACCATACCTCTTACGTGGTAACTTCCATCAGTGTTGGTAAATGAGTGAACGTTAATCAGCTACGTTTGGACAGCAGTTCACAGTGTCATAAGCGGTCATACGTGGTGTCCTAGAGCTGGCCTGCGTCAGCAGGAATTTGCAAGGTGATGGTTAAATACAGCCATTATTAAGTATCACGTTATATAGATTTACAATTAAATGAATTATTTAGAAAATAATGGTAATAAACACTCAGAACCCATCACAACCTAGTTATTTTACTACATTTGGCTATTACCTATGCTCTTGAGGTTATATCTAAATTATGATGTTTATTTTGTCTGTATCCTGGAAATAACACATATTGGTCTGTCACTGAGCAGCACTTTCGATCCTGCATTTGGTGACATCGTATTGGTAGCTTAAAACTGGTCACGGTGTGTGTATTTACAGCACAGAAACTGGCAAATATACTGTAAACCGAGGAAGTTTTCTTTTCTTTTTTTCTTTTTTTTTCTTTAAGAGTCAGTTGTTAAACATTCACTAGCACACCTGGTCATAAGCCCAATATGATCGTCACAAAAATTGTAAAGTGGAAGCGTAACATATATTGTCAAACCCACCCCCGTTTACCAATAAGGAAGGAGAGACCCAACCATTACCTGGCTTACTCAAACAGGGTTTCTGAGTCCTAACTCTGTATTCTCACACACACACATATATATAATTATGTATACATCTATAATGAGATGAATCAAGTAATGAATTCTTGAATTTATTTTAATTTTTCTATAAAGTATTACTCCCTAGAAAAATAATGGCAGAATTATAGGTGCAATTAAGATTGCCAGATAAAATACAAGGTGCCCAGTTATATTTGAATTTCAGATGACAATGAAAACAAATTTTAGTGTAAATATGTTCCCAGTATTGTACGGGACATACTTACATTAAAAAAATTATTGACTATTTCACTGAAATTTAATTTTAACTGGACGCTCTGTATCTTAATTTGCTGAATCTGGTAAGCCTAATTAAATACTCTTTGTTTACATATTAACATGATGGGAAGATTTCTTGCTATAGTCCTATTAAATTATTTAAAAATATAGCTCTAACTTTCAAGCTTTACTAGGGCAAAGAAAATTAATTGCAGAAAAATGCTTATGATTCCCTAGTAACTGGGTTAGTGACAGCTGTCCCAGTGAACTTCCACCCGAAAGGGACTGCCAATCTCCTCTCTGGCTTTCTAGACATCTCTGGAGTAGTCTAAAGCAAAAGAGAACCATGAAGAAACCTAGTTTTCCTTGTCCTTTCGTGTCCATTTCACACGGCAGTTTACTAGTCATTTCCTCCTGGTCCTAACAGCCATGAGCACATCTGCTGCCAGTTCTGTTATCTGTCGTCATCGCAGCTTCTTCTTCGTCATCGTCTTCTTCTTCTTCTTCCTCTTCTTCTCCAAGGTTTATAGTAAATTCTCGGTGAGTAAAGATTCTGCCCTTCAGAATCTTGGGTCTTGAATGAACATCTGGATGGCATGCTTCCCTAACGGAGCTTGTGAAAGGTCTGGGCTGGTGAAGCAGCTGTTGGCAGAGCTGCTGTGATTGATTGGATGGCTGGAGATTGGAAGCCAGAGCCATTCGTCTGTAGCAACGTTTCATTTGCTGTGAATGCTCTGAAGCTTCTTTACCTTCATGGGGCCCAGGGACCAGTGTCAGTGAGTGGAAGGTGTGGAGCTGGGAATTGTGGAAACGGAGAAGGCAGTCGTGACATCACGTTGATAATTTAGGTGGCGCGTGCTACCAGAAGAGGAAGTGATAAAGGGTGATGTAACTTGGAGACACTCCCATTCAGAAACTAGGCATTCCCAAAGACAGTGTGACTCAGAAGGAAGCTGTATCTATCAATGTTCAATAATACATCAGACCTGTTTTACTTCTTAGTTTTTTCAACCCTTGAATCACCTTTCCTTTGTTCTCGTTGGATATAGAGCATGAGACCGTGGAGGGTGTAATTGCTGAAGAACCTAAAATTCCTCTAATACTGATTGATAGTATATTGAGGCAATAACACAACTTCAGACCCATTCAGTTATGAATCCATAGCATATATTACTGGTAGTTAAAAGAATAAGATGGAATGATGACTAGAGAAAGTGTTTACAGAATGCCTTTCTGCTTACCAAAAATTAATAATGGGGTTATTTTTTATAATCTATTTTCCTGACTCTTCAGAAAAGCATATTCCTATTCTGAGGACATGATGATGTGAATATGTAAGTCTTTACCTTGAGATTTTTTTTCATCAGCCCAGCCTTCTGTTACTTCCTAGGAGAAGGCAAAGGAGAGTCTCTAGAGTGTGGGTATAAGTGCTTAATGATGGTCGATTTTGGAATATTTTGGGAATTAGATGCTCTTCAAGTGATTTCAGAGGAGAGCCAAATTCTTTCAGTCTCTCTAATTTGCTGTTCTCAGCTTCGGCTTCAACTTATTCTGGTCCCCTCATGGTCGTTAGATGGCTGCCAGGAACCAGAGTTGCCATTTGCTTCCATGTTTGCATTCAGCTGGAGGAAAACACAAACCCAAGACCCCAAACCTTTCCTTCTGACATAAGGACATGGATTTTTCTCTCATTTTTTAGTTAAATTATTTGTTTTTAACTTATGATAAAACTCACTGCTTTTGCCATTATTAAGACATATTGGCTACAAGTTAAAGAAGCTGAATTTATTAAGGCAAAATGTTATCAGTTTTATGATAGATTGGTAGATTGTATCAGAAAGGCAACACCGGTATTTCCAATGCTACAGGCTCTTCCATAATCTTGCCACTACTGACCCCTCTCCCTCGCCCCCATCAAGAGATGGAGTCTATTTCTGCCCCCTGCGCCCTGGAACTGAGCAATATTTTGCAATTGCGTTGAGTAATGGAATGCATCTTGACTTTCGTGCCTGGTTCTTTCTCTTGGGACATAGACTTTGGGAATCCTGAGATGACATGTCAGAAGTTTGACCCCCCTGAAGCATCCCTGCTGGCCAGAGCCTGTGGAGGGACCTCATAGGATGTCTGAGGAGCTGCAGCTATTCCTGCCCTCAGCTACTGGAGTTTTCCAGGCCCAGGTGCCAGACATTTAAGTGATTGAGTCGTTAAGTGATTCCAGCTTCCAGCCTTTGAGCCTCAGCGGCTGATTCTGAGTGGAGCAGAGCTGACCTGTCCTCAGGGAGCCCAGACTCAGCTGCAAATCTCTTGAGTGAAAATACCGTGTCTTCAGAGAGTCAAACCTCACTTCTCAGGGGCACAGCTCTCAGATATAGGGGGACAGTATCAGTCACTGAAGAAGGGCTGAACTAAGAGAAACAAAACAGGCCAAATAAATTTATATATATATATGAACACTGAATTCAAACACTGCTTTTTTTCATAGCAGTTTTCTGTAATGCCCGAGTCTTATCAACAAGAAATGGGTTGTCACTGGTTAACCTTAGCACCAAGTATGATGTGACATCTTGTGTAACCCTCATTCTTATAAACCTGTCTGACATTTTATTGTCTGAGTCACGATTGACAATGAGGATTGACGTATGAATTGTGGCATTAAAATTGAATCAGTATTAAAAATCTGATTTAATATTATTCATAGTGATATAGTTTAAGTGTTCCTTACTTAGGCCCTGGTGATCAAAGCTCTCAAGTGAAAAAAACAATGGGTCCTTTTTCATACATAATGTTTGGATTTCACATCCTATTAAATACATTGGGTGTATGTATGGTCCACCATAAGGATTGAGAGGAAAAAGAAATTTTCTATTTTCTTTTCTTCCCTCTTTTCCTCTGAAAAACACCATTCCCATCTCAGTAGAAAATCCAAGATCTGGAGGCTCTTGTAGACCCAAGAGGCAGCCACTTAGGGGGACAGGGTCACACTTGGTCACTTCGGTACAATGAAAGCAAAAACAATGCTTCTGGCCACTTTCAGCTTTTGTCCCAGGCACACATGTTATAAATAATAAATCACCCATTGATCAACCTTTATTGCCAAGGAGATGGGCTGGCTTTAGGCCACTTCACAGTTCAGATAAAACCTCATCTATCATCTATCATCTATCTATCTATCTATCTATCTATCTATCTATCATCTATCTATCTCATATATCATCAACATCTATATCTATCTATCTACCATCTACCTATCATCTATCTACCATCTATCTATCATCTATCTACCATCACCATCTGTCATTTCTCTCTCTCCCTACTTCTTACTTCCGTGTGTGTACGTGTGCGCGTGTATGAAAAGGATAAAAGAATTAACTTGAGTAACTATGAACACTTTTAATTGACTTTCTCCTAGCTCTAACTCTGATTCCAGAGGCTTCTGGCTGAATTCGTTCATGTCAGCCTGGTGCAATATGCTCTTAAAAAAATCACAGGCAGCAGAGACCTCCTTGGTCTTCAGGGGTTGCAAATGTTGGGCTTGCACAGACTCGAAGTCACAGAGGAAATATAAAGCTCCTGCTAGGACAAGGACTTTTTGACATGCATGAACTTCCCCCTGCATAACTCAAGCCAGGGAATGAGTCCTACTGCTTTTTGTGGAAATTTAAACCAGCTATTTGGTTATGGACAAATCATGCCTGTACCGTATCTCTGCCTTGATGAACTTTACTATTTCATTCTATTCTATGACAGGAATGAAGTGGAAACACTGTCCTCAAAGCTACATATTTATATCTCTCTTAGGGGCTGGAGCATTCCTGGGAGGGGACCCAGAAATGTGTATTCCTATAGTAAACAGGGCGAGAAGGGCCAACTTGTAAGTAACTGTAGGACGATTCATATGAAAATGTCTGTCTACCACGCTGCTCTAGAAGTGAGCTTCTCCTTTGCACAAATATGCGTGAACAAGAAATCGTTTGGTTGTCGCTAAATTTGGAGAAAGAACCATGAAGTTTAGACTTTGAGCTGAATTAAACTACGTAGAGCGAAGGGGAGAAAGTTTTAAAGGAAGATGGCAGCCAATTTCTTTTGTTATTTAATGTTTTATTTTTTCAAGAACAGTTAACATTTACTAGGCACCTATTGGCCTCAGTCACTTGCATCTAAAGAGCAAAGCTAATTTACCCACAGCCCCTGTTCTTTAGATATGGTTAGCCTTACTTCCTAGCTCTGTTAACAACTATTCTACCATTAGCTTCAAGTTCAATTTTAATAATCTAATCCATAATTGTCTACCGCTCCCTGCCACAGGAACAAAAAAATTTGGGGGGAATAAGGCGAGCAGTTTACATTTTCTGTGGCTATTTCAAGTAATTGGCTCCAAAGTGAAATTATTGAGTTGGCCATGTTTATCATGTTCTGAGGGCATGGAACATGGAAGGAAATGGGCCCGTAGAAAGGGTTGGTATCCAAGAAAGTGTGAATGTGTGAAAATCCTATAACTGTACCTCCACTGGCCTAATATCCTGAGTCACTAGATGGTCAGAAGTATAGATAGAGTACAAAAGGAACAGCTGATGTACATTCATACTAAAAACCAAAAACAAAGTTTGTACAAGATGAACAGCAAATGAAATAGCTTCTATCCAAATAAAATCTCACACAGGTCATTTTTATACATACGTGGACACACACCCACACACGCACAGACACACGAGCAGGAATGTGTGTTTTGTAAGATAGGTCCTTGGAAATAGACATTCTTAGCAAATATGGATGACAGATCAATTGTAATTTATTTTCTTTTAACACTGTATCATCATAAAGAAAACTGGTATAAATGAAAAAATCTATTTCAAATATCTACATCTAAAATTTTAGGCAGTGAAAAAGCACTTTGTTGACAAGGAGTGTGGAATGATGGATGTTAATTGTCAGAAACTGCTGAATGCCTTGCTTAGTTGCCACAAACAAATTCACATATCAGAACGAACAATACTGCTAAATATTCCTTTTTTTCCCATTTTTTTTTCTGTTAAAACATACTGCGAGAAAGAAAAGAAAAACTGGAAATCCATACATCTTTCAAAAGTTTGAAATTGAAGCAATATTTAGAACCATAGATGAGGAAACGCCGCAGCATTGGTGTAATATACACAATGCGCTTTTCTTCTTTAATCTGTAATGTACATCAAATACTTTACAACAATGCATTAACAAAGGGCAAGAAACATCTTGCTGTACAGAGGAACCCCAGTGCAACTTGAAGCCTAGAATCACAACGGATGAAGAGAGTAAACAAAGCGTGAGAAGCCGTCCCTCTGAAGTGCGTGAACCACGCGCCTCTGTGCTTACAACCGTCACCCCGACCGCCTTCTGTGCTGCCTTCAGCCACATTCAGTGGAAAGCACTTTTTAGACTCCCCAGCCCGCACTAGAAAGGTGTTGTACAAGGTCAGACTGAGGATCACTTTCTACTGACTTTCAAGTTAACGTTCGATTCATTTAGCTTTCTAAGATAGCTCTTAATGTGTCCTTACTGGTTATCCCAGCCTTCCTATGGAACAGGCTTTAACGAACTAAATTTGCAGGGGAAAAGAAAAATAGCAATGTCTGTGGTCTGCATGCACATGCACTGTCCCCGGTGCCGCCTGCCTCACACCCAGGAGTCGGGGGATGCGGGGTAGTGGCTCGTTTCATAGTTCAGTTCACTGTAGGGACGGGCAGCGGAGTAGAAGTCGACGTAGTTGCCCGTGGACTTGAGTCCCAGGTGCATGTACTCGCTGGCCGGAGGGCGGTGGTGGACCTGGTCCTCGAAGAAGGACTCGTCGTAGTTTCTCGTGGAATTCGGAAACGGCTGGTAGGTCTCGTAGTCTTTTCTGCTGGGCTCCTGTGGGACTGGCTGTGCTGAAACCTGCCCAGAAAAGAAGATCCACCTGGGTTAGCGCGTTTGCCCTTGACCCGTCCTCCCCCGCCGCCGATGCGCTCAGCCCTCCCTCAAAGTCAAGGCTCCGAACGTCCTCCACGCAGTCACCAGTATCGCGCTTCTCCTGATTGACTTTCCTTTTTGAAGTTGGTTCCTGAGTCCATGCGCTATCATTCTAGGTAATCTTTTTTTTTTTAAATTGTTATTACGGTAAAGTATACATAACATAAAATGGACCATTTTAATCGTTTTGTGTATAATTCAGTGGCATTAAGTACATTCGTCGCCTGTGCCACCGTCACCACTATCCATTTTCATAACTTTTTCATCATCGCAAACAAAAACTCTGTATCCATTAAGCTTAAGTCTCCATCCCACCCTCTTTTCGCAGCTGGTGGCAACTGCCGTTCTATTTTCCGTCTCTATGAATTTCACTAGTCTAGGTACCTCAGAGAAGTGGAATAATAGATTACTTGTCCTTTGGGGTCTGCCTTCTTTCACTTAACATAATGTCCTCAAGGTTTATCCATGTTGTAGCATGTGACAGAATTTCCTTCCTTTTTAAGGCTAAATAATATTCCATTGTATGGAGAGACCACATTTGTTTATCCATTTATCCACTGATGGACACTTGTATTATTTCCACCCTTTGACTATTGTGAATAACGCTGCTGTGAACATGGGTGCACCAGTATCTGTTTGAGTCCCTGCTTTCAATTTTGGGGGGGTACGTACCAAGAAGTGGAATTGTTGGATCTGATGGTAATTAATTCTATGTTTAACTTTTTGAGAAATTGCCAAAACTGCCATGACAGGTGAACCATTTTACTAGTTAACCTTTTTCAAATTAAAGAGGTTTACACTAGACACTACAGAACACAAGTAATTTATATTCATCTTTCCTGTGTTTTCTCCATCACGCCTGGGTGCTGTAATCTCAGACAAAGAGAAAGTGAAGACGTACAACGTCTAACGGTCACTTGGGCATCCTCCTGCCAGCTCGGAGGGCTGTAATCAATACCTCTCTGGAGGACGGAGGCTTCCCGGTAATAGGGCCATTCCATCACACCTGCCTAAGTGACCAGGTACCACAGCCTCAGAAGGATACAGAGAAGCATGTAAGAAGAAGAGGGAATCCACTTCAAATACGCTATGATCTGGAGAACCAAAACATTTCCTAACTTGGCTCAATGAAGAATTGATGGGACTCGAGAATAAGGTGGGATTATGAAGACTCTGGTTGGGGGGGAGGGGTCTCCAGACTTGTCCAATGTCCCCCAGTCCACCTCAGCGTGCCCCGTTTCCATTCCTGTCCTCTGCAGTTTACTGTCTGATGCAGGGGGCCTTTCGGGAGTAAAGGGACCACGGGATCCTTCGGGATACGTGAAGTCTAGAGTTCGTTCCCTCCGCCTGGCTTTAAGGACAGTAAAACAGACAGTGTTCAGAGGCTGATCATTAGCATTTCTATGTCGGGGCCTAGCTATCCCCTCCCCACTGCCTCTGCGGTCCCTTCCTAAGCATCACGCTCCCCAAGTGAGGATACCCGCAAGGCGTGGGGGAAGGACCATGCCCACAGCCACTGCATAATGGCATCCACAAAGCTCCTCGAGTGCAACGATTGTGCAGGAGGTCTGGGGGGAACGATGGAACACTCCTAAAAAAGCACAGTTTGATCACCTGCCAGTGGACTCGGTAATTCCCTACTAATTTAACTAAGGTTCAGCATGGAAACATCCTCTAGAAATTGGTCTTAGTTAATAGATCATGATTTGTAATTAGCAAGTTGTGTGTGAATGAATGCTTCTAATGGCCTGCCCGCAATTCTTCTCTCAAGTAAGCGCAACTCCCTCTTTTATATGTAATTGATTTACGCTAGTAACCGACCTGCTCTTCAAAGAAGTGGTGAACTTCATCATAGCTGCCATCCAGGAGGCCTCACACTTCCAGATAGTGGTGGCTGAATGAATGAGGTTTCTGTCTACCCGTGAAAGTCCTCAGAGCGTAAACGTGTGTTAGCCTAAGAGCCTGGGCATGAGGGGGACGTTTGGAACTTCAACATCTGCAATGAAACGTTGCTAAGACCACGTCTACCTGATCACTGGGATAGGCTAAGGCGCCCTTTGCTGGTCTGTGAAGAGCTGAGCGCTACGTGGAACTTCGCCACTCCATCGCGGTGCTGCCACCCAAGTGTGGAGCATACAAAGGATTAGAGTTGGGAGGCTTGGAAAAATTACACAGGGAGGGAACTAGAATTTACTGGTTCTATTTCAGTGGGCACTGTATACAACATTTAACAAATTCTTCTTCGTTTACTCTTGTATATGTATGTATGCATACATATACGGATGCATGTTTATGTCTGTGTATATCTATCCATCCATCCATTTATCCATCTATCATCTACCTATTTATCTATCTAATCTATCTCCTCTCCCTCCACCCTTCCTCTCTCTGAATTTCTCCTTCCTTCCTTCCTTCCTTCCTTCCTTCCTTCCTTCCTTCCTTCCTTCCTTCCTTCCTTCCTTCCTTCCTTCCTTCCTTCCTTCCTTCCTTCCTTCCTTCCTTCCTTCCTTCCTTCCTTCCTTCCTTCCTTCCTTCCTTCCTTCCTTCCTTCCTTCCTTCCTTCCTTCCTTCCTTCCTTCCTTCCTTCCTTCCTTCCTTCCTTCCTTCCTTCCTTCCTTCCTTCCTTCCTTCCTTCCTTCCTTCCTTCCTTCCTTCCTTCCTTCCTTCCTTCCTTCCTTCCTTCCTTCCTTCCTTCCCATCCATCCATTTATCCATCCAATTCCCGATTTATAGATGAAGAAACCGAAGGTCAGAGAAGATAAGAAACTTGTGCAGGATGCCATGGCTCGTGGTGGGGTGAGGCTGGGATGTGAATGCCCACCTGGCTGACTCCAAAGTCCATGTTCTCTCCGAGGCAGGAGCACAGTCTCAGTTCAGCCGAGGTGGCTCCACCTCGGGGGGCGGGCAGCCTCACTGAGTTGGCTCCAGACCCTGTGATGAGAAGGGAGGCCATGGACAAAGGAAACCAAGACGAGGCCTGACTTCTCTGTGCTGGTCTCAGTAACCAGGGGAGGGGCAGTGCTAGAGCTTGGGAGGTCTTCAGGGGAAGCTACTTACGAGGCTCGTGGCCCTCCTCCACGGTGGCTGCTTCTTTCTTTTTTTTCTTTTCTGGCACAGCCTGTTTCAAATTTCTTGCTGCTGCTATGTTCTCTCTGGCTGGTGGACATTTTTTGGGTTGAGCACAAGCTTATTTTAGTCTCACATCAGGAGTTACCTTCTTCAGTTCGTTCGTAGTGTTCCTAAGGTCCCATATCAACCCCTTCTCAGGTTGAGTTCTGCAGTTTGGAGAATTTGTGTGAACGAACCACCCAGAACAGCTGATCGTGGCACAGCTGTGTTTGAAGGGATTAAATTTGCTCCCTGGCCCAGTGGTATGGATGTCGGCTGGTAAGATGCATTCACCGCGGAGGTGTGTTGGCTGTATTTTGTCATTTACTTTTAGAGACTATCTGACAGTGTTCAAGATCAGGCACGTGAAATGCTCCCCAATACCAGCCTTCCCCATAGAGGAGCTAAAATAAATGCTTTTTTTTTTTTTTTTTTTTTTTTTTAAACATCACACAGTGTGGACAAGCCAGACTTCCGTAAAGGAGGTGGAATGATGCTCATATCCCACAGCGGTGTATTCTGAATCTGAGTCTCTTGTGGTCCAGAGGAGCCCTGGCACATCCAAGGAGCCTGAGGCTGTTGTCTGCTCTGCTTAAGGCAGCGTCCTCTCTGGGAAGGGAAGGCGCCACCAGCTGGCTCACGTGGCCATCGCTGGGGTCCGCGTTCTCGGTGCTGTCCTGTGGTTCCTGCTCCCACAAAGTCATCCTTGCTGAAAGCTTTCCTCAACAGCAGAATATTTAGTTTAAATTACGAAGGACAGTGCTCCTTTTCCACCTCCCATCCCTGTAGCACACTGATGGAAGACTTCTTTGTATTCCTCACTGAGTTCGCCCACAAATTGAATGTATTCCTAACACAAGGGAAATAGCCGCCCACTACAGACCTTCCAAGTCTACTGAGCAGTGAAAGCTGAAGACTCAGGGTGTTATCACACAATGAATGAGGCCGTGGTGAAGATTAGTGCTTCTCAAAGTGTGGTCCCACCACGTGGCCCCACGATGCACCAGCATCGCCTGGGAACTCGTTAGGGGTACAAATTATTGGGCTCCATCCCAGACCCACTGAATCAGAACACCTGGGGTTGGGGCCCAGTAATCTGTGTTTAACAGTCTTCCAGGGGATCCTGACTCACCCTCAAATTTGAGAACCAGTGGTATACAGGAGGGCACATGGGACAAGAGGACAGAAGAACCAGGCTGGAGTCTTTGCCTCTTCCTGGCTTCTTCAGGTGACTGGGGACGAACCCTTACCCTCCTCGAATCCCAATTTCCTCAGCTCTGGGGATAATTTGACTTGCCTGCCCACCTGGCAGCCAGACCGAGGACCTCAAGATGCCATTTTTACTGTTGTCAGTAATAATTTGAAAACCAGTCAGCAAAACACCAAAACCCTTTGTTTCTAGTTTATGAACAAAAATCCTATTGCACTGATTCGAAACTGGAGTGGCAGGTAGTCACGTGGTGTGTGCCACAGCTGCGAAGCTGCCTGGCTGCTTCTCTGCTGAGTCAGGGGAAGCCCTCCTCCCAGCTCCTGCCCCGGCCCCTCCCTTGCTTGGCCACGCATCCAGGGCTGTTGCCTTATTTTCAGATCTCATTGTCTTTGGCTCGTCCCAGAGATCCCCCTGTAACTAGTTTCCCTCGGTGAATCACTTCTTCTCTAAGATGAATCTCTGTCCAGACTCCTCTGCAAAGCTCATGAGGCCCAGCTTTGACACCGAAACTGAATGGACCCCAGCACATCCCTCCCGGTTAAATTTTTCAAGCTGGCCATTTACCAGCTACGAGGTTGTGAAGTGGCTTTTAGCCCAGAAAAGTTCCAAAAACAAAAGCCATCTGTGATAACCAACCACGCTCACATGGGCAGAAGATCCACATCATGGACGCTGTTTACAAGGTCATCTCCAGAAGCACCCATCTGCAAGAGGAGCAGATGGCCAACTTTTTTGAATGGTCAGGATGGTCTTCCCTTACCGAATTCCCAAGAGGGAAGGCTGTAAGTAAAGTCAAAGTGTATTCTGATAACAGAGTCCAAAACAAGTAAAAGCTTTATTATTTTCTCAAGTCACTGGAGTGTCATAATGATTTTCTTGGAAATTTTTTTTTTAGGTAAAAAACAACTCTCTTTGGTGGACATTTCAAAAATGTTGCTTGATATCAGAATGGAGTTAACAGTCCAATTGCCCCCTGCCCTCGGCGGGACCCCACAGGACTCAGCTCTGCTGGGGGCCGGCCTGCAACATCTCCCCTGTGCTGACAAGTGGCTCAGAGCTTGCTCTCCATCCAGACTGAGTTTCAGTACATCCACCTGAGACACCGTAGCCTTGATGTTTCACACCGAGGTTGAGTCGAGTTCATCCTAGGGCCTCCTGGGCAAAAGGCTGCATACAATAGGCTGTGCTCACTCTCTCGGGGCGGGGATGCCATCTTAGTGCGTTAATTCCAATTTTCTTAAATGCTCAGAATAGGCTTGGGTGAAAAGAATGTGCCTCTTAGAACCATTGTGGACTGTCCTCTAAATCTAGATTGCAAGCAGTCTGTTGGAACGTACTGCAGCCACACTGTGCGATGCCAAGGACCCCTGGGCCACACCAGGGTGTTTCTTCTTTGCCAACAATAGTGGGATTCCCTGGAGATAAAGGCTGATGTAGAACAGGCTGATTCTGTTGATGAGCTTCTCTTGACCTACAGAAGCTGAAGACTGATCTTATGCTCTTGGATGCAAAACCAGGGTCCTATCATATCCTGACAAATATCTTTAAGAGCTGGAGACCACTGGCTCACTGTACCTGATATTTGCTGAAAGAAAAAGCATTGATTTCCATAAATAGAGTTGGCATTTCCATTTTCCTTTATGTTTGGGTAGGCATGTTGATCTGCAAATAGTTGGGGGCCACCCCTGGTGACCTCTTGTCTAGAGCTCATGCCCCTCTGTTTATTCACTGACTTCTTTGCTTTTAGCAAAGACCAGAACCGTGTCCTCCTCCTTCTTCCCTTAGAAACGGTCTTGCGCCAGACATTCCACCTGCTGGAAGGGAGTCCCCTTCCTCTTCAAAGTTGCTGCCCTGCTGGGTGGTGAGAAGTGATCAAAAACACACATTTCCCTTCCATGTTTACTTTCATCTGGTTACTGTGATCAAGCAAACAGCTTTCAGGTTTATCTTTTCAGTACTATTTTCATGACACATGGCAAGAATCTAGAGCATCAGAAGCCAGTTCTGGAAACGATTACCAGTAGCCAAGAGTTATAAAGAATGTCAGTCTTTCTGTGATGACCACCATGGGGAAAGACAAGTATGACGTTATTCATCAATAAAGGAGCAGAGGCGGTGCCTTCTTGCTTTTATAGTTCCCCTTAGAACCAGAGAGAAAACGAGCCCTCAACGAATATTTGCTAAATAAAACACACGCAAAAACACAGATGGATTCTTTTAAGTATCTACCAGCCAGGGTTCCTCAAATTTCAACATCCACACGAATCACCTAGACACCTTAACAAAATGCAACTCTGATGCAGAAGACCCTGAACGGGTTAGGGTTAGGGTTAGGGTTAGGGGCCAGAGAAGCATCTCTTCTGTGTTTCTAACAAGCTCCCAGGTGATGTTGTTGTTGCTGGTTCCCCCACTAGCCTGAGCAGCGAGGCATAACACCATGCCTTCTATTCAGTTGTTTACATTGAACTTGATCTATTTTATTGTTAACTGTCATGTATAATGCATGCTTTCTTCCGAATAAGAATTGGCTGGGTTACAGGAGCTACTTAATCCATGCCTAGTAATTAGACAATTTGTCTAGTAACCAGCATCTTACACTTGCCGTAACTAAGACCTGATGCCGCCAAAAAAACAAAAGATTGCTTTCAAACCTGAGGCTGTTCTGATGACTGCCACCACCCACGTGTATGCTGTGTCCCACGTGAGCGGAGAGCAGAGGGGACCATTATTTTCTTTTTCCATTTTTTATGCATGTTAAATAGAAACTAACTTATTTTTTGCACTTCCAAGGTATTTCACAGGAGTCGAAGGGAGAAACGAACACCAACGTGCTACCTCTCTTTTACCTGGTTATGTTTGATGTCTTCAGCGGGCGCACCATATGAATTCCTATACAAAGTTGAAATTCCAGTATTTTGAGCTGAAAGCAAAAGAGAAACAAAAGTATTAGCACAGAACGCCAGACTTCAAATGAGGAATGATGGTTATCGAGACCAGTTTTGCCCTGACAAAGCTTGGTGTCTCATGGATCATTCCAGATGGAAGAAATTCGTTAGCCCTGAACACTTCGTTTTACATACAGACATTAAGAAAGAAGAACAGTTATTCTATAAAATCCCCTTTGCACGTCAGCCTCTTGCAGTAACATTCAGCTTGCAGACAGGGTCAAGGCAGGTGCAACAAACAGATGGTCATCTTGCCAGTTCTATGGCCTTGTTTTCTGGTGAAAACTGGCAGATAATAAAAGCGCGTCACC
The DNA here is from genome assembly GCF_002837175.3 of Physeter macrocephalus. Lineage (NCBI taxonomy): Eukaryota > Metazoa > Chordata > Mammalia > Artiodactyla > Physeteridae > Physeter > Physeter macrocephalus. Next base: position 25,018,295 of record NC_041221.1, read on the forward strand.
TGCACTGAAGCATGAAGGAATCTGGATCGGCCGCTTTGTTTTTAGCTGGGGAATGACAAGAATGAAATTTCTAATTTGAGCTCACAGAAGTGCTTGATCATCTTTGAGAGAGACAGTTCATTTCTCAACGGCCTGAAGGATGGGCAGGAAACACCACCCGCCTTTGCCCTGCGCATCTGGGCGGCTGCGGCTTCGGAGTCCTGTTCAACACAGAGATGGAAGACTCCCACCCTGTCTTGTGACCAGCCTGTGTTCTAGACAAAAGGAAGGAAGGTCTCCTCCGGTTGCCAGCAGCTTCCAAAGTCTGGGCAAGATGCCCACTTGCCTGCCCCCTCACCAGGGGCCCTTGAGGCTGCTGTCACAGGCCTAGAGGAAGGGCCCAGGGCGAGACTCCCCTCATAGCTGCTAAAAGGTCCTGGTTTAAGAAAGCTCTGGAAAACATTGTCTGTTGAGTGTCAGCGGGTATCTAAAACACTCTAGATATCAAGACAATTTTATCTTTTGCTTCCAGTATCTATGGGATCATGAAATAGGATGACACACCATCTATTCTCTCAGAGATACAGGCCACCAAGTCAGTATAATCTATCATTCCACCCATGTTTATTACTAAAAGCACATAATAGCTGTGCAATAAAACTCCTCTTGGGAAATTCTGCTTAGAATGTGAGAGCTGAGAGCCCACTTCCCGTTTTAAAGACCACTCTGATAGACTCTCTGGTTGAACGCCCATCACTCCTGTCTCTGCATCACTGCGGAAACCACCATCCCTCGCCTGGACCACCGCTACAGCATCCTTCTCAACGGCCCGGCTTCCACTCGGCCCAACCTGCTCCTCCATCCACCCTGCTCCCATCACCTGAGCGATCGCCATGTTAGGCAGACCGGATTATGTCACTCAATTCCCTGCCCGCTGTGATTATGGTAAAAGCTGAGCTCCCATTATGGTCTTCGAGGCTCCGTGTGATCTGGTCCCGGCCTGACTTCCTGCTCTTCTTCCCACAGTTTAGGGAGCTGTGCTGGCCCTCCTTCCTGGCTTGAGCATCCAAATTTATTTTGCATCAGGGATGTTGGACTTCTTGATGCTTCTCCCTTTAACTTGCTTGTTCCAGACTCTGGACTACCTCTCCTTGTTGATATTCGGGTTTCAGCTCAAACGCCTCCTCCTTGACCATGTTAGTTAAAGTTACCCTGCCCACCTGGGGCCCTCTATCCCTTTACCCCATTTATTTCCACCATCACACGCAACACCAAGCGCTATTACCTTGTTAGTGAGTTTGTTTCATGTTTACCTTGTGTATTACCTCCCTTCACCTAGGAGATAAGAAGCTCCACGAGGACAGAGATCCGTCTGTCCCGCCACCTTTGTAGGCTGCCCCAGCATCTGGCACAGTGCCTGGCCTTGAGGGATGCTCACAGAGTGAGTGCTTTCTTTGCTGAGTGAATGAATGAATGACTAAACCTTAGAAAAATCTGCCTTTAGAGCTACAACCTGCTGATGGAAAATGTTACTCCAAGGATAAGGTGAAAATTTTTTTCTATTACTCAGAATAAAATGCATTTTTTTGGGGTAGAATGTGCATTTTTATAGCCTTGGCCTCCCTCCCTGTTGGGCTTGTGGCTTCCGAGCTGAAGATGTTTCTACTGGAAGTTCTTTCCTCCTGCTCTTTGGCGCACTTCACCTGTTTAAAGGAGACTGTGTAGCTGAGATTGAACTTGTGGCCTTTCCGGATACATGAAGCCCATGTCTTCACAGGTGCTCTGCCATGTGTATGTGTCTGAGCAAAGAGTCAACTCGTAGGGAAATGCCTTTCTTTCTTTTTTTTTATAGGCCCCGATTTCCAACTATATCAATAGAGTGAAGATTAGAGCAGCTTTAAAAGGCATGAGTGAGATACTGAAACAGAATCGACCACTGGATGTTAAGGTATTTGGGAAGCTCAGGTGGGAGGGCAAACTCCCCTGGTGAATTTTAAAGTCAGGCCGTGTAGCTGCTGGGATCACACAGCCCTCCTCTGATGCGTGCTTCTGAGCACGTAACGCTCCTAGGGAATCATGACCGCGAGAAATAGCTATAACAGTGCTGCATGCCTGAATGAACAGCTGCCTTCGGCTTTCTGAGGGCTCCTCAGAGGCAGAGAAACACTAAGGAGAGAAGACATTTTAAGAGACGTCTAAGCTGGAAACTGAATACAGAGAAGGCAGGTGGAGGGGAAGCCTGGAATATAAACCCAGATGGATCTGCATTTCTGAGAGCTCAGGAGAGGAGATGATGACCCAGGCAAGGAACTGCTTTTCACTTTAAAGCTTTTGCATGTTGCGTTTTGAGGGTGACGTTTCCCATGGTTTTCCCACAGCAAAGGGAATGTTTCCTGGGGGGGACGTGGTATAAGACATCCCCTGATGCCTTAGAGACAAGGAAGACGGCCGTTTTTCAGATGATTGTTCAATACACTGAACTTTAAATGCCCCCTGGATTTATTGGTGAATGACAAAAAGTACTGCTTGGGATATGGAGGCCCCAAGAAATCTGATCTGCCAGTAAACGCTGGAATGATGGACATTTGCTAAAGGGAAGCAGAACAGAGGTTGGCAATTCATCATTTCCATCCCTACACGAAATGTTGATTTCCACCCGGCTTGGCTGGGGAGCTACTCTTACCATCGTAGACGGGGGCAAACACACCCACCAACCTCACCACCAACACTGCCTCCACCTCCTCCATCAGCAGCAATATCACTGTGATGCTACAACAACTAACTTTTACCCAGTACTTGTTGGCTTAAAGGGAACCTTCTTGTATAAACATATTATTCAATAATGACCTCATGTTCTTCTAGGCTTGCTACATGATTGATGGTGTAGTTTTGAATTGCATTTTTAAGTGTTAGAGCAAAGCGTTTAAGCCTCTAAATAAGTTTGGAAAGTTACGTATATCTCAATGCTGCAGTTGTCAAGATCCCTGCCATTTTCTAGGAAGATTAAACATCTAGAAACACATTAGATTTTCTTTTTTATTGTCTGACGTGTGCAGAGCAGGATCACGTACCACTGGGACTATTTCAACACAAACACCGCGATGAAAAACCTTTGGAACGATTCTACCGGCCGAGAGAGTTAAAGAGAAAAGATCAACTTAAATAATAACAGTCGATTTCACAATTATTCTTGTAATTATAGTCTCGCTTTGTTATCCCTGCCTGCTGGTGATGTGGCCACCTAGGGCGATAATAATCGAAAAACAAAGGGGTCAGGTGAATCTCGTGTCACCACTGCTCTGGAGTAATCAGTACAAATTAGATTCTCCACCGAATATCTCGACTCCAGGGACTTGGCATTCAGATTCATGAGCTTCTTTGTTCATGCTCAGCTACAACAGGCGACAACACGTATGGGGAAGAGAGAACCAGAGAACGAGAATCAGAAGGTACGTCCTATGTTGGACTTCCCTGGCGGTTCAATGCTTAAGACTCTGCACTTCCAGTGCAGGGGGTGCGGGTTCAATCCCTGGTCGGGGAACTAAGCTCCCACATGCTGCGGGACACGGCGAAAAAAAAAAAAAAAGAAGGTATGTCCTACGCCATGCGTTCAGTTCTCCATTCAGGGGACGTTTCAGGCGTGAGGGTGAGGCGTTCCCTGGTGGAGTGTGTACGTGGAGGCAGAGCGCTGAGCTGGGCTGGGTACCACGAGCATCTGTTTATGAGGCTCTCCTTTCTGCAGCCGGGGAGAGTTACCATGGAAACCACGGCCTCTGGGGTAAATACAGTTACCACGAGAAAAGTTTATCTTAGACGTCCTGCGTCCAAAAGACGTGTCAATAAATCATCCAATTTGTCTATTCTGTTTCCCTGCAGGTCTGCACCTAAATAATATCAGGGAGACTTACCACACGCTTTTAAGATTCTTCGGAATAAGAGGGTCTCAGTGTCTGTTTAGGGTTGCACCCTTGTACTGCAGTTTTATGAATGCCCTAATCTGACCCTGTTCTGTTGAAGTCCCTATGGTCTGCTGTCAGGAGGGGCCCATCTCCACATCCATGCGGCAAAGGAGGGTGCGGAATCGCTGGTTAGAGACCCTGATGGTTGCCGCAGCTCTGCTTTCAAGGCATAACCCCCGCCGCCCTGCCCCCCATCAATAACGCCAAATCGTGCTCCTGGACGAGGAGCGAACCGGGGCAGGAGGGAGGCGTGGGGGGAGCCTGGAGGGGCCGATGAATGTGGACCTCGAGCCCCACCCCAAGGAGAGCTGAGTGAAGGCTGGCCACGAGGAGGGCTGGCCAGGGCGCGCGGGGGTAAATGGCACCCATGTTGGCCTCCACAGAGTCCCCGCTGATGAGCCAATGGGTGCGGTTGGGGGAGTGAAGGACGAAGGTGCGTGAAAGATCAGTGCCTCCCTAGGGAAACTGAGGTCAGTGGTTCTGATGAATCTTCCTGGGAATTTGTCATGGCCAGAGAGTGGTTTCATGTCAAGAGGGGAAAATGCCCACAGCAGTTCTGTGGGTTTCCCTGAAATCCTCTCTTCCTCTGCTTCTCTGCCCTCCCCTCCCCTTCCCTCCCTTCCTTTTCTTGTCCTCTTTCTCCTCCCCATCCTAATGGGCAAAGCTTGGCCCACCATCTTGGGTCATGTCAACGAAGAAGAAATCTATGGTGACCTCGTTCTCTAGTTTAAGAAAATATCACGAACTGGGCAAGTGAGAAGGAAAGGGGTAGGGAAAGAAAGAAGAAAAAAATGTGTGCAGAGAGCATTTTCTCTTAGCTATTCCAGGAATAAGATGCTCCGTTTTTATACCTCCAGCTTCATCTCCTCACGGCCAATCCCTGGGAATCTTCGCTATCAAGCTCTCAAGTCCTGCCGAGCTGCCAAGCACAGCTGAAGCCTGAGGTCCCAGCCCTCTGCCCTGCCCCAGGTCCTGTCACGAACTCTGCAGAGGAACCGTGCACAGCCAAGCTCACCTGTCATGGTGTCTTTCCTGGAAGTGTGTTCTCCTTTAGTTCCGTGGTAAGTGGCGTTGCTGCCAGTGGACTCATAGTCTGTTTTTCTTTCTTTGAGGCTGATCATTTCCCGAGGTGAAGCTGGGGCACTTGCTACATAAAGAAATCGGAAGGATGACTTTCTGTGTCTCATTCCACAGCACGTATAGCTTTTTCACACAAACAGGTAAAGTCATAAATGCACCTGGCTCAACACAGGTCAGTATGTGTACGTGGACCTGTCGATTTTTATTTTTGTTCTTTTGGTTCTTGTCTTTCCCCCTTCCCTTACTCCATGTCACTTGGTGCTTTAGAGTTAAGGGGACACGCAACTTGGAGGCAGGGAATTAGGGACTATATCCTGGGAGCACCTTCCCTACAGAGACATCCTCGTGGGGATGTGACCTGCGCAAGGACAGTTTCAAGAATGAGATCCGTCTTGGTTGCTTTTTCTTTCTTTTTTCTTTTCCTTTCTTTCCCCTCCCTCCTTTCTTTTCTTCTTCCTTCCTTCCTTTGAAAAAATTAGATGTGTTTCAGAGGAGCGATTACTGATACTGAAGAATCCCTGATTAAATCAGACGCGCTTTTACTTAAACACGTTTCACGCAGAAACGGCCCTATAGGAAGGCAGAGGATGACGTGGGGGACCAGTAGAGCCCCACCCACCGAGGTCTTCTCCATCAGCCTGGGGGCTGGGCTGGGGGGTGTGGTGTGAGAGCACCTGTCTCCTGATGATGGGGGTCCTTGCTCCATCTCAAACTCCCCTAACGATCTCCCACACACACCTTGCGCCCCGGTCCCTCGCTGCCTGTCGGACCTGGGGACTGAGCCCTGCCAACCGTTTGTGTCTTCGTGTCTTCAGTGATGGGCTGTGATTAGAGGATTCCCTTAGGAATTCCACGATTCTTTAACAAACTGGGCCCAGAACAGAGGAAAACCTGAACTTGGACTTAAGGAAGCAAACAAAAAGAGGTTTAGTTTTCTTTAAAGATCAGATGGATTGTGAGCAACTAAGCCGCCCTGCCAGTGCAGAGATGTGCTGGGAGAAGTGGAGGTTAAGTGTGTGGGCCGGCGCTAAGGCAGCTACCGTGCGCCCATCCTGTGGGCTGACCTCACATTGGTCTCCTTGCTCCTCAATGGGGCCACTCGCATCCCAAGCTTAGTCAATTGCGTCTCACCCATTCTGAGCGCAGCCGTGCTACTCTTCGGGCCCAGAGCCTTCCCCAGCTTCCATGCCCGAGGGCAGTGCTTCATAAGCTTGTTTAACCTTAAGACTCACCTGAGAACCTGGGGATCACAAAACCCGACCCTGGACCTTGTGAATCTGAATTTTCAGCTGGGCCTAGGAGTCCAAATTTAGCAAGCATGCCTGGTGGATCTCTGGGGAACTCCGAGTTTTAGGATAAAGCTCATTTTCCTTCACTAGTGTCCAAGCCCCTCCCCAGTCAAGCCTCAGTTTGCCCTTCAGCTGTTCGTTCACACCCTCTGCAGGGTCCCCCAGCTGCAGCCCACTGGGCCTGCTTGCTGCCTATCTGAGTCACTTGATACATTTCACCAAACGTAGTATCTTCTATGTGCAAAGCCCCGTGCTAGACACGGGGGACAAAAACACGAGTCACAGCACGCTTTCTGAAGTTGAGGAGCTCTTCATCGGGTGAGGAAGTGAAACCAGAAGACAGCTCAGTGGATGTCTTAGCCAAGCGCTGGGAAGGTAACAAAGGGGGCCTTTGCCCATCCTTTCCTGAAAGGCCCCCTACCCACCTCTCAGACCTGTCAAATAAAATCAAGGCTCACTGCTGAGATCTTGAAACCCTCAGAGATTTCCAATCCTAGCTGCCCATCAGAATTAGTTACCTAGAATACTTAAAAATACACTGATGCTTGAACATGCCCCCCAGCCAGTGGCACCAGAATCCCTGCGTGTAAATCCAATGAGAAGGCAGGGAAGAAACCTGCAATTGTTCCACGTAACTCAACTGGGCTCTGGGTCCAGTTCCTGCGTGTTCTCAGAACACGGGCTGCTGCGTCTCACTCACCCCCTCCACCTCTGCCCTATCTCCTCTCTTCTCTCTCCATCTTCCTCTCTGGGGAGAGTCCCCTCCTGCCCTTGCTCCTAGATCTTCTGCATAAAGATCTGAATTTCTGATTGCCCTTTTATGAGTCACTGCCAGGCAATCGTTAAGGGACAATATTTTGGAGCCTCTTGACCAAAGCTTTTAAAATGAGAATCCGATATTGCACAGATGGTGGGGTTTACTAAACTATGTCAAGTGTGTAATTATCTCCTGAGACCTCACACACAGCGGTCCGAGTCTCCGGTAAACCAGGAGGATACTCCTGGAAAAATCACATCACGCCAACAAGCGTTTATTAGGTGTCTTTGAAGTGCCTTGCCTGGGTACCACCAGGCAGTGCCCTACCTGCATCCCTGGGATGCTGACATCCTGTAAGGCGCTGCTTCTCTTTCTGGGCGCCTTCCAATCTATTATATTATTCCATCTTCCTGACACTGATTGGTTCTTCATAATTAGAGCTCTTAAAGACACTGTCCTTTAGCTTCCAAGACTCACTGCTCTTTATCTTTTTACGAACTATGAAAATAACATGTGCAAAAGGCCACCTCCATGCTTCTGAGGCAGGTGGAAGTTCCTCCAGTTACACGGGGCTTCCTAATTCTCGTTCAGCGTGGGGCTAAACGTTAGAAGCGATAACACCGCGCTAAAAAGATAAGTTTTCACGGGGCTGGGAGAGGGTAATCTATTTCAGTCAGTCAAATATTCCCCATTCGTTTCTGATTCTCCCCATCGTTATGACAGTAAAGTATGGCGTAAAGTTTCATGACAAACATCCTCAAGGGCAGAGGGGCCACCCTGCTGGGGAGTGCTCCGTACCACGCCCTTGAGACCCAGCCCAGAAAATATAGTTTCCTCAGCAGGAGGAGGGCAGCGAAGAGCAAGGAGAAACTTTTCTTAAATAAAAGCCTCTATCTGTGCGTGTGTGTGTTCGCCCATATAAAATTATTTATTATACATTGAATAAAACAACAATAAAATCTATATCACTTATATACTAAACAGTGTGCTCATATTTTGCCTTTAATTATGTCTTTAATCCTTGGCATCACATAATGTGACTGAAAAAGGGTGTAAAAATAAGGTATCTTTACAAGGAGATAAGAAAAGTTAGTTCCAAATTTAATAAGAATGAGACAAGGGGGGAGGAGCAATATAGCAGTAGGGGATTAGGAAGTATAAACTATTATGTATAAAATAAGCTATGAGGACATACTGTGCAACACAGGGAACACAGCCAATATTGTACAGTAACTATAAATGGAGTATAACCTTTAAAAATTGTGAATCATTGTATTGTACACCTGTAACTTATATAATATTGTACATCAACTATACTTGGATAAAAAAATTTAAAAGAATGAAATAAAATTAGAAAAAGTTAAATTGAATGATTTAAAAGTTACAGTTGATTGTAATATGAATATATGAAATGATGTATCTGCTGGTTTACAGGTAATAATAAAAAGCAAATCAGGTACGGAACAGTAACGAAAGCCTCAATGACGGTTTTCAAACATAGGTCATTCTCAAGGAGGAAAGAGCACACCCTCTCTCCCCTACTCTGTTATCCCACACCTAATCAATAAAATGCAACCTAAACTATCTTAAGTGGGTAAAATGTCCATGGAAAACCCTGATTTGCAAACACTTGGCGGTTTTATATATTCCTATTCCTCCCTGAATGCAGGTCCAGTATGTGCATTTCATGCCTGTGACACCTGTTGTTAGAGGATTTTAGAAACCTGTTAGAAAGATGTTTGTTCTGAGTCTGTGTATGTATGATACAAAGTCACCACCACTATAAAAAGAAAACAGATGCATTTGATATTTCTAGCAAGTGTCCCGGTTGGGATGGCCCTCCTGTCTGTGGGGTCAGCTAAGGGGTCGGGGAGGGGGGCCTTGGATCCAAGAGAAGAAGCCACTGGCCCGGGGCCCCTCTTACCTGAGCGGTTGTTGGGAGACACGCGCACAGGGGAGATGGAGGGTGTGCGGGAGGAGGAGTAGGGTCTTTGCCGATCCCTCTCGATGGTTGAAGATGAGGCTACGAAGTGATATTGTGACCATCCGTCCTGCAATAGACAGCAGCTCCTATTAACTGGGGAAGGCAGAGAGATGTCTCACCTCCTCACACTTGGACGTTCCAAGCATTGGAATTTGCAAAACATTTCTCCAGTCTGTCAGGAGAGATCTCAGATCTCAGATCTCCACCTGTGGGTGCTGGGATTAGCGGACACCTGAGGATGACAGGGAGTGTCAGAGGCACCGAGAATGTTGCCCCAGCCAGACACCTCTGTTTATGGCCAGTAATCATATGCCTGTGGGCACAGAAACTTGAATGGAGGTGGGGAAGGGGGAGCCTGGGGAACAGGGCAGAGTGGAAACCCAGTTAAGGCTCTGGATTCGAGCCGTTTCCTGAGCCACAGCTTGGGAGCCCCTGGAGGAGCAAGGAAGGCGACCTGGTTCCCGTTCCATCTTCCCCCTCATTCACTGGTGCAGAGAGAAAGGTGTGATGACTAAACAAAGACTTCCAACATCACTACCGTCACCAGTGCCCAGAAGGGACCTCAGTTTTAATTCCGACGGCACATCCTTCCACACGTCATGGAAAAGTGTAACCTTGGATGCTAGAGACCAGGGTACAGATAAATCTACACTCGTTTTAGTGATGCTGAATAACTACCTGGAGGGTAGATCTCATGACCCTTGACATCTTTCACTGCATGAAATTTTTAGTCATTCTACTGAAAAAAAAATGTTTTGCTTTCGAAAGAAGAAGGACATGAAGATATATTTTCTTTGGGAAAGTTATTGCTGAGCTAACATTTCTTTTAACCAACCAGCCATGGACATACTTGTTATCTAGCCAGCCTGCAATAAATTTATTATTCACTTACTTCCCACTGTCATTCAGAAAGACTTGAAAGTGGTTTACAGAAACACACAAAACTTGGGCACATAGCTTTTAAATCATTATTTGCCTCTTTTTAAATAAATTATTTATTCTTGGCTGCGTTGGGTCTTCGTGGCCGCGTTGGGTCTTCGTTGCTGCGCGCGGGCTTTCTCTAGTTGCGGCGAGCGGGGTCTACTCTTTGTTGCGGTGCACGGGCTTCTCATTGCGGTGGCTTCTCTTGTTGCGGAGCACGGGCTCTAGGCGCGTGGGATTCAGTAGTTGTGGCACGCGGGCTCAGTAGTTGTGGCTCGCGGGCTCTAGAGCGCAGGCTCAGTAGTTGTGGTGCACGGGCTTAGTTGCTCTGCGGCATGTGGGATCTTCCCAGACCAGGGCTCGAACCTGTGTCCCCTGCATTGGCAGGCAGATTCTTAACCACTGCGCCACCAGGGAAGCCCTATTTGCCTCTTTGATGATGATGTTTTCTTTTTAACATTTTAAGTCTCTGTAGACCAGAGGTTGTTCCCCAAATTCTACTGGGTGCTTAACCCCAGTTCCCCTTCATACCACCCCTTGGCTTAGATAAGAAAGTTCAAGGAAGGAAACAGATGAAGAATAGCCGCAGTACCTAGGGCAGGGCCGTTAATCCTTAATATTGATGACAGAGAACTGTTTCAATATCTGTCTTTCACCTCCAGCAAAATGACCACAAAGCTGTGCCCTTCAGCACAAGACACAGCCAAGATGTCAAAAATGTGATATGATATCTGCACCTCAGATTGGTTTTTATTTTTAACACATTAAACTTAAAACTGGAGGTTGTTAAACTGTTCCAAGTATAAGAGATAGAAATCCAAAAGAGAAGAGGATTTCAAAGTCACTGAACTTTAAATTGCCACCAGAAATAATCTGATTTTCTTTATCTTACCCTTTTACTGTCCTTCCACCAGTTTCAGCTTCTGTATGAAAGTTCCCGGCGTGTTTCTTTATGAAATTGTTTTATTCCCCAAAGCTACTCCCATCCTCATCGTTACTCTCAATGGTCCAGAAAGTGCGAGAATCAAGGCAACTTTCTTCACAGCCTCATGACCATTGGGTCCTCACAGTCTGACGACATGGTGGCCGCTCTATTTCCTACAGATCTTTCCCTTAAGTGTTTTGAGGTCCCTGAATTTATAACCATCTCCTTTTTATACATATTTTTTACCACCCCATAAACATCTCCACGAGGACTGTGTTACTGGAGAGACTTCCACCAACAGAGCCCAGATGAAGGGGCTAAGTGGTTTTCAGACCCGTCTACACGAGGCTAGTACAGCACACCCCCGCCCCATAGCCTCTTATTCTGGAAACCGTGCAGGACATTCAATTCAGATCAGCACGTGAATATCTTAGGTTTGTGTGCAAAGAAATGAATAGAGCTGTTTGTCAAGGCTCAAACCGGCTTTCACCTTGGGTGTCTCCGTTGAGAGAGGTGGAATTAGACAATTGTTCAAGTCAGCCCTTCTGTCCCACGACCCACGATGACTGGTCAGCTCTGTCTCGGTTTCTTTTCCATAAATTAAGGGCAAAATGATTCAGTCAGCTCGGGGAGTTTTAAATATAGTCCTGCCTGGGCCTCGGGCTCTGAGATTCTGTTGCAATTGTTCTGAGTAAGGTCTGGGCGTCGGTATTTTCAAAAGCACTCAGGCGATATTAATGAAGAGCGTGGCTGGGGGCCACTGGCTTGGAGTTTCCATGCATATTTGGCAGTGACTAATAGGGATACAGAATACACTTTACAGGGCTAAATCCTGGGAGGCCCTTAGGTCTTCGACTCCATTTCGCAGTGGCAGATAAGGCACTGACTTCTACAGGAACAAAAATAGGTCCAACCTCAGAGCAGAGAGGTGCCCCCCCATCCCTCCTGCTGCAGTGAGCCCCAATCACACCCGATTACCCAGCAGTCACCATGTGGCTCAATTTCCCAGTCTCCACCTTTGATCAGGCAGCTCTGAGACCTGACACAACACCTTCTCTTTTTTCTGTCAAATCTTACTCTCTCGGCTCAGTTCTGTGCTAGGTAAACAGAAGGCAGGCAGCACGTGTTCATTCAATCGCTCTTGCTAAATGAATTATGCCTCTGAGGTTCAGGGGAGCTTTTAGCAATACAGCTATGGTTTTCCTTGCCTGCTATGAACAAAATGCTATGACCTCACACTTACGTCCGCTGCAAGCCTGTCCGTCTGCCCAGCTGTGAGGCAGGGCTGGGCCGTATTATTTCCTGGTCTCTAGCCTAGTAGCTGCAATACAGAAGTGCCTAATAAATGCTGCTAGATGGATTCAATGATTTAAGATGACCGCATTAATTGTTATGAATGCAATGATAATCAGTGTCATAGTCTTTACTGCTGACTCCACAGTTCTTACAGTCTTATTAGAGTTCTATAACAAATGAAGGTTATCCGAGCCTTACAGTTTTTTGTTTTCTTAATTTTAGCTTAGAGCAACCTCATCAGTCTCATCTGCTGCTGTTGGTGTATCTGTCCTTTACGACATACTTAATACTTACTGCTGGGCTGAAGGCAGTGTTGGTTTAGGTAAACTGGTACCAAAAAAAAAAAAAAAAAAAAAAAAAGAAAGAAAGAAAAAAGCCTACGGATTGCCTACTCTACGTGAAATGGTAATTTCTCTCCGTTCCCCATGTTTCAATGTGAGGTGTATAAAATTGTCTCCTCTTTAACCACTCTTGTAAATAATTCTGGTGCATCGCTATACCTGCCACATCTGGGCCTGGCTTGGTGCTGATCCCATTCACAGCTCTCAGAGCACGTATATCTTTACCTCTTGCACGTGCCCCGCCCCCAATCTCTACTGCTTCTTGCATCCTGCAGCTCAGAAACCACGAGCCCCTGTCCACAGCAAATGCACTCAGTTTCCCCCAAACACAATCCTTAGGAGAGCTGGGGAAAAAGGAGGAGAAGGGGGAGCGCATCACATTTCTCATTAGATATGCTCCAACGTCCTTCAGTTTGGGTATAGGAGCCCACCTGCTGTGAGGTGTGACGTGTGTCCACTGGACTGATGGGCTGGTTTCTGGAGGGGGTCCCCTTGTGGGAATATTACCGGGCACGGAACACTGATGCCCAGGGTCGCTGCTCTGGAGCGGGAACAGGGCGCTGTGCGTGCCAACAGGAGGTGCGCAGGGCACGTGGCTGTGACGGAATGAAACGAGCCAGGCGGGAGTGTTCCCAGACCTTCTCCTCCCTGACCGCCAAAGAGCATCCTGTCACTGCCAGCGGGGCAGGGCAGTGGGCCCCGCCCCTAGCGCTGGATCAGAGAAGGGATGGAGAAGGACACTGCCAGCTGGACCAGGAGGGAAAAGAGATTAGGGAGAGAGCTTGTTCAATCCGCGTAACAAAGAGTTTAGGGCGAAAGTGGAGAGGAAGAGTGACTACCTCAAGGGCTGTTCGGAGAATCGGCTGATGAGGGAGGCTAGAGAAAAGGGGTTAAATACCAAATCTTCATCACCGTGCTTCAGGAGATGAGCTTAACAGGGCATGGGTGGATATATGTATACGTATAACTGATTTACCCTGCTGTACAGCAGAAACTAATGCAACATTTTAAATCAACTATACACCAATAAAAATTTTTTTAAAACCAAACAAACAGGGCATGGGATTTCACGTTACTTATGTTGTGATCTCTGACCTCTCGAAGAGGTGCCCTTCAGTGACTAGACAACGGTGGGGTGGAAGGTGACAAAGTTAGTGAATATCTACAGCTGTGATGGATAAGTTAAATGGGGAGGTTCCCATTTGCAGTTCTGTTTTCAAAGTGAGTTTTGGAAGTTTTATCTTCTATACTTCGAATTTAGATGTAACAAATCTTTTCTAGTGATAAGTGACATCTCTGACTTGGACAAAAGCTTCAGAAAATAATTTACGTTGAAAATGGAGAATAGTTGTTCTTTCCACTGAGGATCTTAATTGGCCCCTGAAATAGATACTAAGACACTGTTATGCCAGTATATGTTTTTCCTCCTTTTGAAAACAGCCCTGGAGCTTCCTTAATTTGATAAGATTTAGCTGGCATCTAAACAAGGATTTCTCAGGAGGCATACAGAGACTCTTGAGTTCTGAAGTAACAAATACAAGCTTTTTGTGTTAGCTGTCCTTGAAGTCTCTCGGCCCATAGAGCTTGTCAATTCTAATTTGCTATGATGACTTGAGATATAAAGAAAGTGTGGTGAAAATCCTTGGGGCTTTAAGCAAACCAAGTTCATCCACTCATTCAACCCAGAACACTTACAGCTTGTACTTCAATCACTCCGTCGGGAACCTATTTTTCAAATGAAAGTTAAAACCTGAGTTGTTGCCATCCGCTGAAAAAGGGAACCAGCTGAGATACTGCTCGCTTAAGAAAAACTTCATTGCTCAAAATTGTGCCAGTTTTCCAGTCATTTTTTAAGTGGAATAAACCTATTGATGTAATCACATGAAGAGAAAGAAAAGATTCCAAAGTAGCGGTAGGTATACAAACATCCTCCTTACTTCAGTAAAAGGTATTATAGAGAGAAACACGGAAATAGAATATTCAGAGTCTCTGTGATAGAAGACCAAGCCGGATTTTGCCTGTCGGTGAGACCACAGCTCCTCTTGGCTATAATAAAACAAGCTTCCATCTATTGTTAAGGTAAACTGTTAAAAGATTCATTAAAACTAATTCCATCAACAATTCCAAAAGCTATTAGAGTTAACTATTTAAACTAAATCTTAAGGGCCAAAAGGAAGTATTTGCAGAAGTAAATACCACCTGACATACCCGGTTACTTTCATTAGTTTGTTTCAGCTCTGGTGCGTCTAATGAAATTTAATTAAATTGACTTGGCTACTTAAAGGTATAGGACATATAAGGGTAAGAGTCTTCTGCAGTATGTACCATCTTTTAAAAGCAAATACTGAGTAAATCCGTTTTAGGAATTCAATTTATTACCATTGAACTAATTCTAAAGAAACTATATTACTGAGAAGATTTGACAAGTTGGAAAGAAATTGATATAATTTGGTCGAAGAAAGTATATCATGGTTAACTACCAGTAGGTAACTGGTGCCAAACGGAATGCAGAAAACCACCTGGCAAATTGAAATAAGACCGGCTCAGGCCTTTTGTTTCCCTGGCATCACTTTGGAGGCCTTAAAACAAAGATCTGACGCAGATGATCTTTAACAATGGCCTTTGTGTTCCAGCTAGTGCTGCAAAGTTACATTTGGTGTGAAACTGAACAAAGGCCCATCTTCAAGTTGACAAATCCAAATGTCTGGCTTCTAGCAGCAAAGTCATTCTGACATTTGAAAAGCCAGGTATTTTGTATCAGCGGCCAACAAGTTCAAAGCTCACCCTGGGTCCCAACCTCAATGTCTGCACATTCCGCGCTGCTTCAGAATACCTTAAACCATGGAAATGGAAGTGGAGTCACGGGATGAGCCCTCTGATGATCTTAAACTCTGGGGTAGCTACATGGTTGGATTTGTTTAATAAACATTAATAAGTACCTGTGCTGGGTACAGGGGCGAGAACAGAGACAGAGGTAGGCATGGCTCCTGAGGGGAAGATAGAGGGGAGATGGACGTTTAAAATAGGATTATATCACATTGCATTTCTGAAAGAGCCAGGAAGAAAAAGGCACAGGTTATTATGAGGGATCTTTACTAGCCTTGGAGAGTTGGAGAGGGAGGTTACCTTGAGGAAGAGACAAACTGAGATTGAAATAGCCAGGCTTGGTGGGAGAGGAGGGAAGGCATTCTTGGCTGAGGAATGAACCTTCGCCCATGCAGTGCAAAGGCACTGAGGTTGAGGAAGGTGAGCTTGGAGAGAAGGGTAGGAAAGTGAGAGAAACTGGAAGCCACTGAGAAGTTTTAATCAGGAGACTGACTGGGTCAGGTTTGGATTTATAAAAGTGTATTCTGAATTTTTAAGGGAAAAGAGATTGAAGATGGTGAAGGAGATTCCACGAAACCAAGCAGGCAGCAATCTCATCAGGCCTAGGGACAGATGATGTGAAAATAAGGATGGGAGAGGTAGCTGGATTTGAGAGATATTCAGAGTATAGAATCAGGAGGGCTTGGTGCCAAACGTGGTGAGATAAGGAAAAAGGAGGTATTAAATAACTCCTGGAATTCTGGAAAGAACAACCAGGTGGGTTAGGTGCTCTTTATACAGATGGGCAACAGTGGAGGAAGAATAGATTGGGGGAAGATATTGAGAGGTACGTGTTAGATGTGTGGAAGGTTAGAGCTTGTGAGCTAGTTCAGTGGAGATGTCACGTGGGTTGTTGTGTATGTGTAAGCTTAGAGTTCAGGAGTGAGGACCACACAGAGAAATAAATGTGGATGCCATTGGCCTTCAAATGTATTTAAAAACCATGGGCCAGGGGCTTCCCCAGTGGCACAGTTGTTAAGAATCTGCCTGCCAATGCAGGGGACACAGGTTCGAGCCCTGGTCCGGGAAGATCCCACATGCCGCGGAGCAACTAAGCCCGTGTTCCACAACTACTGAGCCTGTGCTCTAGAGCCCGTGAGCCACAACTACTGAGCCCACGTGCCACAACTACTGAAGCCCATGCGCCTAGAGCCTGTGCTCTGCAACAAGAGAAGCCACGGCAATGAGAGGCCCGCACACCACAACGAAGAGTAGCCCCTGCTTGCCGCAACTAAAGAAAGCCCACGTGGCAACGAAGACCCAACGCAGCCAAAATAAAATAAATAAATAAATAAATTTATTAAAACAAACAAACAAAAAACAACCATGGGCTAGATGAAGTCATCTCCACTAGATGGTATAAGATGGAAAGCAAAGATGCCTCAGGGAAGACCAGGAGTCTGCAGAAAAGACTGAGATGGAGGCTTGCAAGTTCAGAGAACACCCAGGGGAGAGTGGAAGTGGAAAAGCCCGGGAGGAGATCGTGTAAGGGAGGAGGATGTGGCCAGAACTGCTACAAATCCATTTACTTTTCTTCCTAGACACACACCTGGACCACATGTCCCAGCCTGCCTTGCAGTTTGTATGGCCATGTGATGGAGATCCAGCTAAATAATGCACACCTCCCCAAAGATATCCATATCCTAGTTACCTAGAACCTGTGATAGGCTACCTTACGTAGCAAAGGGACTCTGCGGGTGTGATTAAGTTAAAGATATTGAAAGAGGGAGATTACTCCGAATTATCTGAGTGGGCCCAAGGCAATCACAAGGGTCCTTAAAGAGAGATGCAAGAGGGTGGCATTTACAGAAGGTGATGTGACCATAGAAGCAGAGAAAGAAAATCAAAGAAGCTATGCTGATGGCTTAGAAAATGGAGGAAGGGGCCACTGGCCAAGGAGAGTGGCAGCCTCCAGAAGCTGGAAAAGGAAATGGATTCTCTAGACAGCTTCAGGAAGGGATGCATCCAGGACCAACACTTTGATTTCAGCCCAGTGAAACCCAGTTTGCCCTTCTGACTTCGAGAACTGTAAGATCATGAATTTGTGTTTCTTGAAGCCACTAAGTTTGCTGTAATCTGTTAATGCAGCAATAGGAAACTAACAGAGAGCAATTAATTTGTTTTAAAGCCATGTTTATTTGGGGTGTGCGAGACACAATCGATTAGACTTGTGGACAACTTAAGATGATTAAATACCTGCAACAAGGTACTGCGACAGGATGTGAATATAATTTTCTTCCATTGTCTATGTTTTGGCTAAGGTCCCAAAGCAGTGAATACCAGATGCCCCATTGCTCCATATATATCCTCAAAGTGAAGAATTAGATCATCCATTCATAGTTGTGAAAGTGGAGGACAAAATAAGGTTCTGCAGCATGAAGACATGCTCCATCTCCAGATTATATAAGATTAGGCTGAGAATTCACTAGTGGGAGGAGAATGCCAGTGGGGAGAGCTTCCTCGGAAGCAGTCGGTGGGCTGGGCGTTCCCTATCCTTCCTCTCCTGAAGCCCGGGAAGTGACCTCCTTATCCTGCCTGACCACAGGCCCACCTCTGGCACTATGAGACTCAGTGCCAGAGGTGGACCGACCATGGAGCTTAAGAAGCTTAGGTCTCAGGCCTGTCCACTGCATGACCCCCCTCCAAGGCCTGTAGGAAATTTTATATTCATAAAGTATATTCTTCTTAAACAGGATTTCCCAAACTACCTAAGCTACAGGGCGCAAAATCTATATCCACTCTGGTCTACGTGCAGTAGAGTAGCAGAAGCCTGAGGTGGATGGAGAGTTCGGAGCAGTCAGCTGGAGGCGGCCAGGTCCAGGCCAGGAGTCCTCATTTGGAGGCTGGTACTGGTGAGCAAACCACACTACTGCCCCCATGAGAGAAGGAGCCAGCACGTGGGCATCTGTCATAGGCGGGACACCAATGCCAGGCTACAACCGCATGGGCCGGGCTCTCTCTCCTCTCTGCTAATTCCCCTTCCCTGCCAGAGCCTGATGGCGGGGGGGTCATTGGGACACAGGAAGGGACAGCTTCTGAGAGGGCGGGGGGCAGATGGAGGTAGGAAGAGAGAAGAAATTGATCATGTTCTTTCTCCCCAGTCAAATTAAGGCTCTCTTAGACGTAGTTCATCCCATCTACTGGGATCCACTGAAAAGGTGGGGTGAGTCTGAATGAACTGCCCAAAGTAAATAATAAGAATGGTGATAGATTTACATTAAACTTAGTGAGTTTTTTTCTAATTTGAAAAGAGATATGCACCCCAATGTTCACAGTGCCACCGTTTACAGTAGCCGAGACTTGGAAGCAACCGAAAGGACAGATGACAGATGATAGATCTGTCCTCTCCCATCAACAGGTGAATGGATATAGAAGATGTGGTACATGTACACAATGGAATATTACCCAGCCATAAAAAATGAAATAATGCCATTTGCAGCAACATGGATGGACCTAGAGATGATCATACTGAGCGAAGTAAGTCAAAGACAAAGACAAATATCATTTGATATGACTTATATGTAGAATTTAAATACATGAGGCAAATGAACTTATTTACAAAACAGAAATAGACTCACAGACATAGAAAACAAACTATGGTTACCAAAGGGGAAAGGGGGGGTGTAGAAATTAGGAGTTTGGTATGAACAGATACACACTAATATATATAAAAGAGATAAACAACAAGGTAAGGTCCTACTGTAGAGCATACGGAACTACATTTAGTATCTTGTAATAACCTATAATGGAAAAGAATCTGAACAAGAATATACATACACGTACATATATATGTATGTATGTTTATGTATACATACATATATATATAACTGTATATATATGTATAAGTGAATCACCCTGCTGTACACCTCAAACTAACATGACATTGTAAATCAATTATACTTCCAAGAAAAAAAAAAAAAAGCTTAGTGAGTTTTCTAGTTCCTGATTCAATCCTTTTCCTCTGCTTTCTGTCTCTGGGGTATTTTCGGAGGTTCTGATTTAAAATGTTACAGTAAAGCCACCTGGCAGAGCAGAGGCAGGAAGGAAACACTCAGCTTGGACACCGCTCACGAGAATTTTCCCCAACTTGGAGGTCCAGTCTCACAACAGCTCTAACTACTCACTTCTTGTTTAGAAACTGCCATGTGCATCGATTTCCACTTTTGCACAATTGATTTTTGCTTCTGTTCCCATTTGTGCCTTTGTTTTTGGACAGATATCATATGATTAGTGTCTGCAAATTGTCTCCGAGAGGTTAGGGGACCTCATGAAGGAGGACCTTATCTGTCGATACAAAAATCAACACGCGAACGTGTGTCATAGCTGAGTTTAACCTCAGCCTTTTTGTTTCCTACCCCAGCTTGGCACACAGTGATTTAGAAAAGAAAGAACTCAAGGAGCTACGATTTTGAGTCTTGAGGACACTGCACTCAGGCTGTTTAAGAGTCTGGCCAAAAGTCTTCACGTCCTTCCGGTCATCTCTGGGTGAAGAATTTTCCAGCACAGTAGAAAGATTAATAAATTCCTGGTAGGCAATTTCCTTGCTAAAATGACAGCTCTACATTCAGTCGTTTAATTTATTTCTATAGAGAATTTACCACCTTTCTATCACCATCTTAGATACTCCCCAAGTAAAAATCTCTTTATTTTCAAAATGGCAACATGCTAAAGCGAGTATAAAAGTATTTCTTGCTCTTCTTGCTGCAAAGCTTAAAGATCAAAATTTTGAATTTTGATCATGTTGTGCTTTTTTCCTCGACAGTATTTCAAAATCTTTCTAGTTCTCGCTGCAATCCAGTATTGATTTTTAAATATCCAGCAGGTGAGGGTGATGAGGGACGTGAAGCTTGAATTGTGACTTCAGTTCGCAGGGATCAGTACCACTGGCTCATCTAGATATAGAGGTCAGTCTCCTGGAAGCAGCGAAAGACAACACGGAGCGCTGTGTCCACTCTCTCATCCACTGTAGTTTGGACATTTGAGGAAATCTGCAGGCACCCCCTTCCCTATCCATAATTACTTATTGATTTCTTGTTTTGCGAGTGCAATGGTGGCAAGGGCCAATGAAATGAATCCCATGGCAGTAAGAAAAGAGAGTCCTGCGCAGTTCAGGCCGTGAAGGGCATGACTCCAGTCCCATCAAAGCTCATTACTCACTGGCTGAATGGTACCCGCAGCCTGAGAGTCTATCTTTAAAGATTCGTTTTATGCTTTGTTTCTCTCATCCAAGTGGCAACAGTGAATACAATATCGCTATCCGCAGAAACACCACCTTTTTCTGTTTCAAGCACAGGTGGCTGGGCATTCTTTGAGACAAGCCCATCGTGCAAGATCCCAACGTTTCACGTGGTGGGTAGGGGGACAGGGTGCCCTACAGGAACACAACTGTAGAAACACGGGGACACAACTATTAGTGGAGGTAAAATGAGTCTGGTTTCGAAACCCGGTGATTGTCAACAGGTTGGATTCTGACCTTTGACTTGTCTTTGATTTGATCCCTGCATTTATGAACGAAGGATTTTAATTCGCTCATAGAGTGGCTGAGTAGATGCTGTTCTCTCTGAAGCCCTTTGAGATACTTAGAGCAAAATAATGAGCCTCAGCATTATAAGCCGAACACTGGACAAATTGTCTACTTGACAATAGGGACCGCCCTGTCCCTTTCCATGATGACTTTCCAGCGTCTCTTTTAAAGGCTCAGCATGTTTTCTTGGCGAGCAGCCCATGGAGATGCAAGACAGTAGAACAGAGGTGGTGCCCCCTCAGTTAACATCACCGTCTTCTGGTACCCAATGCTCAGAGGCATTCTCATTGTGATGCCCTGAGGCTTCCTGCTACTTCTTCACTCCATCTCAGGACACGTCTGTGCCTCAGAGGACAGAGCAGATTCATTGTACCTGGAGCTCCACGACTTCCCGTAAATCCGTCACCCTGAGAAAGGTTCCCATGGTATCACACAGGATGGCCTGGGATGACTCCATGTTGCTATTGTGGCTTTTCTCAGAACCTTCTAGGGTGGCCTGGGGTTCCCAAGGGTCTTTGCTGAGGCAGAGGGGCCTCACCCGCTGAGTACCATTGAGACCCAGAGACCAGTGCTTGTCTGAAGGTGCAGATGGGAGCCGGGGAAGGACAAAAAGCTGCTGTGCTGGGCTGGCATGTTCACCCTGGGACTCTCGGAACATGTCCTACATAAGGCAGATGTCATGGGAGTTGGCAGGGGACCTCTTGGCTGGCACCTGGATCTAGGGGCCGACCACGACCAGGTAGGAATTAACCACCACCCAGTGCGACATTCAGGCAGGCTGGCTGTAATTCTTTAATAAGAGGTTATTTTGCCCCAACATGAGAGCAAATGTGAAGATCTTGTTTGCATTTCTGATAATTAAACATTAACATAGAACTGTTTAACTAGAATTGAAAGAAGATTTTGATTCAAAGCCTAAGAATCATATGCTAAATCTTGTTCAAGTCTGAGTTCAAGTGATAAACAAGTTTACATTTTAAGTGACTGCTATGTAAATAACATTTGAAAGCAAAATGGGCCACCCCGATTTTAAAACCAAAGCCTGTTAATGGAATTTGTGTTTAGGAAGCCCCACTATATTGGTCTTGGACCTAACGTCTCACGAAGACCAGCAGTGATCTGTACTGGCTGGGAATGAGATAAACGTCAATTTTTCTTGTCATTAAGCTGATGGCTGCGTTGACAACCTTCACGGACACTGGTAGCCAAGAGGGAAATTTAGAAGTTTGCAGAAACAGAGAAATCAAAGTAAGTATGAACTGCAATTTTTTAAAAAATAAGTTTATTTATTTTATTTATTTATTTTTGGCTGCGTCGTGTCTTCGTTACGGTGCGCAGGCTTCTCATTGAGGTGGCTTCTCTTGTTGTGGAGCATGGGCTCTAGGTGCGCGGGCTTCATTAGTTGTGGCACGTGGGCTCAGCAGTTATGACTCGTGGGCTCTAGAGCACAGGCTCAGTAGTTGTGGCGCACGGGCTTAGTTGCTCCGCGGCATGTGGGATCTTCCCGGACCAGG
The DNA here is from genome assembly GCF_002837175.3 of Physeter macrocephalus. Classification (NCBI taxonomy): domain Eukaryota; kingdom Metazoa; phylum Chordata; class Mammalia; order Artiodactyla; family Physeteridae; genus Physeter; species Physeter macrocephalus. The sequence goes on from NC_041221.1 coordinate 25,040,729, forward strand.
GCTCGAACCCGTGTCCCCTGCATTGGCAGGCGGATTCTTAACCACCGTGCCACCAAGGAAGTCCCTAAACTGCAATTTTTAAAAAAGATAAACCATCTACATTATTTTTGCCAAAGATGTAGACATGCTTCATTTAACTTATTTCATTTACTTCATTCTTGTTTTCGAGCACATAGTCACACAGTCTTTTTCAGGGAGCATTTGTTCATTTTGTATAACATACATTTAAGGTATCCATTCAGAATTCCGTTCATTAGGAGTTGATATTAATTATGCTGCAGTTGGGGGCAAGTCTCACTGCAATTTCTATGAAGAAATGACTTGTAATGTAAGTTTGTAATACACATCCTCCCCAAATTAATATCTGAACCAAGGAGGAAAATTGTTTTTTCTATGAAAGTACAAATAAATCTTATCTAGTTATTAAATATTATAGCACCATTATGTTGCACAATTTTTAGCTCTAAGTTCATGCTCTTTATGATGCTTAAAAGTCATTCTTTAAAAGTTTGAATTGAAAATTTATTTCTTTTTATTGAAGTATTGTTGATTTACAATGTTGTGTTCATTTCCAGTGTACAGCAAAGTGATTCAGTTATCATTCATCTAAATTAATTTGCTCTACAATTATTTCAGATGGAATGATCTTAATTCAGATGTGGTGAAGAGGTCGGAAAAGTGATTTTCACGGGAGGTGATATTAAAAAAAAATATTCAGGGAGGCAGGTAGGGTGGAAGGTGGGGTACAGATGTTTGGAAAGGCTCCACGGGGTGGGAGAGAAGGAGGGAGAGGGAACTGGGGGCACAGAAGTCAGGGACAGCTGGTGGCTGAGTGCAGGCAGAGACAGGGATTAAATGGAGAGCCAGGCTGCGGCTGCACCTGAAAGGTCTCACGGGCCGCACTAAGATGTCTGGATTTCTTCCTGCGAGCGGTGGGAACCACTGAGAGCTGCAGTAGTAATTTAATCAGATGTGCTTTTTAGGAAGTTCACCCCGGCTGCCCTTCGGAGAACAGACAGGAGCGGAGGAAGCCAGAAGGCGCGGAGACCAGTTAGGATGGGGGTTGATAATCCAGAGGACGGAAGCAGCTTTCCATGGCCATGACCGTGGAGAGAGATGGATGGAGACAGAAGACTGGGGTTGTCTGGTGGGTTCGACGCAGATGTGTGAAGGAGAGGAAAGAGCCAGGGGTGGTCCCTGGGTCCTGGCTAGGCTGTGATCAGAGAACGCAGGGAGAGGAGCTGGATCCAGGAACAGTGGGCTCGTGTGAGGTGCTGCAGGCACCTGAGTAGGTCATCTAGAGGATGGCTAGATCTATGGAGAGGCCGGGCCTGGAGAAAGAGATGCGGGAGACCACTACACGTGGCTGGTAACTGAACCCAAGGAAGGGCTCCAGACACCCAGCAAGAGGCCGTGTGCGAGATGAGAAAGATCTAAACACAGAGCCCTGAGTGACACCAACATTTAGGGAATGAACAGGAAGACGAGCCCATAAAGGATGGAGGAGGGACAACCAGAGAGCCTGAGGCAACTCAGGGGACAATGGTGTCACGGGAGTCGGGGGACTTTCCACGAGTGACGCTGTTTATCACATTTTCAAACTATCAACGTATAGGGTCACGGCAGGGCCTCTTATCGGAGGGACACGGCACGCTGTTTCCTAAGCCGGGGCCTGACCTCACCCCTTCTCGTTCCAACGCTCTGCACCACCTCAATCCGACGAGCATGTCTTCAGCGTCCTCGACCCGCCACGTACACAAATTCCGCACTAAAACGGAATAAAAGCGTTCCAGCTACCTCTAAAACCCTGACAACTTTCATTGTCACTACTGGGCTTCCTACAAAACCCTATGTGTGTAGCTTGGTTTACCTACACCCCACCATGCAAGAGTCTTCCCTTTGGGGCTGTGCAGACGTTGCCGGTATCGTTGGCTGGCACAGCTGCTTAGGAGAAAGACCGTGGGAAGGGGGCACTGGATTAGGCATGGAGGGGCTGGAAAGAGGGAAGACGAACAAAGAAAGGCAATCGTGAAAAGGTAGGTGGAGGTGAACAACGACGACGATGATAAAATGAAATACTAGGATCCAAACGTCCAGCTGCCTGTGGACAGGACGGCAAAGAGCATTTGTCAGCCAAACGGCATGAAGGCTGTTCTAGGATTCACAGCAGTTAACTCCCACCGGTATGTGACTCTCCAGCTGACAAAGCTCTTAGGTGACCGCTGTCCCCTCGGAGGTCATCAGCGACGTGGCCAGGCAGGTGTATGGCGCTTACTTCACGGATAGGGAAAGCAAGGGCCAGGAATGGGACCAATGGGGAGATGCCCGCAGTCTCCATGAAAAGGTGTGATGGTTCTCGGATGCAAGGGTTGAGGAAGGTTCCAGGCTCTGATACATAAGGCAGATGGAAGGCATCACAGAGGTCCATTTTAGACCATGTTTAGAGGTTATTTACTTTTCTGGAGACTCTATGTCGGGAACCTTCCCACGAGGTTCAGATAGCTGGATACAAAACAACACCAGCGCATCTCTGATCCCCGCCTGTGAGGCCCGGTGAAGGCTCCCTGCCCCTCTGAGGAGTGGGCCACAGGAACGCCCAAAGTCAGCCGCTGCACCGACGGGCAGAGAGGCTCACGTAACTTGCCCAAGGTCATGCTGCTAGGAAGTGGCAGGGCTGTGCCTTTAACCTCTGGCTGTTTGATTCTAAGTCCTGTGCTCTTTGTACTTCACCAGCTAGTACAATGAGCCTCCCAGGAACCAATACACTCCCAGGCTTCATTAGTTGAAGTTCAGTGCCCAGCACCAGGGAAGTATAGTCTCATTATTCTCTTTCCTCTCCTGCAAATAAACTTGGAGGAATATATTCATTTTGGGGGGCTACGTGACAAAAGGGATGATGACAAACTTGTATGCATGTGGAAAAAACTGATAGCAATGGCGAAGGTCGTGGAAACGTTGATATATTACAACGGAGCCTGAGTTGTGTGAATGAAAAATATCGCCTGCCATATCAGTAAGCAAAGGACGCTGCAGCCATCAAGCCATCATATTACAGCCGCCCTGACAGTGAGCCCTGAGGGAACTCAGGATGGAGGCAAGATGCCCCCCATCTAGCAGTCAGCCGCTGCCACTGCCCGCTGACGGTGCCCCCTGAGGACGCTCAGGATGAGAAAGCGCAGGATGCTGGCCCCAGAGAGCTGAGGTGCACAGCAAAGCAATGATTTCCGTGAGCCCAGACTCTTGCATCTTCCCATACACAGAAAAGCACTAAGCTCCTTAACTTGAGATGTCTGGTCTTCTTTAATTAACAGTCATCTTTTGATATTCCGGTTACCTGGTCTTTGTTGCAGAAACTCCTATGTATCCTGGCTTCCCCTCTTACCTCTTTGGAGCAGTCCCTCAGAGTGATCTGAGATGCTGGGTCCCAGGCTTAAGTCTTCAGTTTTTTTTGTTTTTGTTTTTTGTTTTTTGTTTTTTTTGCGGTACGCGGGCCTCTCACTGCTGTGTCCTCTCCCGTTGCGGAGCACAGGCTCTGGACGCGCAGGCTCAGCGGCCACGGCTCACGGGCCCAGCCGTTCTGCGGCATGTGGGATCTTCCCGGACCGGGGCTCGAACCCGTGTCCCCTGCATCGGCAGGCGGACTCTCAACCACCGCGCCACCAGGGAAGCCCAAGTCCTCAGTTTTGTACACCGAATAAAACATAACTTTTTACTTTTAGGTTGTGCATTTTTTTTTTCAGTCAACAGTTGTAATAATAATAAATGTTGCTCTCCCTACAACTGAGAAGGGATGGCCTTGTACAGAGTTGGTTAACTTCAAGAACAGGAAGGCTATCAAAGAGAAGAGAAATTAGACTTTTCAGTATGCGGTTGGAGGGCAGATGTTGCAGATAGGGAGATTTTTGCTTAATGTAATAAGTTCTGAAAAATCATGGTCACCCTGAAATGGAATAAAATGCCCCATTAGGTAGTGATTACAATGAATATTTAAGATATTTGAACAAAAGCAAATGACTGCTGGAGCTGATACTGCCTTTCTCCTTTCAGTAAAATAACTCCTTTCCTCCTGCTACCAAGTTTTAGCAGGTATCACGGCGGCCCACTTTTCCTGTCCTCCCTCACAGCTGGGCACCTGGCTGCGGCCACATGACTGAGTTCTTGCTCCTGGGAGGAGAGCAGGAGTTTGCTGCTTGCTTCAAAGAGCATGACTTGCCCTCACTCATCCTCTCTCTCTTCCTATGGGCTGGAATGAGAGGGCAAGAGCTAAGCTAGGGAGCTTTGTCCACACAGGCAAGGATGACACCCTAGTACAAGGCAGAGTAACAAGACGAGTCCCAGGGTTACCTGCTGACCCTGGACCACCTGCCTAACCAGCTACAGTTCCATGAGAGGGGAAGAGAGACCTGTTTAGCTGGAGCTTCTGTATTTTTGAGTCTCTCTGTTAGAGTGGCTTAGCCTGGGTCCTAACCAAAAACGATTTTTTGGAGATGTACATAGGATTAAGGTATTATATGAGGATTTGTAAGAGATGATTTCTATAATAATTGTACATACACACCCCCGGCAAATTTATCTCCTTCCAAAACGAGTTGTCCCAACAGACCACACCATAGTCAAACATAATCACTCTACTGTGTCAGTGACCTCGTTTTTTTAAAGTACCAACGTTCAAAAAAGTCAAGAACTTTTGATCTCCTGCTTTTCTTTTATCCCTTTATCAAGTCTGTTACAAGGCTCATCTTCTTTTCCTTTAGAAAACATCCTCTGCAAAAATACAGATGATAAAGACATTTTAAAGTTCTCTCTGTGGTTATCTAATCTTAAGGATTGATTTAAAAAAAAATACAAAAACGTGATGCATTATTTAGCCTGCCGGTGATAACATTCTTCTTCAGTTATTTATTTTCCCTTAGGGGAGAAAATCAGAAGTCCAGTCCTCACTGAAGTTGAAGATTTGGATAATGCAAATGTTTTGGCTCACAATGTATCAGGAATCCGACATAATTTGGTCAGCACTCCCGGCCAAAAGAATATTCTGATGTATTAAATGGATTTCTAAGTAAAATAAAGTAGCTGAGCTAATGAATTGTGATTCTGGCCTCTGTGCTTGGGTCCAAGGAGGAAATAAGCCAGTGCCAGATGGACCTTTAATTCTGTCTCATAGATATGCCATTTTAATTTCAATTTCCATCTCTCTACTCATGTTTTTCCTCTCAGACATAACGCCCTTTCCTCTTACCTCCTAACTTATGCGCACTCTACAGATTCAAGATTTTGCTCTATAATTTTCCTTCTCTTAATTTATCCAGTAAACCTGTGTACATAACTCTGAATCTAACGTAGTGGCCGATCGTTGTTCCATATTGCATTTTTATCCACAGTAGCTGCTCTACGTGTCATGTTTTCTTTGGAATTCTTCCTTTTCTAAGCCTATACGAGGTGTTTAATAAATAGATTTGAAGCATGGATAATTAAAAGACATGGATCAGGCATTTTTTAAATGATATATTAATTGTCACTGAAGAACAAAACGGAAATCTATTGTCCTGCTGATTAAAAACAATTCATATGGATGAATGAATTTGGGTTTTCTCACCAAAGGACCTGTCAAAAAAGAAAAGCTTCTCAAAAGCATTTTGAGCTTTGCTATTAGCAGCACTTATAGTGAGCATAAAGCCCTCATTCCATATCACGACTGCATAATATGGAAGTTATTAAGAACATCTCTTGGGACTTCCCTGGTGGCGCAGTGGTTAAGAATCAGCTGCCAATGCAGGGGACACAGGTTCGAGCCCAGGTCCGGGGAGATCCCACATGCCGCAGAGCAGCTAAGCCTGTGTGCCATGACTACTGAGCCTGCGTTCTAGAGCCCGCGAACCACAACTACTGAAGCCCGGGTGTTGCAACTACTGAGCCCACGTGCCGCAGCTACTGAAGCCCGTGCACCTAGAGCCCGTGCTCTGCAATGAGAAGCCCGCACACCGCAATGAAGAGTAGCCCCTGCTCGCCGCAACTAGAGAAAGCCCACGCACAGCAACCCAATGCAACCAAAAAAAAAAAAAAAAGAACGGCTCTTTCTCAATATTTCAAAATCCTGGGTCAATGAAAAACATCACCATCAGCTTCTCCAGCCCGTCTTTCTTGAGTCTCCTCACATGAACCACGTTTTAAACCCTCTTTAGCTCTTGAGTTTTAGCTCCATTAAATTTCTGTCAACACATTCTTTTTTTTTTTTTTTTTTTTTCACGGAAAGAGAGAGACAATTACACTTTCTGCACCCTACTACCAACACAGAAAAAAACTAAGATGGAAAACTCATACTACTATTCAACAACTAACTTGTAGAGTCTCTAAAAGCCGTCTCCCTTCAAAGCACAGAAGTATGAGAAGGTGTATTTCAGCAGAGATGTTCGAGATCCGAGGGAAAGTGGAGTTTATTTGAGGCAGTAATGTTTCATTGAACTTCTGGAGCCACCGATTCAGAACGACCAGCTCTTTTCTAATTTATAGCGTGCTCTTCACGTCTGGCTGCCTGTTTCGCTGAAGGATCCTGTCCTGGGAGAGAATTCATTTGTCTCCTGGAAGAGTCCTGGAAGGAACCACGTAGGGATGCTGGAATGTGCATTTCAAACAGAATGGAACCCAAAACACTTCTGATGAGCAGCAAGATACGTGGGAAAGGATGTAATTAATCCAGAACGCTCCCCTAACCCTTCATTTGGCAATGTTTCAGCCTAAACATACTTCCTCTTAAGGAACAGAAAAATCTTGAAAGAGAATTTTGAAATATATGGGCTAAACTTTAAAGCACAAAGTAATGAATGCTTACGGGAAACAGAAAGACCTCGGGGAAATCTAGAAATAGACTAACTTAGTAGGACCAGTATGAAATATTTACTTTTTCCCCACTGGCTTAGAAAATGACAAATTTTCCCTCTGGCGAGATGGGTCTTGCCCCCCTCTGATGTGAGTCTCTTGCTGTGACCCCACCTCCCGATCCCAAGACTGGGAGGCTGGGGACCAAGGTGGCAAGGACTTTCGGCTCCCCCTCCTCCTCCACGCAGGCTGCCAGGGGCTGCAAGGAGGAGCTCCGGGCAGCTGTTGATGGAAGCCCTGTTCACGTTTTCTGAAATCCTACGGAGATCAATGCCTAGGCTATTCTCCCTGCCAATCTGTCAGTGGTGTCCTCTGCCCCATTTGTTAACTCAAATCTACCCTGGGATCTCCGATCATTTAAACGACTCACATTTGCTGGTCTGGTAACAACAACACGACAGCTTCTGGGAGATGTTGTTCAAGGACTCTCTCCCCTCCCAAGCAAAAAAGAAAAGTATGCATCTTTTGTTTAGCAGCATTTGGGAATGAGGTGTAGAATTAAAATTTCTAGATGTGACCTTTTGCTCTTAAGGTTTATTTTTAAACCATTTTGGGGATGAAGTCTCCTTTGAAATGTTTGATATAAATTCCTGCCGGCCTGGGGAGAGTCTACTGAACGAATGCCCAGCCTCTTGCCATGACCTACAGCTGTCATTAGGATCATCAGCCCTTCAACCTGATCAGTAACTAGGTCAGGGTCTCAGGCTAGGAACACGGGGCAGGCTGTCGGGTCTCTACTCAGTGCTCCTGGGCTGCAATTCTTCTCAACCTCCTGAACTGCTTTTAACATTTTTTTCTGTCTCCTCTCTACTATTACTACATTATTTGTTGACGCTTGTTGATGCTTTTCTTTTTTCTTTTTTTTTTTTTTTGGCAAAATCCCCCTGTTCATTACTTTTGAGTCTATTATACAATATAGAAGCTCAGAAAAACAAGCTTATTTTCTCTATGGCTATTGGTCTGTCCAATCCAGAAAGTTCATGAATCTTAGTGTATATTCAGGGGACACTTGGTGACCCTTTTCTTTTGCTTCTTCATTGATCTCTTGTTTCGGCTGTGTTTCAATTGCTCAGACTCTCAGACGAGGTCCCTTCATATCTATGACACATCTCGTTAGGACCAAATATTGTGTCTTTGGGCTCAGGGCCTGTGTGCGGCTAACGAGCCAAGAAGGTAAAGCAAACCTTACCTTTTTGTAGAGACTCCTCAGATCTCGGTACTGCCACATGCTGTTCAGAACCTGAGACGCGGCCTTGATTACCTTCGGAGAATGTCTGATAAAGAAAAGACAGGACACGCAAGATGGTGAGCCGGATTGCTGGGCTTCAAATTGACTTGTCAGGAAACAGCAAGAATAAAAAGAATAAAAGCTTCATGGCTTTTCTGGCTCTTTTCTTTTTCCAGACTGGACAGTACAAGGGATGGCTGTCACCAGTCTCCAACCCCATCCTCACCCACATACCCATGAAGGGGAGAGACAGGAAGGCACTGCAATTTGGCAAAGAATTTTCAACATGCAAACCCAAGAGCTGTGCTTTGCAAATGCAAAAAACCCAAGAGTCAGAATGCGGATCTTTAGTGCTGGACTACAAAATGGAACAGAAGGAAGAGGAGGATAGCGACTAGGAAAGGCCCGATTAAAGGGTTTTAATGGCAGTGTTGTTTCATACCTGTGTAGTAAGTAAGGCGAAAAAAGAGATTCATTTTCTCAACTGAAGCGTGAGAGCACGTATAGCGTTGGCTCTACATACCTGAGGGGTTACAGGCAATTGTCTTCCGTTTGTTGATGATGCCAAAAGCACAAGTGACTGGCGTGAAGCTGACGTGTGCACACCCTGGCACACACACTCTCTAACATTTATACGGAGGGATGAGCGGGGATAAGCATCTATAAACAAAGCCCTTTGTACAATTGAAGTTCTGTCCTCTGGATCAGAGTGAGAAAGTAAGGTCATGAAAACCTTTGGACTAGTGGTTCTTCCCGTATTTTTTGAGTCATGGCTTTGAAATCCCTATGAAACTATAGCGAAATATTTCGCCTTTTGGTTCAGTGCCCACCTGCATCTCAGAACAGACACTAGGTCAATACATCCGTGTTGATTAAATTCGATCCAGTTCTTGGAAGTCACCTTGACTAGTGGTGAGGGCAACTATTAACTACCTGCGGATTCTTTGTTCCAGCGGGCTGGGTCCACAGCAGCTGCACACCTTGGGCGGCTGCCGTGGCACTGTGCCTGATCGCAAGGGCTGGCACACCTTTGCCGTAAAGGGTCAGATAATAAATATTCTGTGATTTGTGGGCCATATGGCCTCGGTCGCAGCTGCTCAACTCTGCCATTGCAGGACGAGATGAGTCATAAATAATAGACAAAAGAATGGAAGTGGCTGTGTTCTAATCAAGTGTTATTTACAAGAACGGGTGGTGGCGGGGGGGGGGATATGGCTTGTGGGTCGCAGTTGGCCGACCCCTGGCCTATGTGGTGACTCCTGGAGCTGGGCAGGACATAACCACTCATGAGGACTCCAAGGTGAAGTCCACCCCTGAAGCTGACCCATGGTGCAGTGGCCCACAGATCCCTCAAAGAGAACATCTCAATTGAGATCCAAACTGCTTCGGACATAAAATAGTTTTTAAAATGCAAAGTAAGCAGACGGTTAGATGGGATCAGGTTGAGCTTGGATTTGAAAGCCAGAGCGAATGGATGTGTGAGGACCTGCAAATGAAATGATGGGATGATAATAATACATGATCAATTAAATGTCTGCTATTTTCCTGGGTCTTCACGTTTGCAATGTAGACCAACTACGTTTAAGTATTCTTCATCCGTTTACTTACTGGAAACAGTAACCGTCACTCTTACGATTATTATTGCTGACTTGGAGTTCAACTGTGGCTGTGTTTGAAAATCTCTTGGTTATAACGTGTACTTTTAAAAGGAAAAAATACAGAGTCCTTATAAATTTCAAGATTTTTTTCTCTATGAGAGATAAGCTGTATTTAAGTAATATACATGTTTTCTTTCACTAAAATGGACAGTTGCTAAATGATTTCACATTTATGCTAGCATCACGCTCTAAATGTATTCAATTCTTTTGCCTTAGAGAATTTTAGATCTTTGCATGGATACAGACACAGGTACACTTTATTCTTTTTTAAAAAACTGAATTATAATTGACCGACAGCCCTCTGTTAGTTCCTAGTGATCCGATATCTGTATACATTACAAAATAACCACCGTGATAACTCTGTCACTACACAAAGTTATTACAATACTATTGACTATATTCCCTGTGCTGTATATTTCATCCCTATGATTCATCTATTTTGCAACTGGAATTTTGTATCTTTTAATCTCCCTCACCTATTTCACTCACCCCCCCCAATCCTACCATCCTGCTCTTCTCTGGCAGGATGTTGTTTGTTCTCTGTTTGTTCTCTGTATCTATGAGCCTGTTTCTGTTTAGTTATGTTTATTCTTTTGTTCTTTAGATTCCACATACAAGTGAAATCATATGGTATTTGTCTTTCTCTGACTTATTTCACTTAGCATAATACCCTCCAGGTCCCTCCATATTGTTGCAAATGACAAGATTTTATTCTTTTTTATGGCCAAGTAAGAGTCTCTGTCTCTGTCTCTCTCCCTATATATATCTATATATCTATCTATCTCACATCTTCATTATCCATTCACCTATCGATAGGTACTTAGGCAGTTTCCATATACTGACTATTGTAAATAATGCTGTAATGAACACTGAAGTGCATGTATTTTTTTCTAATTAGTGTTTTTGTTTTCTTTGGAAAAATATACAGAACTTGAATTGCTGGACCATATGGTGGTTCTATTTTTAATTTTTTGAGGACCCTCCCTACTGTTCTCCATAGTGGCTGCACCAATTTACATTCCCACGAACAACATACGAGGGTTCCCTTTCCTCCACATCCTCGCCAACACTTGTTATTTTTGTCCTTTTGATGACAGCCATTCTGACAGCTGTGATGTGATATCTCATTGTGGTTTTGATTTGCATTTCCCTGATGATTAGTGATGCTGAGTATCTTTTCATGTGCCTGTTGGCCATCTGTATGTCTTCTTTGGAAAAATGCGTATTGAGGTCTTCTGCCTAGTTTTTAATTGGGTTGTTTTTTTGATATTGAGTTGTATGTTAGATATATATATATATATATCTTGGATATATACAACTGGATATTAACCCCTTGTTGGTTATATCATTTGTGAATATTCAATAGGTTGTCTTTTCGTTTTGTTGATGGTTCCCTTTGCTATGCAAAAGCTTTTAAGTTTAATTAGGTCCCTTTCGTTTATTTTTGCTTTTGTTTCCTTTGCCTGAGGAGACAGACCTCTCAAAATATTGCTATGACTTATGTCAAAGAGTGTCCTGCCTATGTTTTCCTCTAGAAGTTTCAGATTTCCAGTCTTCCATTTCGGTCTTTAATCCATTTTGGGTTTATTTTTGTTTTTGGTATTAGAGAATGTTCTAGTTTCATTCTTCTGCATGTAGCTGTTCAGTTTTCTCAGCATCACTTCTTTTTTTTTTTTCTTTTTTTTTTTTTTGTGGTATGCGGGGCTCCCTCTGCTGCGGCCTCTCCCGTTGCGGAGCACAGGCTCCGGACGCGCAGGCCCAGGGGCCATGGCTCACAGGCCCAGCCGCTCCGCGGCATGTGGGATCCTCCCAGACCGGGGCGCGAACCCGGTTCCCCTGCATCGGCAGGCGGACGCGCAACCGCTGCGCCACCAGGGAAGCCCTGAGCATCACTTATTGAAGAGACTGTCTTTCTTCTCCATTATATATTCTTTCCTCCTTTGTCATATATTAATTGACCATAAGTGCATGGGTTTTATTTCTGGGCTTTCTATTCTGTTCCATTGATCTATGTGTCTGTTTTTCTGCCAGTACCATACTGTTCTGATGACTGCAGCTTTGTCTGACTGGTTATTTTTTATATTTTCTAGTTCCTTGTTAAAGTTCTCACCGTGTTCGTCTAGTCTCTTCCCGAGCTCAGTTAGCATTCTTAATACTATTGCTTTGAACTCTTTGTCTGGTAAACTATTTATCTCTGTTTCATTAGGGTTGTTTCCCACTGTCTTCTCTTGTGCTTTTGTTTGAAACATATTCCTCTGTCTTCTCATTTTGTTTAACACTCTCTGTCTCTATGAAATTAGGTGCAGGAGCTACCTATCCCAGTCTTGAAGGGGTGTCCTTGTGTGGGAGCATCCCTATGCCATCTGCATGTGTGCCCAGTGGATTTGGTGGGAGAGCTGGATCTGAAGTGAGCATGGGTCACGTCTTCCCCTGGGGTGTGCTGGCAGCTACCACCTTGTTGGATGATATGGCTGGAGATGGAGGGGTTAGAGTCAGAGCCAGGTGTGAACCAGGGCTTCTTCTGTGCTCAGTGGCAGTTACCACCCTATCAGGGGCTGGAGCAGAAGCCCTGAGGATCTAGTCCGAGCTGGCTCTGTTCTCTCTAAGCGTGCACACTCTCCTTGGTCATGGTGGCCTCCGCTCTAGTGGAGAGCAGCGCTGGAGCAAGAGGGGCTGGAGCAGGTGCCCAGTGTGGGCTGGCATGGTCTTGGGAAACCAGCTAGAGCCCCAGACAGTTTTCAGTCTGCTTCCTCTGAGCTACTCCCAGGAGTAAGCAAGTCTGTGCATGGGCTGTTAACAAGCGAGTCTTGTTTTCTTCTTCTGTAAATCCTACTGGTGTTTAACCAGGTAAGGCAACTTGTCTTCCTGGTGTCTGACCCCAGGGCTGGGGTGCTCAGTGTGTGATCTGAACCCCTCGCTGCCCAGGGAGGATCCCTAAGGCCATGATATCTCCTTCTTCTTCTGTGTCCCCTGCTAAGGGCACAGGTCCTGACCCGACCACAACTCCTCCCTTCCTCTGTAGATACAGACTCTGTGTGTATCTTTCTTTACAGACTTGGTTGAAGAAGAGCCTTTCTGCCAGTCTCCACGTTGTTTTCAGTAGAGTTGCTCCAAGTGAAGATGATTTGATGTGTTTTTTGGGGGGAGGTGGGCTTGGTTTCCTCCTACTCCACCATCTTGATCTCCCTCCTCCACATTTAATATTTTTTACTTCATATTTTGTATCTTTTTTTGTTTTGTATATCCCTTAACTGCTTATTGTGGTTATAGATGATTTTACTACTTCTGTTTTCTAACCTTCCTACTGGTTTTATAAGTGGTTTATCTACTACCTTTACTGGATATTTATCAATGACATTTTTCCTTTGGTAATTTTCATATTTCTACTTGTGGTCTTTTCTTTTCCACTTAGAGAAGTCCCGTTAACATTTCTTGCAAAGCTGGTTTAGTGGTGCTGAACTCTTTTAGCTTTTTCTTGCCTGTAAAACTCAAATCTGAATGATAATCTTGGTGGATAGAGTATTCTCGGTTGTAGAAGTTTTTTCCTTTCATCGCTGTGAATATATCGTGTCACTCTCTTCTGGTCCGCAAAGTTTCTGTGGAAAAGTCAGCTGAGAGTCTTATGGGAGTTCCCTTGTACGTACTTAGTTGCTTTTCCCTTGCTGCTTTTAAGATTCTCTCTTTATCTTTAATTTTTTCCATCTTAATTACAATGTGTCTTGGTGAGGACCTCTTTGGGTTCATCTTGTTTGGGTCTTGCTGTACTTCCTGGACCTGGGTGTCTTTTATCTTTCCCAGGTTAGAGAAGTTTTCAGCTATTATCCCTTCAAACAAGTTCTCTGCCCCTTTCTCTCTCTTTCCTTCTGGACCCCTACAATGTGAATATTAGTATGCTTAATGTTGTTCCAAAGGTATCTTAAACTATCCTCATTGAAAAATTTTCTTTTATTTGGTGAGCTTGGTTGAATTCCACTACTCTGTCTTCCAGTCTGCTGATCCATTCCTCTGTATCATCTAATCTACTATTGATTCTTTCTAGTGTATTTTTTATTTCAGTTATTGTATTCTTCAGTTCTGTTTGGTTCTTCTTTATATTTTCCAACTCTCTGTTAAACTTCTCACTGTGTTCATTCTTCTCCTGAGCATCTTTATGATCATTACCTTGAACTCTTTATTGGGTGGATTGTTTATTTCTACTTCACTTAGTTCTTCTTCTGGAGTTTTAGTTTTCCTTTATTTGCAACATATTCCTCTGTCACTTTGCGTTATTCTCTGTTTTTATTTCTATGTATCAAGTAGGTCTGTTACATTTCCTGATCTTGGAGAAGTGGTCTTATGTAGGAGATGTCCCATGGGGCCCAGCAGCATGCTCGTCTCTGGTCACAGAGATGTATGCTCTAGCGGTGCCCCCTCTGTGGTCTGTGTGGGTCCTTCTTTTGTGGTAGGGCCAACTACTGTGGGTGCACTGGTAGGGGGGCTGGCCCCTGGTCCGGTTGGCTGCCAGGACCTGCCTTGTGTGGAGGCTGCTGGCTTGCTGGTGGGCAGGTCTGGGTCCTGACACAGCCGGCTGCTCGATGTAGGGGGTCCTGGGACTGGGGCTGACTGGCTGGTGGGCAGGTAAGCCTCTGGTGCTAACAGACTAGAGGGAGGACTCCAAAAGGCACTTGCTAGCTCCAGTGTCCTCATGGTAGAACTAGCTCCCCAAAATGCCTGCTGCTAGCATCTCGGTCCCCGGAGGGGGAGTCTCAGTGTCTCAGTTGCCTCCTGCCTCTCTGAGAGGCTCTCTAAGATCGGCAAGGGGTCTGACCCAGGCTGTTTTCAAACTGCTGCCTCTGCACGCTCTGTTTTGAGGTATGTGAGATTTTGCGTGAGCCCTTTAAGAGCGGAGTCTGTGCTTCCTATGGCGTCCCTCCAGCTCTCCCATCTGGGGCTGGTCTTCCCGGTGCTGGCGAGCCCGATGTAGGCTCCTTGGGGAGAACCTCTGCAACTGTGATGATCCTCACAGGTTACTCTTATATAATCAATGCTGAGCAAAGATTAAATGCTATTTGCTGTAGTTTATCACCACTAGCTATATATGTATCTATGACAAAAATCAAGCAACTCTAGAGGAATACATATTAATAATATTCAGGTAGCGATAATACAGTTGAAACATATTTAGTATGCAAAACTTCCTCTGATGGTGTAATTTTTTTTCTACTCCTTGCTTAGTTACAAAATAGAAAGAGACTCTGAATATGTAATGAATAGCAGCTTTTAACCTCTCAATTAAAATACCAATACATCACAGTGTTATACAAAACTGATGAAGGTCAAAGAAACATCGCTTTCTTTTTAGACTTTAATTGTGATTCATCCACGAGACTGGTCCCATGCAGCGTCTACTTGAAAAACTATAACAACTGTTGATTGAAGGACTTGAACAACTGAGTACTTCTAATGTGACAAGTGATTATAACCTCAGTCACAAACAGAGTTCCTGACTGACAAGTAACAGTCGAGGCTGTTAAATGGCTTTTCTGTCTTATGACAAAATACAGTGACACGCTCAACACTATTTCCTACATAACTGTTAAAATCTGAAAAAATACAAATGTATTTTTGAAACAGATGGACTTGTCCATATTGCATGTTTAAAATGATGAGAAAAGAATGCTATCAAGACTTAAAATGGTAAGTATAAAAGACTCCTGTAAGAGTCATTAACGATTATACAATGTCTGATCTTCACCAGAGGTGTCAAATTAGGGGCGGCTGAGAATTTCAGTGGATGCCATTCATTGTGGGTGTTCAGCACGGCCATTCCAGCTGCAGGATTGCAGAATAATTCTTCCAGTGTACTGGCAAAACATGGTGAGTTATACAATTCAAATAGACTGTGATTGGCAACGTGCCAGGCTGACTCATTAGTATCACTGCATTTGTGTGTGTGTGTGTGTGTGTGTGTGTGTGTGTGTGTGGTACGCGGGCCTCTCACCGCTGCGGCCTCTCCTGTCGCGGAGCCCAGGCTCCGGACGCGCAGGCTCAGCGGCCGTGGCTCACGGGCCCAGCCGCTCCGCGGCACGTGGGATCTTCCCGGACCGGGGCACGAACCCGTGTCCCCTGCATCGGCAGGCGGACTCTCAACCACTGCACCACCGAGGAAGCCCTATCACGGTATATTTAAGCTTGTGTATGTTTAGAAATAAAACCTATAAATATGTTAAAGGCAGAATCACAGCTACGTAGGTTTTTTCATCTGTGTTTTCTCATGCGATCTCAAGTTAAAAGTTTGAATAATTTTTTGAGGAGGGCAAGTTTGCAAGCATTTTATAACTTAACTAGAGCCAACTGATATCCCTCCCTTTTCCAATTATTAAATCATCTCCAATTCCAAAAGTTCTATTTTCAGTAAAGTGTTTCTATTTTGTTAAAGCCCGTCTAGAAGGCCATGGGAGTCTCAGTGCCTAGTATCATGACAGAATTGAGTGATAAATGGTGAGTTTAGTGGTAAGATCCAGAGCAATTCTTCTGGATTCATTTGAAGAGCAGTGAGAAGTAATAACCAAATTGAAGTGTAGGTGGCTGACAGGCTTATCTCCAGTTACGAAAACCTTGTTTTGATCCCCAAACGAGTCACTAAATATAAAAGAGATAAACCACCTAAAGTAATGGATGAGACTCTGACTAAGCAGGAGAATTATAACTGGGAAGATGCTTGATCAGAGCAATTCCACACTTCTTATTAAATTCATAAATCCAGACTGCTAACGCTGGGGGGAAGAAAATAAAGAAACAATGACATGAAATGAGTATCTATCCCATAAAGAAATTTTCAGTCAATTTAAAGCACAGATTTGAGATTATTTGTAATGAAAGGAATCTCCCATTAACAATAATCCAGATGGGAACAAACTGGACAGGACTATTTTCTGGATTGGCGACGTGGATATATACTGTTTCATAGCTGGTTTCCTCAAATGAGTTTCTAATTAGTTTCATCAAATAATTTTCTTTGACCATAGGACTGATGAAAGCATCTCTTCTCTTTAAGGTCCTGTAGGGATGCTCACACAGATGGAAGGAATTAATGTGACCACCTCCCACAGCTCTACTGTCTTACGATTCAGAGAAAACACTTTCGTCTTGGAATGTCCCGTGAATAGAGACAAATATATCAGAGAGTTTTTGTGGACTACGGCTTTACTGTGTGTGCATGTGTGTTTGCTTAAGAAAAGCATCAACATATTAAGTTCTTAATGCTCAAAACACGTAAGCATTTCAATTAGAGATTCCAAAGGTCTACTGAAGCTACATAAAAAAGAAAACCACGTGGCTTCCTGCCTCTGTAGGAGAGCTTTTTACTGTAAGTATTATAAGATATAATTCAAGCCATCCATCTATATTGCACAATTATTACACGAGTCCAGAGGGGCTTCTCTATATTGATATAGGAAAGTATTCAAATCCTAATCCTCAATTGTTCATTGAACCTATCTGGGGGTCTCAGGGTGCTTAAACAGAAGCCCTGAAACGTCACTGATTATGCAATGATAATACCTTGAATTAAATGAGAGAATTTCCAAAAAGTCTCAAAGTGCATCCTTCACAGCCTTTCATAACAGGAGAAAAATTATTCAGCGTTTAGATGTAAAGGAATGGAGGGGTGCGGCCAGGAACACAAAGTCAAGAAGTAGACCCTTGATAACAAAAGGTTTACCCTTTTAATCTTACTTGATTACACTGAGGGACTTCCAGGAGGCAAAACTGAATTAAGGTTAGTGAATGTTTTTGTAAAAAGGACAGCTCGCTGATATACTGACACTGTGGCTTGTGAAGATATGTTTTGGTTACACAGAGTAAGATACCATCGATTCTTAAATTAAACCGGGGCCATTCCTGTTTCTGGTGGTGCTGCTCCTTTGACATGAGCCTCTTCTCTCTTTACTCCATTGGCATAAAAGCCCTCCTTCCTCACTGCCTCTATCCCCTCTGCCCTGGAAATTTCTATTCAGTCTTTAAGACTTGATTATTACTTCTTTCAGGAAATATTTTATGACAGCCCCTCCCTCAGTTTTAGATTGGAAAGTACGAACACAGTGACTTGTTAAATTCAATCATTTGTCCCAAAGGCACAGCTGGTAAGGGAGGGTGCTGGCTGGACGCTGATTTCTCTCTACCTCCGTCCCACTGTTTTCTCCCCCATCCTCCCTGACCTGCTGTGCAGAACTGAAGAGGCACAGAACAAAAGGATGTGGATCCATCATCAACACTTGGACTTGCAGCCGCAGAGGAGCAGCTGCCACCAGCTACCTTCATGAATCAGGGTCGTCTCTTCTGTATGGAAGGAACTTGCTAGTCACTAGACTGGACGCTGGATTGTCAAGCCTACCCTACTAACATTCCAGGACTCACCAAGTCATGAGTTATTTATCAAATCAAAATTATTAGTAAGATCCGCTTTCCCTGTGGGGTGGGAAGACTGGAAACCATCTGCTGTTTTCCTTCTCTTGATTATCAGACACCAGTGCTTCCCAGTGACATTCAGTAGTGTTACCCATAGCCAGGGGATACTGGGCATCCCCCTTAGAACCGATTCTACCAGTACCAGTTCTACGTGACAGGAAGTCACCGTCTGACTTACTTGTCTCCTTTGCTTTTGGAGATGCCGACCAACTTCTCGATGCCACCGGCGTCCCGTAAGGCCTTGGCGTTCTCCATGTTCTTGGTGATCACCTCGTGCAGGGTGCAGCACACGGCTGTCACCGTGTCGTCCGACATGGCCTTGCTCACCGCGTTACTGCTGTTATTCCCGCCTGGAAGCCGATGGACCAGGTCTCGCATGGCGTATTTGCCTTTGGAAAAGAAAACGAAGGGAAGAGTTGAAGTGCGGTCAAAACCGAGGAAGAGGGTGGAGGGAGAGGTGCAGACGGGGGTGAAAAAGAGAACACCAGAGGCCCGGACCGGGGCACGAACCCGTGTCCCCTGCATCGGCAGGCGGACTCTCAACCACTGCACCACCGGGGAAGCCCTATCACGGTATATTTAAGCTTGTGTATGTTTAGAAATAAAACCTATAAATATGTTAAAGGCAGAATCACAGCTACGTAGGTTTTGTCATCTGGGGTTTCTTGGGAAGCCCTATCACGGTATATTTAAGCTTGTGTATGTTTAGAAATAAAACCTATAAATATGTTAAAGGCAGAATCACAGCTACGTAGGTTTTTTCATCTGTGTTTTCTCATGCGATCTCAAGTTAAAAGTTTGAATAATTTTTTGAGGAGGGCAAGTTTGCAAGCATTTTATAACTTAACTAGAGCCAACTGATATCCCTCCCTTTTCCAATTATTAAATCATCTCCAATTCCAAAAGTTCTATTTTCAGTAAAGTGTTTCTATTTTGTTAAAGCCCGTCTAGAAGGCCATGGGAGTCTCAGTGCCTAGTATCATGACAGAATTGAGTGATAAATGGTGAGTTTAGTGGTAAGATCCAGAGCAATTCTTCTGGATTCATTTGAAGAGCAGTGAGAAGTAATAACCAAATTGAAGTGTAGGTGGCTGACAGGCTTATCTCCAGTTACGAAAACCTTGTTTTGATCCCCAAACGAGTCACTAAATATAAAAGAGATAAACCACCTAAAGTAATGGATGAGACTCTGACTAAGCAGGAGAATTATAACTGGGAAGATGCTTGATCAGAGCAATTCCACACTTCTTATTAAATTCATAAATCCAGACTGCTAACGCTGGGGGGAAGAAAATAAAGAAACAATGACATGAAATGAGTATCTATCCCATAAAGAAATTTTCAGTCAATTTAAAGCACAGATTTGAGATTATTTGTAATGAAAGGAATCTCCCATTAACAATAATCCAGATGGGAACAAACTGGACAGGACTATTTTCTGGATTGGCGACGTGGATATATACTGTTTCATAGCTGGTTTCCTCAAATGAGTTTCTAATTAGTTTCATCAAATAATTTTCTTTGACCATAGGACTGATGAAAGCATCTCTTCTCTTTAAGGTCCTGTAGGGATGCTCACACAGATGGAAGGAATTAATGTGACCACCTCCCACAGCTCTACTGTCTTACGATTCAGAGAAAACACTTTCGTCTTGGAATGTCCCGTGAATAGAGACAAATATATCAGAGAGTTTTTGTGGACTACGGCTTTACTGTGTGTGCATGTGTGTTTGCTTAAGAAAAGCATCAACATATTAAGTTCTTAATGCTCAAAACACGTAAGCATTTCAATTAGAGATTCCAAAGGTCTACTGAAGCTACATAAAAAAGAAAACCACGTGGCTTCCTGCCTCTGTAGGAGAGCTTTTTACTGTAAGTATTATAAGATATAATTCAAGCCATCCATCTATATTGCACAATTATTACACGAGTCCAGAGGGGCTTCTCTATATTGATATAGGAAAGTATTCAAATCCTAATCCTCAATTGTTCATTGAACCTATCTGGGGGTCTCAGGGTGCTTAAACAGAAGCCCTGAAACGTCACTGATTATGCAATGATAATACCTTGAATTAAATGAGAGAATTTCCAAAAAGTCTCAAAGTGCATCCTTCACAGCCTTTCATAACAGGAGAAAAATTATTCAGCGTTTAGATGTAAAGGAATGGAGGGGTGCGGCCAGGAACACAAAGTCAAGAAGTAGACCCTTGATAACAAAAGGTTTACCCTTTTAATCTTACTTGATTACACTGAGGGACTTCCAGGAGGCAAAACTGAATTAAGGTTAGTGAATGTTTTTGTAAAAAGGACAGCTCGCTGATATACTGACACTGTGGCTTGTGAAGATATGTTTTGGTTACACAGAGTAAGATACCATCGATTCTTAAATTAAACCGGGGCCATTCCTGTTTCTGGTGGTGCTGCTCCTTTGACATGAGCCTCTTCTCTCTTTACTCCATTGGCATAAAAGCCCTCCTTCCTCACTGCCTCTATCCCCTCTGCCCTGGAAATTTCTATTCAGTCTTTAAGACTTGATTATTACTTCTTTCAGGAAATATTTTATGACAGCCCCTCCCTCAGTTTTAGATTGGAAAGTACGAACACAGTGACTTGTTAAATTCAATCATTTGTCCCAAAGGCACAGCTGGTAAGGGAGGGTGCTGGCTGGACGCTGATTTCTCTCTGCCTCCGTCCCACTGTTTTCTCCCCCATCCTCCCTGACCTGCTGTGCAGAACTGAAGAGGCACAGAACAAAAGGATGTGGATCCATCATCAACACTTGGACTTGCAGCCGCAGAGGAGCAGCTGCCACCAGCTACCTTCATGAATCAGGGTCGTCTCTTCTGTATGGAAGGAACTTGCTAGTCACTAGACTGGACGCTGGATTGTCAAGCCTACCCTACTAACATTCCAGGACTCACCAAGTCATGAGTTATTTATCAAATCAAAATTATTAGTAAGATCCGCTTTCCCTGTGGGGTGGGAAGACTGGAAACCATCTGCTGTTTTCCTTCTCTTGATTATCAGACACCAGTGCTTCCCAGTGACATTCAGTAGTGTTACCCATAGCCAGGGGATACTGGGCATCCCCCTTAGAACCGATTCTACCAGTACCAGTTCTACGTGACAGGAAGTCACCGTCTGACTTACTTGTCTCCTTTGCTTTTGGAGATGCCGACCAACTTCTCGATGCCACCGGCGTCCCGTAAGGCCTTGGCGTTCTCCATGTTCTTGGTGATCACCTCGTGCAGGGTGCAGCACACGGCTGTCACCGTGTCGTCCGACATGGCCTTGCTCACCGCGTTACTGCTGTTATTCCCGCCTGGAAGCCGATGGACCAGGTCTCGCATGGCGTATTTGCCTTTGGAAAAGAAAACGAAGGGAAGAGTTGAAGTGCGGTCAAAACCGAGGAAGAGGGTGGAGGGAGAGGTGCAGACGGGGGTGAAAAAGAGAACACCAGAGGCCACGTTAATGCAGTGTTGTCTGTTTCCCGTCACTGATTATTCTTTATGGGGTAACCGTGGACACATACACAGAGAAAACGGTATTTCTTCACAGCAAAGGTACGGACTTTTGGTGCTGGACGGATGTGGGACTGACTCTTTGGACAAGTTATTTCCTGCCTCTGAGCCTCAGCTTTTTAAATTGCGAAGCAAGAATAATGGTACCTCCCTGACAAGGCTGTTGCGAAGAAATGTGTGGGAAGCACTTAACACACAGTGATGACCCTGGACTCAGGACTCAATAGAAGTTAGCAATCAGTGGGTTCCTGCTTGCTATTCACAGAAGTCAGGAAAACATAGGGTAATTCTAACATAACCTCAAGAATGCCTTGACGGGAGCTATGTTGGGACTTGTATTATTTAACAAATAAGAGTCAAAACACAAAAATGTATGTATATATGACATCTGCATTCTGGTCCCTATAAAGCAAAGAGAAACATTTAAAGCAGGGGAGAGACACTTTACAAACAATATATAAAACTAGGTGTCCTTTGAACTAGGGTAACTGGATGATCGATCTGTCTCTCTGATGGGATTTTATTGAATGGTTCTACCATATAACATTTACTAATTTGACATGTTTCACTTCCCGTGGAAACAGTAAGATAAAATGAAACTCTGCTTCCTTAATTCACTTTATCATGATTAATCATGCTACCCCCCATGATAGTGGTACTTATAATGACATCTTTATGGAATACTTTTAGTTTACAAAGCCATTTAGGCATTACCCATAACCCTGCAAGACAATTAATTCATCTCACCTGCAGCTTCCAATTCTGTTCCATTAATTTACTTCTGGAACTAAGTAAATGAATGCCTGTAGCAAAGTTGTCTGTTCTTAAATTTTTCAGGTGGAATCGGCATGTGTCCAAAGCTAAATTCCTGTCTTGTCTCCCATCCCCCAATTAGACATAGTTAGGTAGCTCCTAAAAGCCATTTAAATATTTTTCCTCCTTATAGGTCTCGAAAGGATAGCTTCTTTTGCTGTTTAGTTCTCTGGCACGTGGTGCTTGGAGGGGCAGGAAATGGAACCATGGAAGGAGGCAATGACATCTTAATTCCAGGCAGTAATAAATAAAACATAAGACTGCATAATTTTGGTATCTGCTCTTATCCTATGTTTAGGTGGCTTATTTTAGCTTGGATGAAAAAAAAAATGCTGATGTCTAAATTACCGAAATAGGAAAGTGTCTTCATTCACTTGACGACAGCCGAGAAGTGTCTGACAAAAGTGGTTTGCCTGAAAACCTCCAAATGTAGCATTATTTATTTTCCAATGACAGCACTTAAAACAGGTTGGAGAAGATCCTTTGTACAAGACAGTCCTCTGAGCACCTGGCTTTACCTACTCATCATTAAGTCACACTCAGCTCGGGCTACGAGTTTAGTTCTGTTGAGCTCAGCAGGCTGGCGACTTTATCATTAGCCCCGCACAAACCACTGTCAGACCAACTAGAATTCACAGAAGTGAGAAGATGGGCGCGTTCTTTATCAGGGAAGAGATGGAGGAAGGAAGCAGCAAACTCTCCCAGTCCTTGTGCGCACAGGGGCATCCCCACTCCTGAACGAGCACAGAAGACTGGTTGTGCGGCCTTGCCATCATCAACCTTGAGAGCAAATGTGAGGAGAGGGAGAGGATTAGGCTAGAGCTTTTTTTTTTTTTTTTTTAGTTTTTGTTATCATCATTTAAAACATTAAGACAGACTTGAAAGTGTGGTTTCATCTTACACAGCTTCCCAACCCGTGAGCCCTGAATGAGAAGCCAGGTGTCCCCTTGATGTTCAAGTGGCAGGAACCACCACTTTCCCCAGAGCAGCCTCTTCGAGTTGCCCCAGCGTGCCGGACAAATACTGTCATTTTGCATGGGCTCCGCAGTGTGGAAAACAGCAGGAGTCACTGCCATATATATATATGTGGGCACAGGGACATCAAGGGCACCTGGGGCTCAGCAGTGCTTTGGGAGGCTTTGAAGATGCAGAGGAGGAGAGCGAAGAGTACAGTCCTCACCCTATGGATGAGCCTGCCAGGAAGTAGAGGAGCTTCCCGTCTTAGGCCGGGTGCCACCAACCACTGCTGATTGAAGACCGCTCCCCCTTCCTCTGGATTTAACTTCGGTGGAAAATAAGTGAATAATATGACACAGCCTAACATCACAGAGTGACTCAAGCTAGTCATACCACCTAGCAGGTGACTGATATTTCAGGACAAGAGCAAGGAACTTGTGACTACAAAGACCTGGCCCTGAGGGGATCAGGAAGAGAAGAGCGGCCATGATGGAGAGTCCTCAGACAAGGCTTCGAGCCCAGTGAAACGGTGGTGGTGACGCAGGGAAAGAGGATTCAGAAATTTCTAGCGGGGATAATGAGGTGGGTAGTGGAAACCAAGTGAATTCTGAAACTTAATAATAATAATGGACAAGTTGGATTACTATTTTATTTTTCCACACAAAGGAAAACATGCTCAGCAATTTCCTGGTGGTCCAGCGGTTAGGACTTGGCGCTTTCACTGCCGGGGCTGGGGTTCAATTCCTGATCAGGGAACTTACACCCTACAGGCGGCCCGGTACGGCCAAAAAAAAGAGAGGCGCAGTGGTTGAGAGTCCGCCTGCCGATGCAGGGGACACGGGTTCGAGCCCCGGTCCGGGAGGATCCCACGTGCCGCGGAGCGGCTGGGCCCGTGATGAGAGTCCGCCTGCCGATGCAGGGAACACGGGTTCGTGCCCCGGTCCGGGAAGATCCCACATGCCGCGGAGCGGCTGGGCCCGTGAGCCGTGGCCGCTGAGCCTGTGCGTCCGGAGCCTGTGCTCCGCAACGGGAGAGGCCACAGCACTGAGAGGCCCGCGTACCGCAAAAAAAAAAAAAAACAAAAAAAAACAAAGACAGATGCTCCCTGAGATGAAAGCAAAACAAAAACAACTCCACCACCACCACCAACTAAAGGTCACTCTGTCTTGCTCAAATTCTCAACAGAAATGAATCCTCGGGCCATTTCTTTGAAGTTACTTAGTTTCTCATGAAAATAACTTTATCTTTGACATGTGTAATACTGATATGACTATTGGACATATTACAGTTGTGTAGGAAAAAACTACTGTTCCTATCAGTGACAGACTAACTGTAACCTTGTAACTTTGCTACCCTTCCTGCCCTGTGTGTGGGCAGGCGCGTTTGTAAATTACAATTAAAAACTATTTTCTCTTTATGTTTCTTTTTGGGGTCTTCTGTTTAGAGTTGGTGGGCATGCGGAGGCGTGTGGATGGACTCAGGCGACCTAACTGTGTTGCCCTAGAGCCGTGCTCCTTGCCGAGCTCTCCTACACATAAGAGCTGGTGGGAATTTCACGATGAGATAACAGAGCTTTGCTCTCGAGGACTGTGCCTGTTTCTGTTTCTGTTTCAGCACTCAGCCTATTCCTGGTATTGATTTGCGCAACACCCCTTGGTTTCTCCACTGGTGGCGGCAGTATTGAGTAGTGAGTGGTTTTATGGGCTAACCACCTGTGATCTTGAGTCCTTTCCTAAACTGACTGTATATCACTCTGGATTGTTAATATGGTCCTCTGTATAGCTGGTCTTTGTGATGCACTATGGTAAACTCAAATCTCTCAAACCAACATTAGGGGAAAGAGGTTAAAAAAAAATGTCAGCCGAGAACAGCCCTGGATCAGGAACATTACAACTCCTTTGTCTCTGAGGTCTTAGCACATCTTTGGCATCCCTGTTTCTGGAGATGCTAAAACTGACCTGTGAGTTTTTGCTGAGTTGCTCTAAACTAATTATTTTCTTCCATTTTTTATGGTGGTAAAATACACATAATAAAAATTTATCATCTTATCCACTTTTAAGTGTACAGTTCAGTGATACTGATTAAATTCATATTGTTGTGCAACCATCACCACCACGAATCTCCAGAACTCTTTTCATCTTGCAAAACTACAATTCTATTAAACTCTATTAAACCATTAAACAATAACTCCCCACCCCCATCCATTAACAACCAACATGCTACTTTCCATCTCTATGATTTTGACAGCTCTAAGTATCTCATATAAGTGGAACCATACAGTGTGTCTTTATTTTGCTCAGCAATAATGTCTTCAAGCTTCATTCATATTGTAGAATATATCAGAATATCCCTTTTTTTTTTTAAGTCTGGATAATACTCCCCTGTATGCATATACCACATTCTGCTTATCCATTCATCTGTTGGTGGACACTTGGGTTTCTTCCTTATTTCAGTTATTGTGAACGATGCTACTATGAACAGAGGTGTACAAACATCCTTTCTCTTTTGATTTGTGTCTCTGGATCTAAAGTGAGTCTCTTGTAGACAGCATATAGTTGGATCATTTTCTTTCTTTCTTTCCATTCTGCCAATCTCTGTCTTTCGATTGGAGAGTTTAACCCCTCTATATTTAAAATAATTATTGTAAGGACGGACTTAACTTGTGTTATTTTGCTATTTGTTTTCTACATGCCTTGTAGCTTTTTTGGTCCCTTATTTCCTACATTACTCTCTCTTTTGTGTTTGATTTTTTTTGCAGTGAAATGTTTTAACCCCCTTCTCATTTCCTTTTGTGTATATTCTGTAACTATTTTACTTGTGGTTACCATGTGGATTACATTTAATGTCCTAAAGTTATAACACTCCAATTTAAATTTATACCAGTTTAACTTCAATAATGTACAGAAACTCTGCTCGTTTATAGTTCCATCCCCAACCCTTTCAATTATGGATATCACAAAACTACATCTTTATATGTTGTGTCCAAAAACATAAAATGATAACTTTTTTTAATGCGTCACTTTCTTAAAGTACGTAGAAAACACAATACGGAGTTGTAAGCCAAGGGTACAATAATACTAGTTTTTAGACTAATAATTTTAAGAAATGCATTATTCTCTTGAATCATGTAAAAAACAAAAAAAGTGGAGCTACAAACTGTTTTTACAATAAGACTAGCTTTTATAATTACCCAGTGCTTTATTTAAAGTGTTTGTCTAGCACTTCTGCCACTTGTTCTTTCTCAGGGAAGTTTCGGTTGGTTCATTTTTTCCCTTGGAAAGGGCTATACTTCCCTGTTTCTTTGTATCCACTGTGATTTTGTTGTTGTTGTTGTTGCTGTTGGTTGAAAACTGGACACTGCAATCTAACAACGCAGCAACCCTGGAACTCAGACCCCTCCCCTTGTGCGGGTTTGCTGGGGTTTGTTTTTAATTGCTCTAGGATGTCTGCGTGCTGAGGTGGAAACTGAAGGTCTCCTCGGGTCTTTTCTGAGCCTGTGCCTTTCCCTGGGCCTACATGGTGACTTTCTAATTTCCATCACATACACATTTGCTTTTTTTGTGTGTGTGTGGTACGCGGGCCTCTCACTGCCGCGGCCTCTCCCGTCGCGGAGCGCAGGCTCCGGACGCGCAGGCGCAGCGGCCACGGCTCACGGGCCCAGCCGCTCCGCGGCACGTGGGATCCTCCCGGACCGGGGCGCGAACCCGCGTCCCCCGTATCGGCAGGCGGACCCCCAACCGCTGCGCCACCAGGGAAGCCCCACCTTTGCTTTTGAATATCCTAATCTTTAATATCTGGCTCCCAAAAGGGGAAAAAGAGAACAATGAAGGGGGAGGGAAGGGCACCAGCCCTTTAAGTTCCCTGGGTGTCCTTTCAGCCGGAGGGGGAGGGGTTTCGACAACTGGGGAGCGTGTGGAACAACAGCTGCCTCTGTGTCTGCAACTCCATGATCGGTAGCAACGATCGGAACACAGAGTGCCCAGTATTCGGAGGACGGATCCCCTATTGCCCACCCTAGCTCCCACCAGCTGCATACAAGCTCCCCATGAACACACGTAGAGCTGCCTGCCAAGGGCTGGGTGTGAGAATGGGTAGCTGTTACCGCGCTAAGAGCTGAAGATGACCAAAATCAACCACAATTCACCGTCCAAGCTTTCCTCTAACAGGTGCAAGCCTTCATCAGACTCCAGAGTTCCGAAAGAGTGACACTGGACAGATTCTGCCGGCGAGACGGCTGTCTGTGTGCGGGGGACAGATTCCTGGGTTTCCTACCCACCATCTTCCGGAATCTTCTCTCCACACTTTATTTTGCTTAGTGGTTGAAGATGTAAAAGTGAGGCACTGATTTCCTTGTGACTGTGTGTCTACGGGTAAATGTGAAAAGAGCCTTTCCCTCCTTTGCCAAAGGAAAATTGTTAGCCCTTACCAAGGGTCAGCAGCACAGTAAGTACCCCGTGGGCGGTCACAGCTCTTTCTGCAGTGTGGCTAGCTCCTTTTTCTCTTTCCTGTCTCTTTCTGGCAATGTTTGGAGCTTAATGTTTCATAAAAATCTGCCACTTTAAGGACATTTAATAGGAACAGTTTATCACAAAAGGGGAGAAAACGTATGCAAAAAATCTATATTTTTGGTTTCCCTGGTGGCGCAGTGGTTGAGAGCCCGCCTGCCGATGCAGGGGACGCGGGTTCGGGCCCCGGTCCGGGAAGATCCCACGTGCCGCGGAGCGGCTGGGCCCGTGAGCCACGGCCGCTGAGCCTGCGCGTCCGGAGCCTGTGCTCCGCAGCGGGAGAGGCCACAGCAGTGAGAGGGCCGCGTACCG
>NC_041221.1:25070177-25092063 GCF_002837175.3 Physeter macrocephalus
CCTCTTGGCCATCTGTATGTCTTCTTTGGAGAAATGTCTATTTAGATCTTCTGCCCAGTTTTTGATTGGGTTGTTTGTTTTTTTAATATTGAGCTGCACTGAGAGCTCTTTTTGAAATTGCCTTCTCCAAATCTACACCCCAGAGTCAAACTAATAAAACTTTAAAAAAATGTCTTTTATATCTAAACTGTCTCTGGCATTTCCCAGACTGCTGCTGGGTAACATCAAAGAGTTTTCTTCATCACCTTATGAAATAAGGGATGCTAGAAATAATTAGGAATGTTTGGCACTCTGCAAGTTTTTGTTTGGTTTATTACTGTTGTAAGAGCTGTCCTGTTTATCAAACCTTCAGGAAAAAAAAGACCTGGCAAATGAAAAACAGAGAAACTCAACCTCCTTAGTGATGACAAGTCTTAGGATGATACTTCAGCAGTTATGAACCTTTCAGTTTGGTTAGAAACATGCTCCCTTTCATGTTAAAGAATGGCACAGTAATGGCCAATAAAAGAAAGATTCCATTTTTAGGTTTAAAAGAGCCTTTTCAGTTGGTGGGAATCCTAACACACTCTTTATGGAATAAATTAAAAGATCCTGGAGAGTTTTCATTACCCTCACTGTCCATAATATATACTTACTGTAATGGTAGTCACCGACTAACTTCTCACAAAACTAAACTTGTCTCAAGTTTGATATTGTTGTTTGTAATGAATAAATAATCAGAGCAATTCAGCCTTATCATCAACAGGTGGTTTCTGATTTTCTCCCACACTCTCCTAAAGACCCTGCCAGAACCACAGATCAATAATTAGGTCTGTTGGAAGAAACATCAAAAGAGCCTGATCAAAGAACTCTAACGGGTACCGTTAACACTTGATACAGTAGAAAATAGGCTCTTGGTGACAGACACTCCTGTAAAGCTGAAATCCTCGAAACAAATGAACATCTTTCAGACTACCAAGGGATTGAGTCAGGGTTCCAGAACTCATTCACTTTGAGAATCTGGACTTCAAACTAACCCGAGATCAAGAGAACGAGGATTAATTACTTAGAGTAAATGACACAAATTTAGTTGTGGTTCATGTTCTATTTTGAATTGGGCTTATTATAAAATCCTTCTTTCTACTTCCTCTTTCTTTAATGCTTGATTTAACAGGTTATGTGTATAAAAACTAGATTAAACGTTCTTTAAATGGAATCTTGTTCTAATTAACTCTTCAGAATTCAGAAAAAAATCTCTTGAAAATTTGTAAAATAGATAATAAGTTATCAGGAAAAGTTAATAATAATAATAATCCTTTTAGTATAACAACATATGTTGAGTGGTCCTGTCTATACAGCTTAAAACAATAGTTAAATAATATAAAAATGCCTTGACTAACCTGTTTACCTTCTTTGACCATAGGTTTTTATAGATTGAACTAGAATCTGTCCTTCTTTCTACTAGAACATAATTGAAAAAAATCAAATCTGTACTCATGACCATGCCATAGATGTCACATTTAAAGGCAAATATCATTTAATTAGGCATGACAAGCCCATTAAAAACAAGTAGGTTTAATATGGGGATTGAGGTCTACAGTATCCTCCTAGGATACTGGTTTGGCTCATGTTGTATGGCTTAAGGAATCCTAGCCCTACAGGCAGCAGGGCCAGGAGTACTGAAAAGTTGGAGCTCAGAGAAATGGAATAATCCCTGAGTTACAGGTAATGGAGGTGAAGACTGGTAGAAATGCCTCGGCCACTGCTGTGTCATTGATCCCAGTAGATGAGGTGAAAGGGAATAAATTACTTCTGCTACATAAAGGAAACAAAATTACAGACCTAGGATCTACAAACGAAACAAAAGTTAACTCTCAAGATTTATTATCACATAGGTCTAGTTTTGATAACCATGCACAGAGGTCTTTGTGAATGAATCCACACTGCCTGATATACCTACATCTGTACAACTGGTCAACCATCAAATTAATGGTCCCAAATCAGAAAACTGTTAAACCACAAACATCGGCGGTTAAATCTGCACTGTAGGGGCAGAACTTCAACATCGGAGGGATCAAGAAGGTACCTTGTTCTGACTCCATCATGACTATCTACACATCATGTGCTCATCACAATCCGGAATCAGGAAGACAGAACAAAACAAGAAACCAGCTCAGGGAAACAAATCCAAAACAGAGAAAGGAAAAGAAACACGGGATCGCCCTTCTATCCCTAATCCCAATTAATGAATCTTTCAGTAATTTTCTAGCAGCTGCTGACTTTCGAATCAACTTCATCTCTGATGTTTGCAACACTGATATGTGACAGACGGTATGATTATCTTGTGAGAAAACTGCTGTTTGTCCACCATGAATGGACTAAATGTGACTTTACAAACCATGGTAAATTTGTGCTTTTTTATTTTAAATGTGGAAGGCTGGTTTTTCTTAAGTCTGGATCCCTTGCAACAATTTGTTAGTAAAAATCCCTTTCTCTTGATGCTTTTGTCTGTATGCTTTCATTTCTCAGATTGGAAAATAGGTGTGACAACACTGACCCTCTGGTTTCATCACGCCGGCCCCTTTTTCCCAAAATGGGACCTGTTCATCTCTACAGCTGCCCCTTTGCTCCTGCCAGATTAGAATCAATATTTAATGAAATGCATTGATTTTTTTAAAAAAAGTGAACCTTCTTTTATGTATCTGCTAGCTGCTTTAATTAACGATTTATCCAAATAGAAAGAGAGAGGAAGAGTCATAGTAAGAAGGGATCAGCTGGAGTCAAGGAATCAGTCAGTGGTTGCTGTGGATAGAGCTTGAGACAAATTCTGGAAGAAACACTACAGTTCCTTATGCTTTTTTCTAATAACTATGATTTGGAAAAAACAAGCACAGCCTTATAACACACATCAGAACCTATTTCACACGCCAAAATTGGTAAGCAGTTGGTCTGAGAAAATGATGCAATCAGTAACTCAACCCTCTGAATAGAAATAATGTCGAGTAAAGCAAATCTTATAGGTTTGCGGTATATGGTATGCAGTTCTTTCAAGAGTTACCATCTCCAAATAAATAACCTACTCCATCTGTTTGGAAGACAAGAGGAATTGTATTTTTTAGCACCTTGAGATCTTATGCAGAGGATTTCATTGAATTAGGCTCTGAGAAATTCTCACATTGTTGAAACGTCAAGAAGTAAGGTAATGAGTAGAAATATGGACAAGAAGGTGGCTAAGATATGCATACATAATTTGCAGAAGAATCACTCTAAAAATAAAAACCACAGTTAATTAACAGGAGGTTTTCTGAAGCACCGTTTTGAACTAGAAATAAATTGATTTTTGAGAAATATTGAAAATGAGGCAAGTAACTGGTATAATACATTTTAACAAGACTTAAATAATTTGATTAAATATTAAGCATGATAGCAAAAAAATTATTATCTCAATTCATTGCCTCATTTTAAAAGCAGAAAGGAAGTAGAGGTGAAAATTTAAACACTGATTCTAGCTTCAGGGGAGAAACCTAGGAAGGCTTTTTATTTTTAGGTCAAGATTTCTGTCTAACAAAGATCCAAGAACTCTCCTAGGATGAAAATTTCAGACAATAGTGTGTCTGAGACAAGATGAGGTCAGTATTTCTGTAAGAAAAGCTTGTTTTCAGGAAGAGAACCTGCAGTTAGTCCTCTGGCCTGATATTAGCACATTGGGATAAGAGTAATGCATTGATTAATGCAAGTAGCCTAATGAAGAATTCTAACATTGCATTCCCATGTTCTTGCTTTCTCAAACTGATCTACCCCTCTGCCAAAATAAAAGTTTCAATAAAGGGCACAAAGGGCTACTACTCATAGATTACATTAGAGAGTGGTTTAATGTTTTCAAGAAAAGTCACATCTATTTCAGTTTCTACTTTGTATCTCCCTAGGCCTATAGAAAAGGCAGGTACAATTTCCAATTTGTATAGAAAACAACCACAGCCCAAAGGGATTAAATGATGTGTGTAAGGCTGCAGAGCTGACTGTATCCTGGCTTTGGTATCTTTCCATGAGTCTCTTGGCCAGAAACTCCTCTCTCCAGCCAGCCCTCCTCACTCCCTCCTCTGAGCTTTTTTCACAGGTATAATCTGTACCACTTGTACGACACCTACCCCATAACTCATTTATTCAGTTGTTCTATAGACATTCACTGAAGTTTCCTCTAGTTAGCTTATATATGTAATTGATCTTTCCAACAATAATATAAACCAAGGACAGGATGACATCTAATAACCGTATGTTTACTGATAAATGAATAAACAATTTACATGAGCTCTTTGACTACGCAATGCAACCACAGGACTTTGATGGGAATTCATTTACACTTATCCTGCTGTTTTTACCTACCTCTGTGACAGATCCCTGGAACTCTAGTTCTACAGGATGCTGTATTCTAAAAAGGGTTTCACTGTAGCATATGCGTGGGGAATGCTGTGTCTGATGCTTAACTCAGAAATTTACAATGTATATTAGCAAAGTGAAGCCTCTTGCAGTCCTGCAGTTAGACAAAATGAAACCCTTTGGTGAATTTAGTTTAACCTAGAGTTTTCCAAATTTATCTGAAAAGAGAAACCTTCTTGTGCATGACACCCATTCCCTTCCCAGAGGACTGGGTGTCTGGGGGGCTCGCCTGGGGTGGTCCTGGTGAATAAGGGCAGCTACATTTCTGTTCCTGTTACTATGCTTACATGGTACCAAATACCCACAGATCCTTACCACCAAAGACATCTTAATTTCACAGCAACTTCATTTGATGTTGATAAAAATCAGAAATAAAAGAAATGCTCCGACTACGCAAAAGGATGGCTGGAGAGAACGCACGGCAGTGTATGTTAAGCATTGTCTGATAGGAGCCACTCACTCTAAATACACTTTATTCCTAAATGCATTTTTCTTGTTCTGATTTCATACATTCACCCCCTACCCCCATACTTCGTTCACAGAGGACTTCATAAGCCAGAGTGATAAATCTCACAGAAGAAGGAGTTATAATTATTTGCCTACAATTCCACTTTCCTCGTTAACCAATGAGCTGCTTATGGATGAATTCCCCGTGCAGGTTCTCAAATGAGGACGTTCGTTGACTGAAAGTCACTTAATTTTGTGTCCCAAGTTGATTTTCTTCCTAGTACCTACCAGCCAAGCCAAGCACTGGTTTCTACTAGGCAATTCTAATACTAATTTATATTACTGAATTGAGCTTTGGATACCAGTTGGTCTTATCTGGCTTTGGGTGACTGGTTCCCCAGGGTCAAACCAGGGCATGAAAGATCCACCTGCACAGCTGAAATAAACTTCAGACTGCAGGTACCTCGAGGCATCTTGGGGACGTATGGATCATCAATCTCTCTAACCTTCTAACACACATCATGGGACCCTAAGTTATATGCCAGGGACCCGCACTTGTTCCAGATCTTATAAGATCCTTGTCTCCTTACGCTTAGGAGATAATCTCCTTCCATGGGTATAAGATGATTTAGAGCAGCCCCTACCAACAACAGTAAAAATACCTTTTCTTTAACAAAAAACTCCTCTTTATAGTAGCCTCTTTAAAGTCCTTGCTGAACACAGCATGTGGCCCATTACGAGTCAGGTTTTATTGACTGCCTTTTTTTCTGTGAATGAGACACATCACTCTGTTGCATACCTAGTAATTTGGGGTTGAAAATAAACAGTTTTAGCAACTCTGAAAAAAAAAACCTCTTCATTTGTCCTCACTTTGAGATAGATTTTTAACAGAATTTGCTTGTAAAACTCAGTGTCTAGGTCAAAGCTTATTTTTTTTTAGTTTCTGCCTGTATTTTAAAATTTTTTTCAGAATAAAGAAATGTGGCATCTTTTATCGTTTTATAGTAGACAGAATTCCAATTTCAACTTTGGGTTCATTATTGGAACCCAAAGATAATGTTAAATTATTTTAATAAAAACTGGTCATGTTGTAGATATTTCTCCAAATTCCCTAGCTAGTGAAAACATTCCTCCTATGAATTGTAAAAATATATTGGGCTATATAATACTGCCCGTTTCTTTATTAATTAACCACAGTGGACGTTTTGTATGGAATTGCTGGCATTATTAATGTATCTAGAATTCCAGTGTTTATATTGTAGGCTTAGGCTCCGTGTGTACAACTAAAACTTAAAGTATTTATACTTTGATGAGTTTAAAACTTTGGTGTGTTTGCGCTATACTAAAAAAAAAAAAATCAACAACTATTATAATTATATGGACTCTCCATGAGGTGATAAATAGAAAAAAGATAAAGCATGAAGATAAAGAATAAAAGAGAATAAAGGCAGAAGCAAAAAATAAGCCTAGAGGACCAAATATAGACCAAAGATTATTTCCACTAATCCCACTCAATCAAAATGACTAAATATTAGATCTGGGCCCAGCTGATGACACATTTATTACAAGCAACACTTAATACTGCAAAACTCTAGGAAAAGGAAAAAAACTGGATAGTCCTTTGGCAATTTCTTTATTGTAATGGGATTTCACTTGTAGCAAAGGAGGAAGATACGGTGAATGGAAGAGATTGTAAGGAAGATTAAAAAAGGCAGGAAAATACTAGACACAGGGTTTCTGCAGATCAGTTGCCCTAAAGCCCAGCAAAGCGGCTGGTGTCCGAGCTTTCTTATCTAAACAGCTGCAGTTTTTGAAAACGTGAAGTATGCATTCATCTTCAGAAGTCTGATTTCCCTGGCTGTCTGCCCTCATGGCAGTGAGGTGTGGTGACGAGAGGGCCATTCCTTTGGTAAGGATGACTTTTTTAGCAGCGTCAACTTCTAGAACGGACACTGCAGGTTTTGCCCCGGCACTGTGTCAAGCTGATGTGGCGTGATCTAAAAGGATCACCCAAGAGCCTGAACTCTGGTGTCCAAACAGCTTAATTATGATACTGCAGTGATTGTGGTCAGCACCCTCGAAACAAACCAAAACAATCCATGCAACTCCAAGCCAAGCATCAATCAAAAACAATTAGGAGTCTTCATGTTACAGAAAAGTTTTTCTATGTACATCTTATAATCCAGTATGAACAGTCTCTGCGACCTTATTTTCAAAGTCAATAGAAACTTGGAGTATATGCTTCCTAGAATGTGTGGGCCATTAGCTTCTTTGAAGATTCAGTGGTGCTAGTTAGGGCTAGCATAGTTCCACCAGCTGCCTGGAGGTCTCGCAGCAACTACTTTCCTTCCAGTGACAAATTGCAAAGGTCAAGTACAGGAGCCCAAAGGTGGGCGGGGACTAGAATAAATAGCCAGGTTCAAGGAAGGGCAACTTGAACTTGAATGACTTGGGAAAGCGCATAGAACCGTCTGGTGGTTCTGTTCTTCATCAAGGAATTCAGGCCAGAGCAAAGCTGGAGAGGACTTTGGAACTTCAGGGAGGTGTCCCCTTAGCCACTGTTGGTGATACTCAGGGTGTTAGAAATCTATTTCTATCAGAAATTTATTTTCTCACAGTTCTTAACGCCAAAAGTCTGAAATCCAGGTGTCGGCAGGGCTTTCTGTCTTCTCTTCTTTCCTTCCTTCTTTAGTTGGAGACTCAGGACTGCCATCCTGGCTGGTTCTAACCAGTAAAATTAAGTGGCTGACCCCCATCCTGTGGTGAAGGGCAGGGTGGCTGCCTGCTTAGCAGCTGATGGGGCTACTTCGGGTGAAATAGGGTGGAAACGGGAATGCTACTGTTCACAGGGGGAACTGGGTGTCTCCCCTCCCCCCCATTCATACACTGAAGTCCTAGGCCCCATGACTCCGGAATGAGGTCTTATTTGGAAACAAAGTCGTTGCAGATGTCATTTTTTAGGATGAGGTCACATGGGAACAAGGTAGGTCCCTAATCTAGCATGACTGATGTCCTTATAGAAAGGAGAAATTTGGAGACAGACACACGTATACAGGGAGAACACCAAGTAAAGAGGAAGGCAGAGATCAAGGTGATGCTTCTATAAGCCAAAGAACACAAAAGATGGCCAGCAAATGCCAGAAACTAGGGGAGACACATGGGACACATTTTCCCACCCAGCCTCAGAAGGAACCAGCCCTGCCGAAACCTTCTTGCCTCCAGAACCCTGAGAAAATAAACATCTATTCTTTAATCCACCCAGTTCGTGGTTCTTTGTTACAGCAGCCAAAGCAAGTGAATATACTGGACAACATTTGGATTTAGGCCCACGTTTAGAGCAGCTCCTTTGAAGAGCGGACCACAGACAACAGTTAGCTACCTTTCGTTTTATTTGACAAATAGTCTCATATCCTCCGTCACATGTGATCCCATGTAATCTGTCATTCCACTTCTAGCACACTTGGAAATCCCTTGAATGACCTCCCCACCTTCTAGGTCCCTAAGGTTAGTGTGGAGACAAAATAAGCAAAATCAAATAAACATGACTCACTTAAATAAAAATGATGATTCAGCCCACGACACCAGCTGTGATCACCACAGAGTCAACAACACACAGTCCCAACTCAGGACGCGAACACCAGCGGACCAGTTTCTGAACAGCAACAGAAAGCCGCCCAGGGGTCTCCACGGGGATAATCTCCCACTTTGCTGGGAGCAGAAAATCAAGTTGAAATTCTGTCCTATGTTACTCCTCTCAGCTGAGTCTCCTCGTGAATTTCAGGAGCTTTAATGGATTTTATTAGGGCGACTACCCGGAGGAGGCCATGGTTCTCTCCGGGAAATCCGTGACCGTCAAGGCTCTCTATCTTGGAAATGAGAGATGATTCCCACACACAGCTCTGCATGCCGCAGAGAAGCAGGGGAAACTGCCAGGTCACACCTCCACCCGTCTGGGAGGTGACGGCCCAGGAGGGGGCCGGGACACTCGCTCTGAAGGAACACGGGAAATAAGTCTCAGCACATACAGTTTACCACCAACGGCAATGATTAAAAAAAAAAACATTGCTTTTTGGTTTTGTTCCATGCAAAAGGCATAATTATGCTGGAAACTCGGCAAGAACGTGAGGGCCCTGAAGTCAGGACTCAAACCTGCTGTCACCCTGCGTTGCTGTTTCCAGGAAGCTTGTTTGGATCTGACCCCCACCCCACGCCCCTGCCCCTCCCGGGGACTTGGCCCGAGGAGGCCCCGGAAGGTGGGAAGGGGCTGTAGGGTACCCCTGCCGCTCTGCCTTCAGCCAAGCCCACTCCTCATCAGCTCCTGGCCTCCCCGGTGAGGGCTGTTCTCGGGGCAAAGAAAGTCTCCAGGGAGGCCAGCGAGCAAGCTGGGAGCCCCGCAGTGGCGCTGTTCTCGGGGCCCGCTTGGGGTACCAGGGAAGCAGGAGCTCGCGCCCGTCCCAGTGGGACCAGGTCCCTCAGCTGTCTTGGGAAAAGGTAGAAATAAAGTTGGGGACTTGCTCCAGGAAAAAAAAAAAAAGAGGCCATTATCCACCAAGGGGTTTCTCGTCTACCTGAGGGAGGGACAGGATGTGAGCGGAGTTAGGATGAGGAATTTGGGACGCTTACTTCAATCTGTGACTTTGTTCATCGGGAGGTCAATAAGAACAGGAAAGTCAATCTATCCCATCGCGTGATACCGTGGAATGGGTCTGCATATGTCCGAACATATGCAAATTGGGCAGATTTTCATCCCAGCAGAATTAAACTGGGAAGCACGAGCCAGTGTGTGTCACCATCCTCTGACCACATCCATGGCAGCCCCTCGCTTGCCGGCTGAAACACACGCTCTCTGGGACGGGCAAACAGCACCCCTTCAGGCCTCAGGAGCTCGCTCCTCCCACCAGGGGGCCCTGGTTGTAGTTTTGTGAATTATGCACAGGAGCTGGGTCCCTGGGGTGTAACTTCTGTTGTTCTTGCTCCCTCCATTGTGTGCTCTTTTGTCTGGTTTCTTCCCACTTGTCCGGGCTCAGCTCGGGGGTCACATCATTTAGGAGGCTGCTCCTAAATCCCCTTCTCCCGAAGATGCTTTGGCTCCGGCCCACCCTCCAATCCAGGCCTATCTCTAGCAGAATGTGAGGGTCTGTTCACCTCAGTCATGTCCTGGAGGCACCTAACACCTGAGCTTCTGGTACTTGGGACTGGCCTGGATCAAGGCAGGCATTCCACAAACACTGCACCGAACGACGTACATTCCAATCTCTCCGCCTAAATGGTAGCCAGGAACAAAAAAAGCAGAACCCACCGAACCCCAACCAATGCAAACACCAGTCAGGCATCCCAAGATACTACTTAAAACTGAAGCATAAGCTATTCCCCAAGTGAAGGGAGTTGCTTTCAGAGATCTGAATGATCTCAAATGTTAGTCCTAAATTTAATGTTATGTTGTTTTATTTTTACCATACAAATCTTGCATGCATATATTTTTCGGTAATGCATTTAGTTGCCTGGGAAACCGAAAGGGTCTATGCAGGGTGAGAGAAATGGTTTGAGGAAAACTGGCCACAGAAGTGCTTCTGGACTGTCCTCTCTTGGTGTCATCACTTGCCCCATGGATGCCCATCATATACACTTGAGCTGCTGGAAGACCTCACTGTGCACAGCTTGCACGGTGAGCCCACAGGGAGAGGAAGGTGTGCTGACTCAAGAACGGATGAGAGGGCCCAGCTCGATCATTCGTAGGGGCCAC
This sequence comes from Physeter macrocephalus, assembly GCF_002837175.3. Taxonomy (NCBI): domain Eukaryota; kingdom Metazoa; phylum Chordata; class Mammalia; order Artiodactyla; family Physeteridae; genus Physeter; species Physeter macrocephalus. The sequence continues at coordinate 25,080,784 of NC_041221.1, forward strand.
ATTCCAGCTAATGTCATCTGGCCCCAAGAGTAGTGTTTTGATGGGTTTCCTAGTTGTGGTGGTTTTCGGAATTATCAGGAAAAGACAGGAGTTAATAATGCTGTTGGGGAGAGGTGTCAGGTTTCCAGGGCTTCTCAGGAGATGTCTGTACCGAATTTGGAGCTAATTTCCACAGTTTCGGCACAACTGCTATTTTGGGCTAGATCATGCTTTGCCGTGGGGGGCAGTCCTGTATGCCCAGCACCATCCCTGGCCGCTACACACCAGATGCCAGTAGCAAACCCACTATAACGAGAAAAAAATGTCTCCAGACTTTGCCATATATCCCTTGGGGGGAAAAACTGCACCTTTTTGAGAGTCACTGCTCTAGAGATTCACGGTGAGGAGAGACAGGGTCTTTGTCATCTTGGGCTGCTATACCAAAATAACACAGATTGGGTGGCTTAGACGATAGATATTTGTTTCTCACAGAAGCTGAGGATGGAGAGTCCAAGATCAAGGTGCTGGTAGATTGGGTTCCTGGTGTTCCAGGCTTGTAGACAGCACTTTCTCTGTGTGCTCACATGGCCTTTCCTCGGTGCATGTGCATCCTCTTCTTATAAGGGCACTAATCCCATCAGGAGGGTCTCACCCTCATGAACTCATCCAAACATAATCACCTCCTAAAGGTCCCACCTCTGAATACCATCACATTGGGGGTTAAGGCTTCACTGTATGGATTCTGGGGGGACACAAATATTCACCTCATAGAACCCGGTAACTACTAGAAGTGGGTGAAGGTAAGTCACTTTCTGAAAGTCACGGGACAGTCATACATAGTTGCTGATGGGAAGATTCTTTTTGCTGACACCTCCTTGTGTCCTTTCCATACTTCTCAGAAACGTTGTAAGCCCCTGGAACTTCACGCCTCATGGGCTTTGTGCGATTAGAGGGGCAGATGAGGGATGTGATTTGGTGTAACTGACATAACACAAATTGCTTGTCAAATTTCCTCTCTCACTTGTCTGCAGAGTGTAATATAAGAAAAATAAATGTCTAAACATGCATTGGCATGGACGTTGCACTAACTTCCAACCTGACAAATGAAAATGTAAGACTTGTCAAATGTGTTGTGATAACTTCCTTGCTCACCAGCTGCAAGGAAATAGCACCCTCCCAGAGAAGACCCCAGGGAGCCCTTGAGTTTACACCACTCAGGAGGAGCATTTACTATCTACCAATGCGTTGCAGATGTATGCGTCCATCCTTATCTACAAGGCTTCCCGAGATTCCTTCAACTCTGGAAATACTTTCCATTTTCCAGACACCCAACCCAGTCCCTTGTGCGTGGTGTGTGTTCTATAAATAATTGGTTTCAATACCACTTGTGCAAAAGTAACATAAAGAGTGTTTTTTGCTTAAGCAGGAATTATCTCACCTTTTATCTCTCCTGATAGTTAGTCATTTCTTTTAAATATTAAATTTGGAAGCCACAAGCTATTCACTGTCTTAGTGAAAATATATAGTGTTTTCCTCCGTATGATTACAGACTATAGTTAGCAAATAATAGTGGAGATATGTCCAGTGCCAGGTTCATAGTAGGGCCCAACAAATGTTCAATGAAAGAATCTAATGAGTTCAATAAAGCACCTTTTCAATAATCTCTTCATAGCAATTTTTAAAATAAATAATTAATTAATTTATTGTTTGGCTGCGTTGGGTCTTTGTTGCTGCGCGCGGGCTTTCTCTAGTTGTGGTGAGTGGGGGCTGCTTTCGTTGTGGTGCATGGGCTTCCCATTGTGGTGGCTTCTCTTGTTGCGGAGCACAGGCTCTAGGCACACCGGGCTTCAGTAGTTGTGGCACGTGGGCTCAGTAGTTGTGGTGCACGGGCTTAGTTGCTCCACAGCATGTGGGATCTTCCCGGACCAGGGCTTGAACCCAAGTCCCCTGAATTGGCAGGTGGATTCTTAACCACTGTGCCACCAGGGAAGTCCCAGCAATTTGTTTTTTAAGTGGTTTAGACAATAGAATTGTGTGTGTTCTTAGCCGGTTGAGTTTTAACTGAAGGCTTTTTTTCTTCTGTCTCTACCAGTCTCTGATATATTTCTTTTCTCTTTCAAGCCATATATTTCTTCTTTCCTCTTTCTTCACCCAGGTCTGCTGGTCCCTAGACCTTTAGACCAAGAATTCATGAACACTTCTTTGCAAGAAACACACTCAGGGGTATCCACCAACTTAGGTCCCAATGGAAAATAGATCCAAGGAGACAACAAATTATGTTAAATCTTTGTCATTGGCTAACATCCTGGTTCTTACATTTTCTTTACAATTAATTAGTGTGCACTGCTACAGACTGGTCTATCTATTTAATACTGAAGGGAGAGAAAAACCTATGGTAGATAATTTACTCCAAATTACCTGGTTAGGTTTAGGTTTTTTTTTTTTTAACATCTCTATTGGAGTATAATTAATTTACATTGTTGTGTTAGCTGCTGCTGTATAACAAAGTGAATCAGCTATATGTATACATATATCCCCATATCCCCTCCATCTTGCGTCTCTCTCTCACCCTCCCTATGCCCCCTCTCTAGGTGGTCACAGAGCACCAAGCTGATCTCCCTGTGCTATGCAGCTGCTTCCCACTAGCTATCTATTTTACATTTGGTAGTGTATATATGTCCATGCCACTCTCTCACTTCATCCCAGCTTACCCTTCCCCCTCCCCATGTACTCAAGTCCATTCTCTACGTCTGCGTCTTTATTCCTGTCCTGCCCCTAGGTTCATCAGAACCATTTATTTTTTAGACTCCATATATATGTGGTAGCATACGGTATTTGTTTTTCTCCTTCTGACTTACTTCACTCTGTATGATAGTCTCTAGGTCCATCCACCTCACTACAAATAACTCAATTTCATTTCTTTTTATGGCCGAGTAATATTCCATTGTACATATGTGCCACATCTTCTTAATCCATTCATCTGATGATGGACACTTAGGTTGCTTCCATGTCCTGGCTATCGTAAATAGAGCTGCAATGAACATTTTGGTACATGACTCTTTTTGAATTATGGTTTTCTCAGGGTATATGCCCAGTAGTGGGATTGCGGGGTCGTATGGTAGTTCTATTTGTAGTTTTTTAAGGAACCTCCATACTGTTCTCCATAGTGGCTGTATCAATTTACATTCCCACCAGCAGTGCAAGAGGGTTCCCTTTTCTCCACACCCTCTCCAGCATTTATTATTTCTAGAGTTTTTGATGATGGCCAATCTGACCGGTGTGAGATGATATCTCATTGTAGGTTAGATGAGTCTAATAATTCCTGATGTTTATTTGTCAGTTGCTTCATTTGCAAATATTTTCTCCCATTCTGAGGGTTGTCGTTTAGTCTTTTTCATGGTTTCCTTTGCTGTGCAAAAGCTTTTATGTTTCATTAGGTCCCATTTGTTTATTTTTGTTTTTATTTCCATTTCTCTAGGAGGTGGGTCAAAAAGGGTCTTGCTGTGACTTTACATTTAGTTTTATTACAACTGTAACTAAATACAATTTGAAAATAAAGTATTTTTTAAAATCAGAGCTCTGTTACATTATAACTTTCACATATATCCCCACTGAGAGATGGAATATACAAATGGGCAGTGGCCAGACCATGTATAAAAATAGAACTTTGAGCCACAGCCTGCAGCAACCTGCCCAGGAAACCAGCCCCTTATACAATAAACACAGGAAGCCAGCCTGTTCGAAGGCAGACTTATCAGGAAAGTCACATTACCTCTAGTGACAATCCAGGAAGCTAAACAATAACTAACAATTGTCCCCAAATCGCTAGTACTTGATTAATAACTGGCAGGTTCCCTGATTTGGAGACCAACTGAAAACCAACCAGAGAAAGCCAAGCATGCACCCCTAACAATCACATAGGATGGTCTGCTTCTCCTTAGCCCTCCCCCAGCTTCCCCAGGCCAACAGCCTCGCATCAGGGCCCAGTGGAAGGCTCCCCTTTCCTCCACTGTGAAGTTTTCCCGCTCCCCTGCCTGCCTATGAGTCTCTGCCAAACACCCAAGTGATGGTGGCCAACTCCCCTTGCTACAGGAGGCTCAGAAGAGACAGAAGCTTCGGATGGTCTTTATTCATTTCTGTACTACCCACCCGTCCAGCGTGAGCAGGTGTGCATTCTTACGGAAACTGCCAGATGAGCTGCTTTCCTTGCCAAGGGTCTCAAGGAGACTCTTTCTTTTCTTTTGGCTTGTGGGATCTTAGTTCCCCAACCAGGGATTGAACCGGGCCCTCAGCAGTGAAAGCACGGAGTCCCAACCACTGGATGGCTGGGGAATTCCAAAGGAGGCTCTTTATTAAAAAATGCTACCATCCCTAGGATAGATGTAGAACATGCAGAGGGATACAAGAGCAGATTGAAACTGAAGAGAATTCTCGATGAGAGACATGCAATTGGCCATACAGCAACTCGGCCAGGACAAGGAGCTTGTGAAAAATGGACACACAACTCCGTGGCTAACTTCACCCATCATGGCGGGGAGCGGAGATGAACTGACAAGAACCTGGGCCCTGATGGACAGGTGCTTCAGCCACTGTGAATCACCGATTCCATCTTGTGCATTTGGAGCTTCTCTTGGCATGTCTACCTCTAGCAGAAAAAAGAAGTGAGAAATAGAAAAATCCAGATCTTTGACACTAATAAATAAGTCTGTAGGATATATGAAAATGTTCTAATGCTGGAAAATCAGACTTGCAAGAGATTTTTTATGAGAATTGAGACTTTCCTTCTGTTTTTATAGAACTAGATTTTTTTTTTTAGCTACAGATTCTGTAATATCTGTTCTCTACGAACTTAAAGCATGAATACCAATTGTTCATTCAACAAATACTGATTGACAGTCGGAGATTTTGTTGGCCTAGGACTCATTCAAAAGGCAAACAGGAGTGACATGATCAGACCTATGTTCTAAAGCAACTGAGAATGAACTTTAAAATAAATTTTACATTAAACATACTCAATTTTTGCTTATTCTTTCTTCACAGTTGAAACCCGTGCATTTAATAAGCCTTGTCGCCCCATTATGTTTATTTTCTATGAACTCCCACAGTACTTAAAGTGTGGGCTGTAATCTGAATGTCTGTGAATAAATACATAAGGGTGGTTTCTTGGGCCAGGGCTCAGTCTCTAGCTGAAGGACCCAGTCCCTGAGAGTAGAGACCCTGTCACACTTTCCATGCCTACTTGGGAGGGAGTAAACATGTGGCTGGAGAGGTGGGGCACTGGAGCCCAAATGCTGTTAAAGTTAAATGAAAATGAATTTTGAATAATCAACAGCTTTACGTTACCTGCACCTCTATTTCCTCTCAGTGTCATCTGGCTACCTGTCCACGACGAAACGGAGCAGTCCTTGAGATGCATGCACCCTCTCAGGCCATGGAGAACTGAAACCCTCTGCCCCCAGCTCCCAGCTCCCCATCCCTACCTCCTGCACACACACAACTCGGGCAAGGAGGATCCAAGTACGGGCTGTCTTCACGCGCATCACTTAATTATCTCACTGTCCTCATGAATGACACTTACTATCCCAGGAGACTCTTGCCCGGGAAAATAACCTGACTGTTCAATACAGAAACTTTGGGAAAGACCCATGAAGTCTCCCACAAAACATCAACAGATGGTTTGTGCCCTAAGATGCCTTGAATTCCCGTTTCTACGAATCCTGAACTGTGGCAAGTCCCAGCATTGAAAGACCCGCCTTAGAACAAACTTCAACAAAATCTGACGTCACCTCACCCCCCTGAGACACTGACAAAGCTCCATGGAGCAGTGATGTCCCTTTTGCCAAGGTGAACAATCAACTCAGCTTTTTGGTTTTAGCCACAGGCTGTTCTGATGAGATTTGGGGGGAACCAGCACTGGACGCCATCAAGGACCATTTCTTCTCACGCGAAACTCCCGTGGGGAAGGGCGTTTGACGTAACAAGCCTTTTGCCTTTGCCCTTTATTAGACATGCTATAAAAATTATTAAGTAACACTTACATTTTCGTTAATAAGTTGTTACTTTTGGTCTGTGCCTATAATGCTTTTTTTCCATGAGTTGGTTTGTTTTCTTCTTATTTAGAATAAACAAGACACGAATAGGGCAACAGCTAGTTTGGTTTTAGATTTAATCAGCCTCTCTTAACCATATGACTGAATGTAGGCAGTTTTCTGAAAGTTTCAAAAGAGAAATTAGAATAGGAACAGGGTGATAAACATGATTGGCTGTAAGCTTACTGCCAAGCCAACTTAATCTCAGATGACTAAGCAATTTGGTCTCATTTGAAGCTTAAACTAAAGGTGTTTTTCTTGTTTCTTGTCTAATAATTTCTTTCCAGGCTTTGATGTCTTTGTAAGTGGAGGCAAGCTTATCAGAGAAGTTTCAGAGGAAAAAAAATAAATAAGCTTAAATGGTGCCATGAGTGAAATAAATGAATTTCAATGTCTGTAGGAAGAGGCTGAGCTCTTTGGTATATAAAGCACAGCAGATTCAATACCAAAGGAGGAATTCAACTACACTGGATATTGCACTCAAATCCTTGTGGCGAATCCTCATCTCAAAGGATTTGCCTAAAAATGTACTTTTTACCTGAGATTTTTTGTGGTTCACTGGAGACTCCGTGAGATGGCCCTTTTTGTTGCACCATGTAGACGGTACAGGGACAATGGCATATCAAAGAGAGACATGGACGGAACCCCTTGGAGGGTGCACCATGTCACAAAATGTATTTGATCTGCTACTTTGTGTTCATGTGTCTGAATCTGTTTCAGGCAAGCTTGTTTTGGTCATTAAAGCCTAGAGTTCTTGGCAGTTGTTTCCTCTTGAAATTAAGGAAGAACAAAACAGGCTCTTGCTTGTTATCAAGCTCTGCACATGTGCAGGCGAATATAATTACAGGTAGTGGGGATTCCAGCTACTTGTGTCTGTCATTTGCAGACAGTTCTTTATTGCCAACACATTCCCTCATCGTTCCATTATTTGCCAGTGGGCTTCTTAGAAGAATAGAGATACGATGGCCCAATAGAAAGTCTTCGTGAAAGGAGTGCTTTTTATTGGGCAAAAAATTTTAAGCATCTGCATAAAAAAAGATTTGTGCCTGCAATAAAACGAAAAATGGGCTTTGGAGAAAAGGCCTCATCGCAATAGGCCTGAGATAACTTTAAATATACTGAGAGTTTTCAATCTCTTTCTCACAGAACAAGTGCACTGAATAACCATCGTCTGGGAGCCTCCACCGGACCAAGGGAAACCTATGTAGGAGCATAAGCAAGTCAGACACTACTACTAGAACTAGAACTAGTTAGAACCAGTTCTGCTGCTATTGCCGTGAGGCATAAGACTAATGATAACGGTGGGGGACTCAGGGCCCGACATGCCCCAAGTACGGTTCTAAGTACTCTGTATGTCTTCATTTATTTCTCACGACTGTCCTGTGAGGTCAGCACTATTTTTATCTCTATTTAAAACATGAAGAATCAAAGGCACAGCGAAGGTAAGTAACTTGCGCAAGTGATTCAAGCTAGAAAATGCACAACACCCATCACTGAGCCAGAAATAAAACGTCAGCAAGGGGAAGTACGTCAGAGAGAGGAAGACAAATGTCATATGATATCACTTTTACCTGGAATCTACAAAACGATACAAATGAACTTATTTACAAAACAGAAACAGACTCAGAGACTTAGAAAACAAACTTATGGTTACCAAAGGGGAAAGGGGGGGGAAGCATAAATTAGGAGGTTGGGATTAACATATACATACTACTATATATAAAATAGAAAATCAACAAGGACCTACTGTGTAGCACAGGGAACTCTACTCAATACTCTGTAATAACCTATATGGGAAAAGCATCTGAAAAAGATATATGTATATGTAGAACTGAATCGCTCTGCTATACACCTGAAACTAACACAATGTTGTAAATCAACTATACTCCAATATAAAATAAAAATTTAAAAACAGGTCAGCAAGGGGAAAAGATACTAAAAGGAATATCAGAGATACCAAGCGCAAGAAACACATTTCCTATTACCTTCATCAGCAGTTCCCTGCAAACCCCACCTCGTGGTTCCAGGCCACATGTATCAACTCTGAGCCCCAACCTTACAGCTCACCCCATTTCTCACCTCCCACCCCACGTATCACACCTCCCTCCCTTGAAAAGACAACTTACCCTTGGCCTGGCACTGCTGTAAGTGAAGTTTGTAAAAGTTGAAGCCTTGCTACATAGTAAACACAATTCAGTAGTTTCTAGATGACTCAGGGTCTTTGTGCAGGAACCACTTATTTTTCTGTATTAGAATAATCTTCTCATGAAGAGCTGCCTTCCCCACACTGAGCGGTCCCAGTTAGTCCTATGGTTACAGGTATCCAAAGAGTTGTGACACTGCTATCATATAATATTGCCTGTTTATTTCTGGTTTATTTTTAAGGTACTCGCCAAAGTTGAACAGTAGACTGAGATCTTTGACCTGGTTTTTGAGAACAAGGCATGGGCTTCAGGCCAGCTACTTGCCTGGCTGAAGCTTTAGCAATGCGGAGGGTCAGAGCTGCCACCTGTCATGTGAATGCTGGCTTGAGGTCTGGCAAGACCTGAATCATCTCTTTCACACCACAGGCTTGATTGAGGAATGAAGGAAGTGGAAAGGTCTGAGAAAGCAGAATTACGGACGTAGAACTGGAGCCATAAGCAAGGCTCCCTAAACAAAAACTATTAAAGGGACCCAACAGAATGACATAAGATTATTTTCAACTGGAGACAGCTGAGATACAGCAGATGCCGAAAGAAGCCTTTTCTGAGCTTCCCTTAACTGACTAAAGGCAGAGCTTCCTGAGAAGGAAGATGCCAGAAATCCTCTCTCTGAGGAGCTTCCAGCCAAGAAAGAGACTGACCATTAGCACAGTGATGAGAAATTGCATAAATAAACTCTATAGGAGCTGCCATACCCTCCATTTATTTCCCCTGGAAGCCCTAGTTCCCCCTCCTTGCCACTATTAAGCTGGTATATAAGCCTTTACTCTTGGCTGTTCAGTGAATTACTCAGATTACTGAGTACCCCGCATGCATGTGACTCTACCGTCAATTAATTTGCACTCCTGCCCACCACCCCAGACCACTAAGACCTAAGTTGGTAGAAAAGAAGTTTTCCTCCCACCGTCCGATCTGAAGCCTGGAGCTGGGTGTGCCGGGACATGCCAGTGGTGGGTTGTTTTAGAGGTTGGCTGTGCTTGGTGGTACTGTACGTACGTGATCTTTGGCTCTGGAGAAAGAAAACCCTACCATGAAGAGCAAGGCTGGAGAGATTGAACTGCTACTGGCCTACACTTGACATTGTTGTGGATGATGAGGTGTGCTGGAATCACAGTGGGGCACGCCACAGCCACCTGGCCAGACAGGGCTCATGGTGGGCTATCTGCGTCCGCTGAAGACAGGGGAGGTCCACCTACACCACCGAGTTGGGTTTGATCTGGCTACCTGGCTGCAGAAAGAAGTTGTCTCCCGAGGCCATAGCCCACATGGTACTGTGAGCTCTCAGATACACCAGCTCCTGAGGACTGAGTCCGGTGCTGGGACCCTGGGCCAGGGCTGTCTCCCACCACTGGGCCTTTACTAGGTACATGCTGGAATCAAACTTAGGTGTTTGAGCAACAGATTTTTTTTCTGAGAATAAGTCCTTCACATCTCAATACTATCAGTGAATTATCTTTTGAGAATCTAAATAAATGCCATCATTGTATCACAGCACCTAGCATGATGCCTTGAATAAGGTAATGTTCACTGAATGAGTTAACTTAGATCGTTACTAAAGAAGTATTGACAAATGAGATGTAGAATAAATACATTTAAATGAATCTGGGAAAAATTTAGTTTTATTCCTATATTTGTGTGTTAGAGAACCTGACATAGTTCGTATAACTTATTTCAAAATAATGACGTTTCCTCTTCAAGTTGCTTATGTATTTTTTTCAAACTCCCTGATTGTTTCATTTATTTTTATTTTTTTACACTTTCTTTTAATTAAGACTCACATGTTGCATTTCGTCAATTTGTCTCTTAAATTTCTCTTTTTTCTAAGTTTTTTTAAAATGGAAGTATAGTTGATTTACAATATTGTGTTAGTTTCAGGTGTATAGCAAAGTGATTCAGTTATACATATACATAGTCGTCTTTTTTCATTTCTTTTCCATTATAGGTTATTACAAGATATTGAACATAGTTCCCTGTGATATACGGTAAATCCTCGCTGTTTATCTATTTTATATATGGTAGTGTGCATCTGCTAATCCCATACTCCCAATTTATGCCTCCCCCACTTTCCCTTTGGTAATTGTCAGTTTTTTTCTATAAAAATAAGCAACGCTTCATGAATTCGTGTGTAATCCTTGCACAGGGGCCATGCTAATCTTCTCTGTATCCTTCCCATTTTAGTAGATGCACTGCTGAAGCGAGCACTGCTTATGTATTTTAAATTCATGGGCTCCTTGAACAATCTTAGTGGCACTTGAGTCTTTTAAGGATGCTAATACCCTTTGTAAATAATAATTTAGAGTTCAGTCAGAAGTGGCCCCGTAATTGTAAAAAGGGCAGTATGCATTCTTAAGAGGAAATGGCTGGCCTTGTGAGGGAGCAAACACGGTACAGTGAACATGATCTCCACCCTGACTGGTATCAGAATTGCCTGTGAAGCTTTGGAGACATAGAGATGCTCAGGCCCCACGCCAGAGACTTGGCCTTAGGAGTGTTGGAAGCCAACCTGGAGCCTCTGTGCCGTGACGGGGTCACGGAACAACACCAAGACAGCGCTGCAGGGCAGTGCTGTGCCCAGGAAGCTGGCTACATCTCTTCTGATCTGTTTTGTAATTTTGTGCTTCTGCCTTGAAAAAGTACATGGGGGATTTGCCCCCGTCCCAAGCTTAACCGTGTAAAACATCCTCTTCCCGCTCCCAAACCAAAACCTACGAATTGGGACTTTTTAACAGCAGCCCCTGGCTGGTGGGAGAAAAAACAAACCACCTGGAAATGTAGGGTTGTTTCTATGGAAAACACCAATAATAAAAAAACAATGGCCCTACATGGGAGTAATAAATGATTATGGGTATTGTTGGTTCTGGTATAAGGATAAATTAATCATACAGAGTCGACTGCCAACATTGGAATTGTTGACTCGTCCATTCAGACAAGGCTTCTTGCCTAGAAGAACACAGTGTTAGATTAAATTGTGAACTATATTGTAGATGATTTAGGGGATACATTGTTAA
>NC_041221.1:25092126-25103589 GCF_002837175.3 Physeter macrocephalus
GTACATATAGAAACATTAGGTACAATCTATTATAAATATCTTCTGAGGTTTTAGCTAAGCACCGGATGATGTAATCACTTAGGGTATATAAATCTGACTGTGAGAAAATAAAATAGGAGACCATGCTTGCACATACACAGTGTTATTGATTTATTTAACCTCCCCTCGCTGACGCTGTCCATCCCTCGGGTATTCCTGGACCTGCAGGAGCTGGACTCCCGCATAGGAGGTCTGGGGTCAAGTCAGCACATGTGTTGTTCCGAATATTTCCGAAGGTGATTCCGTGTTGAGCCTTTTTCATTTACTCGCTGTGTGTGGAGTCCTTGCTTGTGCTGTATTGCTCTGACATAGGTCTATCTATATACCTGTAACTATTCCTTTAACCGGCATTATGGACAACCATAAGTATTCAATTTATAAGAAAAAGTATCACAAAACTCTCTGTTTCCAATATCTATATTCATATCTGTATCTCTATCTGTCTATCTATCTATAGAATTGTAATTTAGTTGAGCCTTACTTAGAATTGCAAAAGAAGGAGGAAGCAAAATATTTTTTTTCCTGCAAGACAAGGCAAGCTTGACTACAAGGTGTCTCTAATGGTCCTCTATCAATTAGATTTTTATCTCCTGGAAGCAGTTCCCTCACTGCAGGCTATTCGCACTTCTAAATGTTTGACAAAGTCACCTGCCAAGACTTGCACACAGGTGAAAAATGGAAGATAACTTCACTACCAGACCATTTGTATGAGTGGGTCAAGGGGAGGTAGCCACCCTGCTGTGTTTATAAATGTACGAGCAAAGAAGCATTTCCATTCAAATAACTTGGCATTTCACATATACACCCCTAAAACAATTTCGGCCACATGGAAAACTGAACAAGATAGAATGACTAGGTATGCTGTCCTGTTCTCAGGGGTTCATCAATTCCCAGAAGCACTATAATAAGGGATGACTACACACACACACAAATTACTTGACAGACGAAAACTGCAGTAGTAAAATGTGACTATGCAGAATAATGAGCCTTAGGAAATCAAAGGAAAACAAATAATACCCAAGAAGAGAGTCTAGACCAGTGAATGGAAATCCACACTGCTCATCAATCTCAAATGGTTGACCCTCTCCCCACCCCACTGCTATATTTTTTCCTGGGTTGGATCAACAGGCATGATGCCTCAACTACAGTATATGAATAAGCTCTGCTTACTGTACTTAAACTGTACTTAAACTTAAGACATACTTAAAAGTGCTCCACAATGTGATCTACAGATAATTCTAAAATTTTTTGTGCGCATATGGTCTTACATTTTTCAGTACCACTCACAAAAGAAACATTATCTCTTGCCTGCTTTACTGAAAGGGAAAGAAAAAGAATACGATTATGTGAGAAACCTATCTTTAGTTAATGAGCCAAGAAATGCTTGTCTACCTGTGGCTAGGCATTTTATTTTTATTTTATTTTTTTGCGGAACGCGGGCCTCTCACTGCTGTGGCCTCTCCCATTGCGGAGCACAGGCTCCGGACGCGCAGGCTCAGCGGCCGTGGCTCACGGGCCCAGCCGCTCCGCGGCACGTGGCATCCTCCCGGACCGGGGCACGAACCCGTGTCCCCTGCATCGGCAGGCGGACTCTCAACCACTGTGCCACCAGGGAAGCCCCTAGGCATTTTGTTTTTAGATTAGGCTTCCTATAGCTGTTTCTGTATTTAGAGAATTCAAATAATTGGACCATGACTTTAAGTATCTTTTTTTTCCCCCACTGATGATACACCTATGACTATATCAGTCCTAAGCATCAAAGCCATTTTTCCCCATTTTCTACTGGACATCTCTCCTTTCATATCTAATACACATTTCAAACTTTCAGCCCCAAACCAAACTCCTGATTCTATTAGCCTGTGTCCTCTCTTTCCTTTTCCTATTTATAGTGTTTTGCATTCCACCCATCAGCAACTCCTGCTGGCTCCACCTTCAAAATACTTTTCCCAACCCCTCTGCTACAGCTCTGGACCATGATAACATGATCTCCTTCCCAGACTCCTGAAATCAAGCCCTCCCTGGCCTTTTTGCTTTCCTACAGTCTAGTCTCTGACCAGCCACCAGAGAGGACTTCCAGGACTGTAAATTCCATCACTCTCTCCCAGCCAAAGTCTTCAGATTCCTTCCCTAGGCTTAAAGGCTTCTCTCACTCACCATCACCATCTCCAACCGTTCCTGCCTCATTTACCGGTTGCAAAACATTGACCTTCTCGCAATTTTAGGCACATGCCAAGCTCCATCCTGCAGCAGGGATTTGGCTTCGCAGCTCCTTCTGTCCAGAAAGCTCTTTCTCCAGATGGCTTAACATGTGGCTCTTGCCCGTCCCTCAGGATTTGCTTGGGTGTCACCTGGTAGAGGCCTCTCCTGACCACCCATTCAACACTTTCCTCCGCTTGTTATGCCCTAATCCCTTAAACTACAATATTTTGTTCACATCCAAAGCAGAAAGTGAGTATTTTTTGCTTCCTTTTGAAACTCTTTCCATCATTGGACCATACATTCCAGGAGGCAGAAACTTTGATGCTCTACTGGGATCAGCACATAATAGTCACTCAGTAAATACTGGTCAAATGAATGCATGAGGAGACAATTAATTTCACATTTTTGAAGTCAGCAGACAAGGACAGAATTACACTAACCCCTTGAAATATCCAGCTATTTCTTAGTGTAATATCTTGGCAACTGTATTAAACCATCACATCAGACATTTATGGTATGAGAGCTGAACTGTGGAGCTTCCAGTCTGAAAGCCAGACTTCTTTCTATTTAATTAGTCCCAGGAAGTTCCAAATACCCTACCCATTGTCTCAGTAATGATACTTTACACGTAGATAAGAAATTATGATTGAGCATAAAATTCATACTGGAGTCTTAATTAGCTTCAAATGTAATCCTTAAATCTTGCCTGGTGTTTCTCACCACGCAGTCGGCTGCTTTTCTCTATGTGGTAAAGCTCCCCCCCCGAGGAACTGCAGCTCAAAAATAGTGCATGTGGAAACAGCTTGTGAAAATACAGCTCACCCACCAGAGAAGCACACTCTCCCAGCATTAACCCCTGGCCATGTGGGAGCAACGGGAAGGTCACATCTGGAGTCCTTCAGGGTCAGGCTCCCCTGGAGCTGTGGTCTCCAAACTGGGCCGTGTGTGCCGGGGTCTTCATGAAGACTCTCTGAGGGAACACAGGGCCTTGGGGTTTTCAGATCCTTGGCTTTCCTATGCGCTCTTCCAACAAAACCGATCTGCTTGAAAACCCTCCCATGTGCATGTTCACAGCCTTCCTTACCTCACTGTACAAAACCTAGTCTAGTCCCTCCCTGCTCCTGAGTGGCAAACGTGCTCTGAGTCCAAACCAAGGTGTTTTTCTGCACAGTGTTAGTGTCTGGGTTGAGAAGAAAACAACTCTAATGACGGGAAGTTCATCCTTTTTTTTTTTTTTTTTTTTTTTTTTTTCCCCAAAGAGGTAGTTTCCAATTCTTTACCTTCTCCAGAATGAAGGAGAACCTACTCAGGTTGCCACTGCATAGGTAACTAAAACTAACTTCTGGTGATGGATCCCAATGAGATTTTGAAATAAAATCCAAAAGAAGTTGAAAGAATCAAGTGATATTGCTATAAAGATCTTTGATTCCCTTCACCTTATCTGATGATGTTTCTCAGTATTTAAATCTATAAACATACATACACAATGAGAACAGAATGATACTGAATCCTCTTCATTCAAGCAAGAAGTAAAACTCATTTTTGAATGTCTTAATTGATTGGGATAAAAGGGCTCATCCATCGAAGGGATACATTTCAAATACAATTTTACTTTTTATATCTAAAAATTTTAATCAAGATATATGACACATATACGTTGCTGTTTTGCTCGTGTCCTACCAAGAACTACAGTAATAACAATACGTAAGAGAAACTTAAAGCCTAATACTACAAGAAATATTTTTTAAATTTTTTAAAATTTGTGTATCTTTTGTTTGCAGAAAGAATGTTTAATAAGAGGCTTTTAAGCATTTAGTAAAATTCTTGGGGCATGTCGAACGGTCGCATGCTCAAGAAGCAACAGAAATTATAGATAATTTCTAACATTAATGAAGAACTTCCTTACATATTATTTAAAAGGATGATGGGGGATATTAAACCATTATGATATTCAGATCAGGTATATTTAAAAGAGGGATGTGTCAGATTTACCTTTGAAATGCCACACAGGAAACTACATCTTTGGCAACAGTTTATATTAAAAAATGTGATTCTGTGCAGCTAAAGAAACCATCAAGGAAATGAAAAGGCAGCCTATGGAATGGAAGAGGATATTTGCAAATCATATATTTGATAAGGAGTTAATATCTAAAATATATAAAGAACTCAGAGAAATCAATAGAAAAAAACTCAGTCTGGGGCTTCCCTGGTGGCGCAGTGGTTGAGAGTCCGCCTGCCGATGCAGGGGACGCGGGTTCGTGCCCCGGTCCGGGAGGATCCCACATGCCGCGGGAGCGGCTGGGCCCGTGAGCCATGGCCGCTGAGCCTGCGCGTCCGGAGCCTGTGCTCCGCAACGGGACAGGCCGCAACAGTGAGAGGCCCGCGTACCGCAAAACAAAACAAAACAAAAAAAACTCAGTCTGATTAAAAGTGATCTGAATAGACATTTTTCCAAAGAAGACACCCAAATAGTTGGACTCACTGATTTGTCTGTCTAGTTAGTTCTAGGCAGTTGCCGTTTGTTTATTCTGCATCCAGCTTTTATGCCAGGCCCTCAGCTTCCTTCCAGCCGCCCCGAACAGGAGCGGGTGTTTGCAGATGAAGCACGGGGGCTAGGCGGTAGCTGTCACTGTCACTGGTATTGTCTCTCGTCTGTAGCCCTGGTTCTCCTCCACTTCCCCAGCCCTGCTCTCCAAGGATCACTCTCATTCTAAACCCCCAAATCCTCTGCTCCATTCTTGCCCAGAGCCCACCAGCCAAGCTGGCTGGGGGTGACCCAGGGAGCCAGCTGGGAAGATGAAAAGCAGGGTGGCTATATGTGCTGCTTTAGGCTAATGTGGGAAGGAGACAAAGCCTGACTTAGTCTGTCCCTTCCCATTTGCACCTAATTACCGTGGACGCAGTCATGTTTACACATAGGAGGTCACTTACCCATTTAGGATGGGCTTTGTGGCAAACTGTACTTAACTACTGAATGCTCGGCATTCACTGTCTGTTGCTCACAGATCATTACAATCCAATTGAGTCGCACAGTCACTTGCTTACCATTTAAAATATTGATCCAGGGAGGTGTTCTACTTTGTAATTCAAATGTTTTTAGCTAGTTCTAGTCCTTTGACTAATGGAGAATAGGTAACTGAACAATCCTCTATTTTCCCCTATAATGATGCTTCAGGAAGAATACCCTTTACCTTCATTCAACAAATAGGCTTGTCAATATTCATCACTTACCCTACATCTTTCTATCCACTAGCTCTTCTCCCCCAGCCTGGGCCAGTAGTGAAAACTGGTGAGAATGGAATCCAATTCCAGTACTGCTCCTGGGGGTAAGTGAGGTGTCACAGAAGAAGGTGACACTTAACACGAGGCTATACAGGATCAGGTCAACTGAGGGATGTTCAATGAAGCCAATGGAATTATTCCTTGGGTCTCCCCATTGTCTGACTTCCCTTAGTTGGGCAGATTAGCATATCCAGCCAAGAAAGCAAGGTCAAAGGTTTGATCTTCAAGGGAAGCCATTAGCTTCTTCCCGGAGCTGCTGCAGCCTCCCCCATACCAAACCCCAGAGATACCAGATTCAAGAGCAACTTAAAGCACGCACGGCCTAGCATCACCTCTGCACATCAAAGAAAACACATTTTAATAAATCATCCAGGCAGAGGTATAAGGTCACAGCAAAGAAGAGTAGATTTGGGAAGTGATCAGTAGCTTTAACTCAAGAAAAGCAGCTCTCAGAAAGGTAATGCTAATACTCTCGTTTTGGGGAAGGCTGCTTGTGAGGCAGGGTTATAACTCAAAGTATTAATTTGTATATTTTCTGGTTACTTTTCTCCTTCTTTGCTTGCTCATTGGTAGCCCGCGGGCATTTTTTCCTTGGGCACTGGCAGGCTTCCCAAGTGGTGGGGAACGCAGACACCCTGGGTGGGGGAGGATGGCACAGAGGGGACACCCTGCTTCCATCAGAAAAAGCGAGACAGTCCCTGTAGCCTTCTCAGCTCCGAACTCTATTGTCAGCATTACCCCTGAATTTGATGTTCCCAAAAAGCTCTTTACAATCATCCTCTTGATTCAATTAGTTTTCAACCATAAGGGGCTTAATTAAGTGGAAAAGTAAAGTTAGAATCCTTTGCCAAACTGAAGAGACTCATGACATCTTCACCTAAGTGTGTGTTGTGAAAGATTATTCTACAACAAGGAGCTGATGCCCACTTGATATTCCTACTATGTATAAATACATTTGCAAGAATTCATGCTTTGTTTTGACTCTAGCTATCAGTCCCTTTAGTGGCAATGTTAACTGAAATCAGCTATTTCAAAGCCATCATCCATTACATACAATAATGTAAAGAGGAAGTTTGAATCAGAATAATTTCTGGAGAAAATTTCTGTGTCTGTTGCAATCAAAGAAATGGAATGTCTCAGAGAAAACTGCTCAGAGGATAATGACTTCAGGTTTAGACTGTAGTCATTATAAAACATTTCAAAATTGGAAGAAGACAGTTTTCCAGGAGATTAGCAGGCTGTTTTTATTTACGATGGGTCTTACAGAGATTTAAAGCAGTAGCTCTCAACCTTGGCTAGATATTACAACCGCCCAGGGAGCTTAAAAATAAGTGCTAATAACTCAGTGCCTCTGGGGATGGGCTCTGGTGATTCCAATATACAACTGAGATCAAGAATCATGGTCTTGGGGCTTCCCTGGTGGCGCAGTGGTTGAGGGTCCACCTGCCGATGCAGGGGACACGGGTTCGTGCCCCGGTCTGGGAAGATCCCACATGCCGCAGAGCGGTTGGGCCTGTGAGCCATGGCCACTGAGCCTGCGCGTCTGGAGCCTGTGCTCCGCAACGGGAGAGGCCACAACAGTGAGAGGCCTGCGTACGGCAAAAAAAAAAAAAAAAAAAAAAAAAAGAATCATGGTCTGAAAAAGTGTTTTTCATCTGTTTTTGTTTACATAATAAAAATAAGGCTTGGAGCTCTATTTTTAGGGATGTAGTGGTGGTGGTGTGTTCAAGGTGAGGAAGGAAGGTGAGGGTAGGTATGTAGGTCTCATTTGTCAACGATGTTATGCTATAGGTTATCACTGCAAACCAATTTTGAATAATTAGGAAAATCAACATATAACAATGGTAATTTGGTTGATGAAACCACAATATTATGACTTCAACCTACTGTGCATTCAAATAAAACCTAAAAATTATCTGCCAGATGCTGGAACAGCCCTGTTCTGGAGGTTCCAGCAGCAAACAAGGAAGCTACTCCCCCTGCTCCCCTGGAGCTCATATTCTAGCAGAACGATGCAACACCTCCTTGTGGCTGTCGTCACGTTCATACGATGCTAGGTATTGCCAGGATTTTCAAAAGAAGCGTAAAAAGAGAAAACAGAGAAAGATGTTTTTCTTGTTCCTAAAGAGCTACTGGCTTGGCCACGGAGATGATACTGCTGCATCCATTAGCATTATGCACTCATATGTGTCTTGTGCACAATACTCCTTATGTGCTAAATTTGGGAAAATACATTGATAAACATGACAGAGTTCAAATAGAGCACAAAATTAAAGAAAGAGTTCTCAGGGAAGCTTCGTAAAAGGGGTGGAACCAGAATTTGTCTTGGAGGATGGGTAAGGAGTAGATAGAAAGGAGGTGGTGAAAGAGCAACGTGTGGGGAGTGGGGGATAGAATAGCTCAAGTGGAAAGAGAAGGGTAAGAGCAGGGACAGTGGGGAGAGAGCCCAACTGGAAGGACAGCTGTGAACTTAGGAACAGTAAGTATTGAGGTTGGGACTTCCCTGGTGGCACAGTGGTTAAGAATCCGCCTGCCAATGCAGGGGACACGGGTTCGAGCCCTGGTCGGGGAAGATCCCACATGCTGCGGAGCAACTAAGCCCGTGTTCCACAGCTACTGAGCCTGCGCTCTAGAGCCCGTGAGCCACAACTACTGAGCCCATGCACCACAACTACTGAAGCCCGTGCACTTAGAGCCCATGCCCTGCAACAAGAGAAGCCACCGCAGGGAGAAGCTTGCACACCGCAACGAAGAGTAGCCCCTGCTCGCTGCAGCTAGAGAAAGCCGGCGTGCAGCAATGAAGACCCAACGCAGCCAAAAATAAATAAATTTATTAAAAATAAAAAAAGTAAGTATTGAGGTTGGATAGCGACAGTGAGAGTAAAATTATTTAAGGTCTGAAAAATGTAGGTAGTGCGGGGATCTAAACATCTCCTCTGACTCAGAAAGTAATGACTGGGCTGTGATGCACAGAGACATCTCCAGAATCTGTATGTGCTCAGCTTCTAAGCCCAACTGTAGGTTAAATACTGATCACGCTCTTGAAACATTTGAATCAGTGGTAAAAACTGAATTTAACTAAAGCCCAGATCCAGCTAAAATACATGTTTGATTAACTCAGCCCTCCACCTTAGCAGACTGATAGAAGAAATGGGGTGTTTTGTTGGAGGTATGTATTATCTACTTCAGTCAATTCTAATATTTTAACACACAATGTCTAGCATAAACAAGAAATCACAAGACATGTAACGAAGCAGGAAAATGTGGCCAAAAATGAAGAGAAAGGATAGTCAATACAGGCAAATCCACAAAAAACCCAGATACTAGAATAAGCAGACAAGGACTTGATCTGTGATATAAATGTTAAATATCAAGTGGAGAAATGGACAACATGCATGATTAAAAAATGAACAAATTCAGCAGAGAAATGGAAACTATAAGAAAGAACCAAATGGGAATTCTAGAACTGGAAAATACAATGTCAGAAATAATGAATTTATGTGATGGGCTTTACAGAAGATTGACCCAGGACAGAGCCCTGAAGCAGAGTGGAGGAGAAAAAGCCAAAGGAAAAGAAAGAGGAAGGAAGAAAACTAGGAAAGTTTTCTCTTAGGAACGAAGATGTATGAATATTTCAAATGCTTCTCAGAGGTTGGAGCAAGATCAGAAGAGAGACATGCCCATACTAGGAAGCATGGAGATGCTTGCAGGGGACTTAATACAAACTGTTTTACTCAAAAATAAAATCAGATGGCAGAGTTCACTTTGTATTATGCACATCATGGAAACATCGAATATTCCTTTATTGGAGGATTTTACAAAGGTCAGGGTGGCAGTAGTGATTTGGGGGTGGGAGCTCAGAAAGGGTGAGAGGGACAAAGTGACCCAGGTAGGATGCCATGGTCGTGCCCTGGACTTGCCATACTGCAGGCTGAAATTGGAAGGTGAAATACACATGAAGAGTAAGGAATTCAAGAAACTCCCCAAAGAAGTGTCAACAAGATATCCTGATGGATTTACTGTCTAAGGATAAAGAAAAGAAGGAAAAAACCCCAAAGTGTCTATCCATTTCTGTCACTGGAAAAATAGGAGCAAATAAAAAACTAGGGTTTGGGTTAGTATCTGAGGAGTAAAGGGGAGGATGACCTGAAAGTTCAACCTTTTGAGGTTCAGGTAGAGTGACAGAGCACAGGTGTCTCGTATTGGGCTGTGGAGGTGGGAGGCCTGTCTTGGGTAGAACTTCTAAACTGTTTCCTCAGCATGGCACACATAGAAAATGCTAATACCTGTACTGTGTCCTGGGGTCAGAGCTGTGCCCTGCTGGGGGCTACAGATCCAGGCGCTTGCTCCCCAGACCTTCCTGAGGGCTGAGGGCATCAAAGTTGCAGCACACCTGTGATCCATTCATGGTACACAGTGTGGGGAGCTCTGGTCTAAGGAAGCAAGTTGAGGCCTTGTCTCCTGCAGCAGCCCCAGGGGTCCCTCCATAACTACTTGCTGGTGAGTGAGGCCTGTGGCTCGTCTCTCACACACACCCGCTATTCTCACTTTTTAAGAGTAACAAGGTTGCTAAACAGACATTTCTCCAAAGAAGACATACAGATGGCCAACAGGCACATGAAAAGATGCTCAACATCGCTAATTATTAGAGAAATGCAAACCAAAACTACGAGGTATCCCCTCACACCAGTCAGGATGGCTATTATCAAAAACTCTACAAATAATAAATGCTGGAGAGAGAGCAGAGAAAAGGGAACCCTCCTACACTGTTGGTGGGAATGTAAACTGGTGCAGCCACTATGGAAAATGGTATGAAGGGTCCTCAAAAAACTGAAAATAGAGCTACCATGACCCTGCAATCCCACTCCTCGTGGGCATATACCCCCCAAAAGATGAAGACTATAATTCGAAAAGACACATGCACCCCAATGTTCATAACGGCACCATTTACAATAGCCAGGTCATGGAAGCAACCTAAGTGTCCATAGACAGATAAATGGATAAATAAGATGTGGTACATATATACAATGGAATATTACTCAGCCATAAAAAAGAATGAAATAACGCCATTTGCAGCAACATGGATGGACCTAGAGATGATCATACTAAGTGAAGTCAATCAGAGAAAGACAAATATTATATGATATCACCATATGTGGAGTCTAAAAAATAATAGAAATAAATTTATTTCCAAAACAGAAACAGACTCACAGACATAGAAAAAAAGTTACGGTTACCAAAGGGGAACATGGGGGAGGGATAAATCAGTAGTATGGGATTAATTCATACACACTACTATATATAAAATAGGTAAACAATAAGGTCCTACTGTATAGCACAGGGAACTATATTCAATATCTTATAATAACCTATAATGGGAAAGCATCTGAAAAAAATATATATATAACTGAATCACTTTGCTGTACACCTGAAACTAACGCAATATTGTAAATCAACTGTACTTCAATTGAAAAAATAGACAAGTACCCGTCCCCCACCACAAAAAAAAAAAAAAGAAAAGAAAAAGAGTAACAAGGTCACTTATAATGGACCTGACTCTCACACAAACACTAGTCGGTATTAGTCCGTGGAGTTAATATTCAGTTAAAAAGTTTAACATCACTTTCCATTTCATAGCTATGACATTCCTCTCTGATGAGTAAATTAAAGTCTTCAAGCCTGCAAGTGAGGACCATGGGAATTTCTTATCCTTTGATCTACCTTGCACATTGAATACCCTCTAATGTTGATGCTGGAATATTAGTAACTCCTAATGAAAGGCAACACGTTGTATATTACCATACGCCTGCACCATTCTGGTTTGTACTGTCTCGAGTTCAACTGCCAACATTAAATAGTACGGATGATAAAATCTGGGATTCAAAGGATATTACGCGCTTTAGGAAACAAGCCGCTTGTCTTTTTTTTTTTTTTTTTTTTTTT
>NC_041221.1:25103667-25108784 GCF_002837175.3 Physeter macrocephalus
GCTCCGGACGCGCAGGCTCAGCAGCCATGGCTCACGGGCCCAGCCGCTCCGCGGCACGTGGGATCCTCCCAGACCGGGGCATGAACCCGTGTCCCCTGCATCGGCAGGCGGACTCTCAACCACTGCACCACCAGGGAAGCCCCAAGCCTCTTGTCTTTTATCATTCCACTCCAAAACCAGTATTTTACCTGACATTGTTCAAAGATGTTATCATACACAAAACTGAATAGGGAATTCCATTTTAAATTTGAAAAAACAGGTTTGCTCAGAGACAGTACATTTCCATGAGCTTTTTTGGTTATAAGAGAAGAAATCTCTAAATTTCAACTAAGTGTCTTGAAAGAACTTTTGGGACATTTTGAGGAGGAGCTGTTGGGAACTGCCTGATTCTTTGCCTCTCTTCTCCTCTTTGACCTCAGTCTGGCAGGATGAACAGATGGGCTTTCTCTTCTCAAAGCATCTCAAGAAGTTTGCTTCTTCTCAAGGAGCAAGATCTGCTTTTGTGCCATCTCACAGACCAGCATCCTAGCTCCTGGCCTCAGCTGCCCAGATGCTAGGGGAGCTGCCCTGCCAATCTTCCATCACCTCCTGGGTCCCCGGCCTCTTCTGGGGCTTGCTGTGTCCTTCGTCCTGGGATGGCTGCCTCACCTCTCTACAGTGTCTGCCTTCTCTTCGTCTTACTGCCTTATGTGTCCTCCAGGTCAGATCCACTGGACCATTCAATTTATGGCACCAGCCTATACACCCTTTTTTTTTTTTTTAAGCAGAACCCCCAATTACATCTACCCTTGCCTGCTCTGCAATTCCTCAAGATCCAGCATAATAAATACAATCAAACATAAGGCAGAATGGCTAAAACGTATTCATTTTAAAACTTTTAAACTACTTTCTAATCCATTATTTTTAGTATTAGAAAGTAAAAATAACAATTTATTTCCACATGATTAAATGTTTTTCCCCCCTTTTGGCAAGGGGAAGAGCCAGCAGTTAACATGGAGAAGGAATATAACTTAAAAACATTATTCTGCTAAAATCCTCTTTTTTATTTTCGATTCTCAAGAGTGGGGGTATTTGGGAGAGCCATTTCATTTCTTATGCAGTCTCTTCTCTAAAGCTTTTCTTCCGAAACTGTTTGACCAGGCATTAAAATAAATACCGAAATGGTCCAAATAAAGTTCGGTGTTTTTCTCCCTCTTTTCTTACAGTGGAGGTCCTGAAATCTGCATCAACTGGAAATTTCAGTTGACGCAGTCAGTTTTGCCTTTTCCCCACATGGAGTATTTCCAAGGGGCCAATCATGAAGTCTTGTTTAATAAAATCATTATTGGCCCTTCAATTTATTTACAACTTCCCCTTCCAAGGAATTCTTATCTGCCAGACCCAGCTGCCAAAATTCCCCAACAGGCATCTGAAGTTCATTAACAAAGAACCCATGTCTTTGCTGGAAAGGAGGGCAACATTCATGGGATTAGGTTCTCGGGTTTGGGAGATGAGAGCTCTAACACAGGCACCTAATCTGAAGATACCAAGTTCTGGCCAAAGCACACAGCTCTCCGGCTGCCTAGAATTTGGCTCGTGAAATCAAGTTATTAAAGCAAGTCAGCAAAGAATGCTCCGAAAAATCACCTTGTCTGGGAAACCGGGCTTCTTTTAAAAATACTAATTGAAATTACATGTGTTTTCATTAAAACAACATCTGCCAGGGTCTGAAGAAACATGTTTTGAAATGCAGAGAAGGTATGTCTCTAAAAATGTCCTCAAACCTACTTAATAAAGTGAAGCTTATACATTCCCAGGAATAAAAATATTACTTTGCCTCCCAGGTTGCACTGAGGTTTCCAGAGCCTCAAGTCTTTCCCTGGGCACAGGTGGGGTTCCCCAGGGTCAGGAACACAGATAAAGAAAGTGCCCATGTGTGATGAGTGGCCTGTGAAAAGTCTGCCCTCCAGAATGGGGTGCCCACATCCCAGTGGGTTCTGCTACACGGAAGCCACTGGTGGCATGAGATGAGAATGTAAAAAAACACACACACGTGTGTATTTTAACTGATGGTAGTGCCATACGTTTTAAGAACCCTGGGAGACACTGTGAGTGCAGTGATATTCTGAATACTCAGAGGATGATGACCAGGATGTCATTTCATTCCTAGGCCAAAGAATTGAGACAAACATTGAGAAATGATCTCCTGAGTAACATCTGCAATGCTGCTTCATGGAGACTGAGTCACAGGCTTAGGTGTCTGTTTATTCCCCAAGAGAACATGCTCTCATGATTCGAGAACTGGGTAAAATAGACCCCAAAGTCTGGATGAAGATCAGGGCTGCCAGGTGTAGAATTCCATGGATACACATCTCAAAATTTCAGCTGTGAGATGACTAAACAAAAGAGAATGTTTACAAAGCTACACACATTTAGGACAGTATGGATACAATGAAGGTTCCCCCCACCCCGCTCCCTTTCCCCCCTCCAGTTCTGCAAAGGAAAACACACTTCTCACCAAGTAAAGATCTGGCACAGGGGCAGGGGCTGGTGGGGGAGGTGTGGTTAACATTCCATCAACATTACCTTCTCCTTTATTCCGTCTTTATTTTTACTTAAATACAGAACGTTTTTATGTAATCCTTTAAGTATGAGCAACCACTGTCTATAAAGAATCATTAGAGTGGTCAGCTAAAATCTTCTATTTGAATATTTAAAATAGATTGTGGCAAGAAAAAAGGCTAGGAAGGGAATGTCCCTTGTGTCAGCCCCATTGCCCCCTCCTCCCCAGAATGAATGAGAGGGACAATCTGAAAACCTTGAGAGAAGTAGCAATGGGCTTGTTGCTTAAATCATAATTAACTCCCGGGCAAGAAACTGCCCTTCTTTTGTTCATGATGTCATGAGTATGGAAAAGTGTGAGACGTGCACTCCTAGGTGCCCCGGGAGATTTGGGGTTCCCTTCTCTTCTGTCTCTTTTGGGGGACAGCTGTGCTGAGGAGCCAGCAGGCTCCCCTGGGAAATGGCCCTCCCTGATGCCAGAGTGTCCGGATTCTGTCTGGTGCTCCCTTTGAGGCTGGATTGGGTTGAGAGGGTGTTGCCTGGAGAGAAGAAGCTCAGAGAGTTGACAATGTGAAAAGAAGGTCAGCCCAATGCAAAGAATGGGTCATATCCTATGAATGTACGGAGGCAGCATTCTACAATTCCAAACGTGGTGACCTGGCCTCCAGATGATAACAGAGTGCAGGGAAAGGGTCACGCAGGGCAGAGAGGACATGGCTAGAGGACTGAGATGAGCTGGGGAAGGAAGGGCCAGGTTCACAAAACAGTGGAAGGTCCTTCTCTTCAGTCCGGGGAGGGGAGTGAGGCAGCCGGGAGGATGCTTCCAGTGCCCCAGCCCTGGCTCACCTGCTGGAAAATGTGGCATGTAGCCACACCCAGGGAAGTGAAGGGAGGGTGCCCTGTGAGCTCCGCCAATGCCACCCACAGGGGTGCAGCGGCTCTGCCAATCTCTGATGGCTATCTGGGCATACGCAGATAGTGTTACTACTTCCTGCCCAATCCCAAACCTCTTCCAAAGTGGCAGCAGAATGAGTTTGACTAGAGTTCAGGATTTCAGGCAGCATCCGAGCTGTCTTTCTTTCTTCTCTTCCCTGGATGCTGTGGAAAGAGGCTGAAACAGACCTCCCCTCTACCCCTCCTTCTCTCTTTGTGGGATTCCCCAAACCTCCTCTAGATCTGTTCTCCAGAATAAAAAACCTGTGTTATTCTCCCATCAGAGAATTAGTTCAGCAAATATGTACTGAGCATAGCAAAGGGCTAGGCATGGTAGGACATACAAATAAATATGGAACCTGATTCCTGCTTCTTATCTCATTGGGGGGAAATGCAATGCATACACACAAAAAAAGACAACACAAAAATAAAATTACATAATGGAAATCCAAGATAAATTAAAAGATTTTTTATCAAGTAGGTATTACCCACCTCCTTTCTGTGTTCAGGGAGCAGTGTTCATCAGGAAGGCCACCCAGAGTTGGGCTCTGAGTGATGGCGGGGGGGGTGAGTAAATGCACAGAGATGAAAGAGCATGCCAGGGAGGGATACAGCTTGGGTAAAGGTTTGTGAGTGGGGATGATGGTACAAAAACCGGTCTGGCTGAATAATTCATCAAAAAGAGTGGTTAGGGATAAGAGGCCGTTTTGTAACACCACCCAGTACTTCTCCTGTCCAGTGTTCCTAGGTGTTTGAAATTTTTTCTTTTGTTAGTTTTGTTTGCTTGTTGGCAGAGAGGATAGGAAATCTGGAAAAGAAATACCTGCCATCTTCATCAGGAACTGTCAATGTGCTGAAATGGATGGCATTTTGGTAAACTTATTAGAGCAATACAGTGTTCTTTGTTCTTTTCTCTGAAGCTAATTATTACCATTAAAAAAACACCTCTTTCTGAATGATGAAATAACACTTTATGCAGAAGGATAATTAACATTTTCGGAAGGCTGCAAAGAAATGGATGGATGTGCATTCACCTGGACCACTGCACCACGTCATTTGGAAGAACACAAAGATCTACCCGTAGCCTACTTATGACCTGATGGCAGAGACATACATAGAACGATGGAAACAGCCTGAATGGAAAGACAAGGAGAGGCAGGGTATGTGACACTACTTTAGTGCTACTATCTTTAAAAAAAATTTTTTTTGAACAAATCAAAGAGGAAATCAAAAAATACCTTGAGATAAATGAAAACAAAAGCACAACGATCCAAAACCTATGGGATGCAGCAAAAGCAGTTATAAGAGGGAAGTTCACAGCAATACAATCTTACCTCAGGAAACAAGAAAAATCACAAATAAACAACCTAACCTTACACCTAAAGCAACTAGAGAAAGGAGAACAAACAAAACCCAAAACTAGTGAAGGAAAGAACTCATAAAGATCAGAGCAGAAATAAATGGCATAGAGACCAAGAAAACAATAGAAAAGATTAATGAAACTAAAACCTGGATCTTTGAAAAGATAAACAAAATTGATAAACCTTTAGCGAGACTCATCAAGAAAAAAAGGGAGAGGACTCAAATCAATAAAATTAGAAATGAAAAAGAAGTTACAATGGACACCACAGAAATACAAAGGA
>NC_041221.1:25108811-25114931 GCF_002837175.3 Physeter macrocephalus
TGTGATTTAAAAACTCCCAACAAACAAAAGTCCAGGACCAGATGGTTTCACAGGTGAATTCTATCAAACATTTAGAGAAGAGCTAACACCTATCCTTCCGAAACTATTCCAAAAAATTGCAGAGGAAGGAAAACTCCCAAACTCATTCTATGAGGCCACCATCACCTTGATACCAAAACCAGACAAAGATACCACAAGAAAAAAAACTACAGGCCAATATCACTGATGAACATAGATGCAAAAATCTTCAACAAAATACTAGCAATCCAAATCCAACGGGACATTAAAAGGGTCATACACCATGATCAAGTGGGATCATGTGTGCTACTACCTGAACCTCATTAGAGCTGATGGGGTGGACTGATTGTTGTTCAGTAGCTTATTTGGACTTTTCCTTATCATGGAGTCCAAGGAAGATGAACCTTTCCTTAACCAGAGTTGTGGTAGCTGCCCCCGCCCCAATTAAAAGAATGATCTAAGAAGAGATATAATTTAAACTGGACCCCAGTGATGAAAACAACTGGATTCCTTCTGAAATTCTGAGTGTCTGCATACATCTAGTAAACTTTAGTAGGAAAATGAACTGGTTTGGGATGATTTTCTTCATTAATATAAAATCCTTTTCTTTAGTTAATGTTTTATTTCATTTGCTTACTTAATGTTTTGCTGATGTGGAGTTCATTATAAGATAAAGGCCAGACAGGAAAAAATTCAGTTATTCATTCAGCAAATATTGATGAATCCCTGGTATGGGTCAGGCATTGTTCTAGGTACACGAGCTACATCAGTAAACACACAAGGTGGAACTTCCTGCTTAATGGGTTTACATTCTAGTGTGGAGAGATGGACAAGAAACAAGATAAATAAATAATATGTTATCTATTAGAGGGTGATTAGTACTGTGAAGATCAGTAAAGCAGAAAAGGGGATAGAATTTTAAGAATGGGCACCAGAAAAGGTTGTATTGGGAAAGTAACACTTGAGTAAAGACCTGAGGGGGTGAGGATTGACCACATGGACATCTGCAGGAAGAGGAGTGCAGGCAGAGGAAACTGCATGTTCAAGGGCCCTGAGGCAGGCTTTTGGCTCAGGTAATAAAGGAACTGCAGTGAAGCAGTAGCCACAGAAAGGTTAATGCCAGTGAGGAAGAAGGTGAGCTTGGAGAGGGAACAGAGAACTGGATTGTATAGAGCCGTGTCTGCCTTGCAAAGACTTAACTTTACGCTGAAAGAAATGAGGAGCTGATGGAAGGTATTAAGTGGAGAAAAGACATGCTGTAAGGTTTTGATAGGACCACTCTGGCTGCTCCTTTGAGAGTAGATGGTAGGGGGTGAGGGTAGAAGCAGGGAGACCAGGAAAGTGGCCATGGTAATAACGCAGCTGAGAGAGAATGGGATCTTGGGGGGGACAAGGCAATGATGGTGAGAAGGGTCAGGTTATGGGAAAATTCAGAAGGAAGACCAGATTTGTTGATGGACAGGATATGAGAGTAAAGAATCAAAGGGGACAGCAAGGTGCTTATCCTGGGCCACTGCAGGGACAGGTTGCCGTGCGGAAGCCTGCAGAAGGATTGGTTTTGGAGGAAACGACAAGAAACTCAGGTCTGGAGATGTTTTACTTGAGATGCCTATCAGATATCCGGTGCAGGTGGTGGACAGACTATTGGATACAGAGATGTGAGATTCATACCAGAGATATCTATCTGGGAGTTTTCAGAATATAAGTGACCTTTAACACCAGGAAACCATACGAGGTCAGCAAAGCTTTGATTGAGAGTTGATAGAAAAGTCCAAGTTTAATTTTGTCTTTGTTCTTGGTTCAAAGTCGTTGCAGCTTTTTTTCCCAATATATAAAGTTCTGTAGAACATTTTCTTATAAAGAACCACTACTTTGATACAATATTTAAAGCAAAAGAGTTAGCAAAGGTCACATTTCCTTTCTCCTAGATAGAATAGAAGAGTGTTTTTTGGTTCGATTCTGCTTTTCTTACTCAAGAAAAAAGTTATTGACTCAATAAAGCTTATGGCTGAGATATTTTCACTCCTATTTTTAAACGTTTGGTTCCCTTTCCTGTCTGGTGACATTTGATAGTAAAGGCTTAATTTAACATGGGCAATATGGACTTCCAAATGTTCCTGCCTCAGAGACAGTTCTAGATAACTGGCTTCTCGGAAAGAAGAGATGCCTTGAAGCTAGAAAACCAATCAATAGTTCCCTATTTTGTTATATTTTAATCCACCAAAAGAAATAAAACACCCAAATGCACAACACCTAGTAGTTCGTACCCAAGCGGTAGACTGATTAGCTATTGATTTTCCCTGCATTTTATAGAGGAGCCCTAGGATTTGATTACAAGCCCCAGCTCTGTATTGCCTAAAACACCTATTCAAGGAAAAGGGAAGTGGATACGGAGAGAGCTGATAGTGTAGTTTAAATATGTAACATCCACCACCACCGTTTAAATTAAATTCAAACTAAGTATAATCATAAAATTGTGAGTTTATGTCATGCCTTATGATGTACTGAAAGCATAACAAATAATTGCATTTATTAGACGCAGATTTGAAATCCGGTCCCTGTGAATAAATAAATGGCTTGGAGACCTGCAAACACTTTGGTATTTATTGGAGGATATGATGGGTATTGCGAAACGGCAGGAGAAAAGTGGCTGGTTCCCAGGTCATGAAGGGCTTGGTACGCCATGTTCAGGAATTTGGATAGTGGAGGTAGACCGTTGTATCTATGCATAATTTGTATAGGAGACTTGGACCCACGCCTGGTACTCCAACTGCCCCAGAAATATGGAATCTTCCCCCTTTGTCCGCTCTCACCTGCTTTTCCCAAATCCCCCAGAAGCTGCATAACTGGAACCTTTGCCACGATGGGTGGTCCAGCTCCCTGCTGCCTGACCTCCACTGATACCTGCTACCTGTGGGCCAACTTCATGCTGCACTGATCAACCACGCTACCAGAGTCATCTCTTCGATCCCAGGAGGACAATGGTATGTGCGGAGGCTGTGCCTCTCCCCGGGCAGGTCCCTGTGGTTCATCATTCTCCAAGCATCAGTCGACCTTGGCCTGGGTGGGCATCCTCCCGGTTACAGAGGGAGGAACCACAGGGTCTCTCCAACCTGGGCTCCCACCACTCTCTCAGCACCAGGCACGCCAGGCCCTGCAAAGGCCTTGAACCCAACCGCCTGCTTCCAGATCCCCTTCTGGGAGGCTGTCTGCAGAGGCTGCTCCTTCAGCTTAGGTGCTCTTCCCCCCAGAGAGCCACAGGGCCCTGTTTCACCTCCCTCAAGTTTCTGCTCAAATGTTACCTTCCCAACATCTCCTGTTTTGACTTTGACCTCTCATTTAAGATCACAACCCCTTACGCTAAGTGAAAGAAGCCAGACACAAAAGCTCACGTCTTGTGTGATTCCACTTATAGGAAATATCCAGAAGAGGAAAATCCATAGAAAGCAGACTGGTGGCTGCCGGAGCTAGGAGGAAGGGGAATTGGGGGATGACGGCCTAATCGGTACAGGGCTTTCCTTAGGGTGATGGAAATATTTTGGACCTTGACATAGGTGCTGGTTGTACGACGACGCCAAAATGCTAAATGGTACATTTTAAAGTGGTTAATTTTATGTTATGTAAATTTCACTTCACTGAAAAAAATTCGCAACCTCACCAATTACACTGTGCCTGACTCAGCTCCATTTTCCCCCATAGAAAGTTTCTACCACACCGTGGGATTCATGTGTGTATTTTGTTGGCTGTACATCTCCCCTCTTCAGAATGTAAACTCCACCAGGGCAAGGCTTCCTGGCTGCTTTGATATCATCTCTGGGCCTAGAACAGGCCTGGAACAAAGTAGGTCATGGACAAAAATTTGTGGAATAAATAGGTGAATGTATGCCTCTTTGATGCTTCATTAATTAAAGAGCCTCCCTATTTCTTGAACACCAAACTAAAGGGAGACGATTCTTTAAAAATAGGATTAAAGAGCCAGTATAGTCTAATCCAAAGTAAATTTTAACATAGAGAGAGGAAGAAAAGTGGCCTGTATCCCATTAGAATTCCAGTTCACAACGTGGAAAGCAAACAAACAGCCTGACAAGGACTTCGAGGATCAGGACGATGGCATCCAGTGCTGAGCACCGCAGTCATTTGTCATTTGCAAAGATTCGAAATGTCAACAAACATCGCATTTTCCTCTAAATTCTAAAAGATAAATTAGTGCACTGATTTCCGCTAGAAGGAGAGCCGGAAAAGCAAGGCCTCTAACACATGCTCTGTTTCTGTACATGCATATACGTTCTGCACATGGATTCAACCACAGGAAGTATACTGTACTTCAATTTAAAAAAAAATGCAGACACTGTGAATCGGAGGGAACATACCAATGAGCTCCTTATTCCTGACGTCCAAGGCCATGTTCCGGAGTGCCGTGGCCACTGCACACACCACTCGGTCATTGTCTATCCGCAGCAGCTCCACAAGGATGGGCAGGCCTTTCTCTTTCCGGACAGCAGCTCGGATATATACCGACCACTGCAAATGAGGGGAAGCAAAGACATTAGGAGCTGGGGTGGAACCCCTACAAGCAAACAGCACGTGTGGGTTTTCACACTGCCGTCTACAGGTGCCAAAAAGGTTGGATGATCAAGACCTCGTTGTGGAATGGGTTGAGTGTGTTAGACATGTATTTAAACATTTTAACTTTATTTTTGTCTCCAACAGAGGATAAAGGTTTCAGCTTTAATCAGTTAACCACTCTTCATTTCGCCGGTGCCAGCTTTCTCAGCCCCTGAGTTAGGAAGCCATTTGCGTGGTGTCTATACTTGGTACTTTAAGATATGGAGGTCTGGGACAGGAAGGGCTGGCTATTGACATTCAGAGGAATAAAAAAAAAAAATCCTGGGAAGAGTAGAAAACGATAAAAGGTAGAGTACAGGTGACTTTTTAAAAAGAGACTTGAATTTGGAGGTAGGGCAGAGAGAGAAGTTACAGAAGGTACTGTCAATTAAGTTGTTTGCTGAATAATTAGGAGGAAATAAGTCAGAAAATGGTAGGGGTGAGGAGAGGTAAATATGACATCGAAGATGGAGGGTGAAAATTGTAAAATTTTAAAAATCGAAATATATAATATTATACCGAGGGCCATAATTCAATGTCTAATTTATAAAGTGAGAATACAATTTGTTTTGGGTTGGCGGTCGTTGGCCTTAGCGGAACACACCTAAGGCTCTTTATAGAAACGTACTTGCAGTATCAGGACCATAAAGTATTCAGATTCATTTAACGGAATACAGGTAGGCTCAGATTTTCCAGACATTTGCATATGTACACTTCATACTCCTGTACGGTGTTCCAGAGAAAAGCATGCACCATAAAAATCAACCAATATAAGGGTTTACTCTGTTGCAATTTCAGTTATGATCTAAGAGAATTAAATTCATAATATGAGGCTCTGGATTCTGTGGCAGAGTCCTCCTGGGGAACCACCAAAGGTGGACAAAGCTCCCACCCCTCACCGCCAGGTCCCTCCACCCCCTTTCCCCTTTGGGGCAGGCACCCCAGAGCTGGCTCTCACCTGTGGCAGGCAGGGAGCCCCCTCTGGCAGTGAACGTAGGGCATATGCCATGCCTGCCACATCCTCAGCCCAGCCCTGCATGAAATATGAGATTAAAAAAACACACAACTTCATCCCGTCCTAGGTTAGAGAAGTCACATTCACATAGTTTCTTATCACCATCAACTCAGACCGAGTGCTTTTCTCCTGCCCCTACTCTGTGCCTCAAGCTCTATGAAGCCTGAGGGGGTGGGGGTCCTCATGGAACTCACTAGAGCATCTCTTGATTGAAATTAACTATTTCATACTCCCAACCTCAGGGAGCAAAGAAATGGATGGTCAGAAAGTCTTAGGGCTTCCCCGGTGGTGCAGTGGTTGAGAGTCCACCTGCCGATGCAGGGGACACGGGTTCGTGCCCCGGTCCGGGAGGATCCCACGTGCGGCCGTGCGGCTGGGCCCTTGAGCCATGGCCGCTGGGCCTGTGCTCCGCAACGGGAGAGGCCACAGCAGTGAGAGGCCCGCGTACCACAAAAAAAAAAAAAAAAAAAAAAAAAAAAAGT
>NC_041221.1:25114999-25173707 GCF_002837175.3 Physeter macrocephalus
CCTGCCGATGCAGGGGACACGGGTTCGTGCCCCGGTCCGGGAGGATCCCACGTGCCGCGGTGCGGCTGGGCCCTTGAGCCATGGCCGCTGGGCCTGTGCTCCGCAACGGGAGAGGCCACAGCAGTGAGAGGCCCGCGTACCACAAAAAAAAAAAAAAAAAAAAAGTCTTAGACATGGAAAAAGCTTCAGGTTTGGCAGCTGCATATTGAAATTTGGCTGTGAGGCTGGGATATCCCTTCCAAGGGAAGGCGTTTCATGAAGACAGTTCAAAACCTCCGTCATGTCCACAGGAAATGTCATTTGCAATTTGACATATGCTGAGACATAATTTTCATCTTCTTCCTCCCCTGCTTGTGAACCTTTTGGTCTCCAGGGCCCAGAAAAGACCAGACACCTGGGCTTCCGCAGCCCATTCATTGTTGGGTTCTTCTTAAGACTAAGGGGGGAAGCTAATGGAAAAGAACCTAATGGAAGAAAATGGAAATCAGAGCGGGGTGGGGGGCGTCAACAGTTCCATATTGTAAGGTAAACATCAACAATATATTTGAACACTGGGGAGATATTCCGGGCCTTTTGAGAGACCAGACGGGATGTTCTGGGAACTCGGGCAGGCTGAAGCATGGGCCCAAAGATGACCTCTTTCCCAGAGCCACCTCTTTCCAGACCCCGGATGCTGGCTTGTGCATTAGTGATCTCTTCTAATCCCCCAAACTCCTGGGAGAGTGACATTACTGTTCTTGTTTTATAGATGAGAAAATCTAGACACAAAGATTTTAAACAACGCGCCCACAGGTGTCACCTGTGCGCTTGGCCCCCAGTCTTCTTCCTCTATCTGCTCTGTGATGCTGACAATACTCTCTCCTCTGCCATTATCTCATTCTCTCTTGCCTACACCTCTGGGCTCGGTCTCCCAGAAACTGCCTTCCCCTCCCCTCCATCCTTCAAAACATTGAGAGGGGAGAACCTGACTATATCTGAAATGAACCAAGAAAGGTAGGCTATAACTTAACTTTTTCCTCCTTAGAAGTCTAGCTATTATATCCCTTCATGCTGGATGGAAAGATGATTTGGTGTTTGGAAAATAACGAGAGTCCTTCAGCTTTGCTGAAGACTGATTTGAGAGTAACCAAAAATGGCTATGCATGGCCAAAAATGTGTATGAGTTGTAGATACATCTTTTTGGTACGAGAAAATGGTCAACAGTGATAGGTTCTAAGTGAAAAGGGAAAACCAGACAATGGATTTGATCTTATGTTATCGACATACAGAAAATAACCTTTATTTTGAAACTTTTAGTTGTGTGTGTGTTTGTGTGTGTACGGAAAACCCCCAGAATTAGCTCAGTATATGACAATTCAGAATGAGTTACTTACATTTCATTCAAAAGATGATGCAAGTTTCCCAAGTTTTCTTAACATGCAAGGATAGTGATGTTTTTTAAGTGGCAGCCGAGCAGTCTTGTAATAGGTCATGTATAACCCACATGTGAACCTATGTGTAACCCAACAAGAAGGAGTAAAGACAGCACAGAGGTGGAAAGAGAGAAAGACATGATACAGTACTGGGGAGATGAGGAATGTTTCCCAAGTGCACTCAACACAGAATTGCGAGGCTCATACAGAGTTTTTCCAAAAGAGAAGTGAGTTACCTTGGACAGCACTGCAGCCCCTGGTGTTAGCGACGTGTATGAGCTGCCAAGAGCTTTGTAATTGAAACAAAAGAAGAAGTATCACTGGCATGAAAATAGATGAACAAGAGAGATAAGTGTACCTTAACTCATTGTGGTTGAGGTGGAAATCTTTGGACAGAACTTGACTTTTTGCAAACAGAAAGAGAGCGTCACGCACTGAGCCCACCAGTAAGGAAGGAAGGGACAGAGCCGGTAGACCAGGATGGCTTTAAGAAGAATGGTCCATGAGCTGAAGAGAGGATCCTTGATAATTCAAAAGGAGGAGAAGGAAGAGAAGGAAGAGGAGGGGGAGGATGAGAAAGAAGAGATGGAGGAGGAGGAGAAGAGGGGAGGTGGGGGAGGAGGAAGCTCTGATGCAGGAGAAAACAGCACAGAAACAGGACCCAAATTGTTCCTGGTGAGATGCTTTCCCAATGAGGACCTCAGGAGAGTTATGATCCCTCAAAATAATCTCAGCTAAGACACACCTAACACTTAGACCTGTACTAACTCATTTAGTCCTCATCTCAACCCTATGCAGTGGGCTCTACTGTTACTCGCATTAGACAGAAAAGGTCACACGTTGTAGATGCTCAGCCAGGTCTTGACCCCGGGGAGCAGTGCCCCAGAGTTGGTGTGACTGACCACCACTCTCATATGCTTCTCAGAAACACAGGGTAAGTTAGACAATCTGCACTCATAGTTGATCTAATCCCTTACAAATTCACCAATTCACTTTGGTATAACAATTCATGTTATTATTTTAGTCTTCCAATAACCCATCTGGCACTCCTCTAAACTCCCGAGTTAAAGAGCCTTCTAGTACTGTCAGTGGAGCTACTGGACGTTTCAATCTGTTCTTGAGAACTACCTGCCAGGATTTAGCAAATCTGAGAAAAGAAGTCATGTATAATTGGAACGACGATGAGAAAGGCCTCGTGTCAGGAAAGGATGTCTTCTATTTGCATGCGATGGGACAACAATTTGAAATAATAAATGCTGTTTCTTCTCCTCCTTGCCCATGGCTCTTCCTGGAGAGAGGCTCCACCACGATTTGGTCCAATGAGGGGACATCAGGATGGGACAGATAACAAAGCAGCCAACAGTTAGTGTTTAAGGGTAGAAAGCACAGATGCAGGTGAAAGATGGGATAGACTTGAAAGGGAATGAGAATAGACAGAAAATATTATGACCCCTGCTCAGATCCCACACAGAGCTTCCTAGCAGGGGAGAGAAAGGATCCAGGTTGGGGAGGAAGCGAAAGATGTAAAAGTATCTTTGGGGGCTGCCACCTGAAGTGTCCCTGGGCGGGTCCTCCTCAGCGTGTGAGAGGCTGGTGATAAAACCCCCTGGGAGATAGAAGAGCAGAGAGTCGACAGAAGGCTTGCTGCCCTTCCTGGACCTCAGTGCTGGTTGCACAAGACTCAGGAAGTCCCGCCATGAACCATCACGGAGCGGGGGCCGCACAGTAGGAAGAGCAACAGGACTTGCTGGGCAGAAGAGGATTGCTGTGGCCCCAGTGTGGCACGGGGTCGCCCCTGAGTGTTTCTGTGGTCTTGAGTGGGTGGGCTGTGTAAGTTAGCCAGGGAAAAAGGCTAAGGATCCAGGCATGCAGAAGGGTTAGTTGGCCAGGAGGTTGGGATGCATCAGAATGGCAGGCGTGGACTCTGCCTGCATCTCAAGGAAGCTCAACAGTGGGGAAGGCAGGTGTGGGCCAGGAGAGCACCTTGGAGCAGAGACGGTCCAATCTCCAATTGCCCTGTCCCAGCTGGGAAACCAATAGGACAAGGAGGCTTGTCCTGGGCAAGAGGCAGCATAGGAGAGAAATGATTCCAGATGGAAATCAATACCCAATCTCCATCCCCCGCAGGGATATGAATGCCTGTAAGACCCCCAAATTTAGCAGCAACCACAGGGGGGCAGGAGAAGATGAAGGCTGACAGGCATAAATGTGGCCAAGTGTTAAACCTTGAGGGACTGGGAAATAGCTGAATTTGATTGAGTTTGCTAGAAATGTCTAGATTACGTGATTTTTTTTTTCTTTTTTTTTCCTTTTTTGCATCAAGCAAAACGAGGGCTTCAGGTGACTTTCAAAAGAGAACATTTCTGGTTGTGGATGTGCACTCTTTTTCTGCTTCTCGCTAGCAGATGATGACCCTAAGAGTAGCCTTGGAAGATCACATCTTTACCACACCTTGAAGATGGCAGAACAGCTGTCAGCCTGGGTGAAATAATTCATGGAGGGGAGCTTCCCTCCTCACGCACCTTCCCTTACCTGTTACACCAGAGAAAATAGCTTCTACCTCCTATCTCGTTTGAGCCCTTGCATATTTGGGGGTCTCTTTGTTACAGCAGCTAGAATTTCTCTAACTAATGAGATATGCTAGCGTGTTCAAATGAACTGTAATCATTGACTCCTAGCCCTAGGTTTTAACTAGTGATGTTGGAAGTGGGGTTCCTCATCCCTGACCTCTTCCTTGCAAAATTGACCCCTGGGACACCCTTGTGCCGTGTGTGTGTGTGTGTGTGTGTGTGTGTGTATGTGCGTATATATATATGTGTGTGTGTATATATATGTAGGTATACACCCTTGTGTATATACTCCTATTATAGCATCTACCATGTTTTTTTCTGGGCTTTTTGTTTACATGTTTATTATCGGTACCTGAGGGAAGTTACCAAGTCACATTCATCTCTTTATGTCAACTGTCTTCTAATTTCTGGCTCACAGCTGGAGAGTAAAAATGTTTAACTGGTGAAAGAAAATGTCAGGTTGATTTCTAGTACCATGTGTTTATTACTTAAGAACAGCATTCTCCACTGAAAAGGCACTAGATAAAAAGGATCAAAGCCACTGCAATTAGCTAGGATCAGCAAGTTCCAACCACTTCCACAAAAGTCTAATCAGGGTTTGAAGAGATCGTAAATTTCTTTGGGAGTCTCTCCTAAAGCCAAACTCATCCCTCAATTCTGTGTGTGGGAACAGAACTTTTGATGCAGGGCTTATGAATATTTACTTGCCCTCAGTGCTGGAAGAACACAATACTGAGTGGCATGTCCTGGGCCACCACAGCTCTGATCACGCTGGGACAGTTAAAATGAAGTATCCACATTAGAATTCCTCTGTGTCCCCACTGCTCAGGTAATTAACCATGCCGGCTTCCAGGGTAGCCCATGTCTTAAACTGGGCTCAGAAAGGATTTCTTCTACAGACAGTTTTACAGCTGCTCTAGGAATCCTGGGAATTTCCTATAGAGACAGGTTGTACCTGCTAGATACCAAACCAAAATCAACTTTATACATTATTAGGCCCAAGAGGTTTAAAGATGCTGCCTCACTGTCTTCTCACTAACATTATTGCTGGTGAAAAATCAGCTGTCATCCTTATTTTTGTATGGAACATGTCTTTTGTCCTCTGGCTGCTTTTAAGATTTTCTCTTTATTACTAATTTTGAGCCATTTGTTTATGAAGCACCTTGGTATAGTTTTGTCATTTTTCTTGGGCTTGGGGTTCCTTGAGCTGCTTGGATATGTGAGTTTGTGGTTTTCATTAAATTTGAAAAATTTGGAACCATTTGGACGATTTTCAACCATTATTTCTTCAAATATTTTTTTCTGTTTTCTTTCTCCTTTCTCTCTCCTCTCCTCTGGGAATTCTAATGGCACATATATTAGGACACTTGAGGCTCACTGATGATCTGTAGGATTTTTTAAATCTCTCTGCATTTCGCCTTGTATAGTTTCGACTGCCATCTTTAAACTCATTAAACTTTCTTCAGCAATGTCTAACCTGCTGTTAATCCCATTCCATGTGTTTTTTTTTTTTTTCATTTCAGACAGTCTATTTTCAACTCTAGACATTTTATTTGGGCCTTTTATATATTTTCCACGACTCTAATGAACTTTTTGAACACATGTAGTAGAGTTACAATAACTGCTTGCCTGCTATTTTTAACATCTTTGTTGGCTCTGAATTGGTTTTGAGTGGGTGATTTTTCTCCTCATTACAAATCACATTTTCCTGATTATTTTCTTGTAGGGTTATTTTCAATTGGATGCCAGACATTATTAATTTTAATGCAATGGGTGCTGGATATTTTTGTATTCCTATAGGTATTTTTAAACTTTATTCAAGGATGCAGTTAATTTACTTGGAAACTATTGATTCTTCTGGGTCTTACTTTTAAGATTTGATAGGAAAGACTAGAGCATATTTATTTAGTCCAGGGCTAATTATACCTCAATACTGAGGCAAGACCCTGAGAGTATTCTTCCCAGTGATCCATGAATTATGAGGTTTTCCTATCTGGCTCTTGGAAATGCACATTACGCCCATTCCTGTGTAAGTGCCAAGTTTCATTCTGTCTAATCATTTCAGGAGGTTGTTTCTTCAGCCTTGGGTGTTTCTCTCACATGCATGCACTGACAGATCTCTGCTGAATATTTGAGGGGGATCCTCTGCATATTTCTAGGGTTCTTTCTATGTGTGGCTTTCTCCTCTTTGGTGCTCTGTCCTATGAGCTCTAGTCACCTTGGTCTCCCTAGATACTCAGTTCCATCTCCTTAGCTCAGAGAGTCTGCTGAGCTCCTCCTGGGTACCTAATCTTTGTGCTGTGGTCTGGAAACTCTCTCAAGACAGTGAGCTGGGACAATCATAGGGCTCACCTTGTTTATTTCCTGTTTCTCAGAGATCAGTTTCTTCATTGACTAATGCTTAGTGTTTTAACAACCATTGTTTCATATATTTCTCTGGCTTGTTGCTGTTGTTGTTGTTATTATTACTACTTAAAGGAACTTGGGGCTCCATCTTGGCATCTTGGGTGGAAGTGGAAATCCCTCAGCTTTAGCTGTTTCTACAGTTTCTGAATGTAATTCTGTAACTTAGCACTTTGCTATTCAATGACAATGATGAAAGTAGAGCCAAACTATACAAAAAATGGGCTTACTCTCTAGTCAGTTTGGATGCACGTGGCATTTCTAATACAGGTG
This sequence comes from Physeter macrocephalus, assembly GCF_002837175.3. Classification (NCBI taxonomy): domain Eukaryota; kingdom Metazoa; phylum Chordata; class Mammalia; order Artiodactyla; family Physeteridae; genus Physeter; species Physeter macrocephalus. The sequence continues at coordinate 25,121,658 of NC_041221.1, forward strand.
CAGCCCTCGGCATCAGTACTACTTACTGGGGTCTTAGAAGAAACCACTACATATTGTGTGATTAGAACCAGCGACCTGGTGGTGACCTTGGCCCCTCTCCATCTCCTCCTGAGGTTGGGCCCATCCTCATTCTGCTTCAGGCTGGGCATCAGGTCCAACTCAATGTGTTGTCTCTAGGAGCCTGCTGATTGGGCAGAGTCCTCAGATAAGCTCTGTGTTTATTTTGGCCCCATTTCTAACCCATTAGGCATGATGCTTCATGTCCCATTTTCATCATGATCTTTCACCACCCTGTTTCTTTGCATTTAAACCTTATGCTTTACATCACACTGTTAACTAGGACAAAGACCTTTGTCTCAGATGTTAAACCATGATTTTTACTTTTATTTCTTGCACTCCACTCATCTGCCCTGGTTCACTCGTAATGATACACTAATTGCTAAGCTACACTAAATTCAATGCCTTCAAAGCATTGCCCCTGTCTTTAGGAACAAGTCTCAAATTTCCCAGTTCTCTTATTTTTTATTCATTTGTGCCACATGGCCAGAGATTCTGTTTCCTTCTCAGTAAATCTACATTGCTATCATGTTACTTCATTAAATATTAACAGATTAATATCCAAGTATCTCTTTATTCCATCTTACTTTAAACATAAATGGGCAACTAATAGACTCTCTGAGAATAGTCACATTTTAGGGAGAAAACTGACCATACAAAGATATCTAAAATGTTTGACTTAATAGCAAGTACAGATAGATTTCTACAGTTCTAATCCTGAGTTTTCAGAGAGTTCAATTACAATAAAAATAACCCATAAATGGGAGTTGAAAGAGCATTCATTCACATTTTGGAACTCCTCAAACTACTATAACCAACTGTTTTAATATTCTGTGACAAACAAAATCGTTTTACTGTAAATGAGAAAAACGTAACCGAAGTCCAAGTTAGCTAATAAAAACACTTCACTTTGCTTCTGCCATTATGTTTTTCTGATGCTCGTAAACCAAGTAATGAGTGTTTTAAAGTTTAAAAAGTATTTGGGCCATTATGAAGATCTAGCTTGCTAGTCAATTTGTCACGGAAATAGAGCGTGCACGATCTCCCCATAAAGAGAAGTTATTGTTTCAGATGATGAGGTCTATAAAATGCTCTCTCCATGCAAAATTCTGGTGCTTTACCTTCACATTTCTGCTTTTGTTTGGGCCATAAATGTTAAGGACACTTAAAAAAACGCCACTAAATTTCAACAGTTGCTATAAAAACACATTCTTAGAACTCTAGCTTTTAGACGGTAATGCTGTCGGCATGAAATTTGATGCTGTTTCTGTGTCCTCAGTCAATCTTTTAATTGCTCAGTTTGGGTTTTTTTTTTTTAACTTAAATCAAGCTTTTTTAAAGTAAGGATTTCTTTGTTTGGTTTTGGTACAATTTATTCTCGATCTTTAAAAAACTGGGGCTTCCCTGGTGGCGCAGTGGTTGAGAATCCGCCTGCCGATGCAGGGGACACAGGTTCGTGCCCCGGTCTGGGAAGATCCCACATGCCACGGAGCGGCTGGGCCCGTGAGCCATGGCCGCTGAGCCTGTGCGTCCAGAGCCTGTGCTCTGCAACGGGAGAGGCCACAACAGTGAGAGGCCCGCGTACCATAAAAACATAAATAAATAAACAAACAAACAAACAAACAAACTGTAACTATTTATCAGTGTTTGGCTTAATGACAATCTTCTCAAATCATTCCTATAGATTATCTATCTTCCCTTCCCTCATATTCCCTTACCATTTAATACGGTACATTAATAAATTATACAAAAGATGATGATAACATGATTGACCTTTATGCATACTTGTGTATTTGTATTTTGATAAGAAAATTCTTATATAAGTATATTATAAGTATATATAAGTATATTTATAACTACGCACAAATATGTCCTAACGGCCCTTTGCCCTGCCTGAGGACCATCCCATTTGTCTAGAGTTATCAGGAAAGCCAGTGTTTCCTATAAGTAAGGTTGACATCCTGAGACTCAAAATTCTACCTTAACCATTGGGATAAACGTCTTTCTAAAATGCTTTCTGTCTTCTAAAGTTACTAGTAATAACTAAACATTTTCTGATAACAGAGGGTCAGCATTATGACCATCCGCGATTAGAATAAATGAAACAGCTGAAACCTTGAATGGCCTCTGACATTTTTTTCTTTCTTGCTTCTTTGTATTTACTTCTTCTAACTCTTCAATCTTTTCACTCTGCAGTCAGGGTATCTACTCTACCTTCTTAAGGCAGATCTGTGTGCCTGCTTACAAGAGTAACTCCTTGTATTTTTTAATTTGTTCCTTGAAATCTGATGAGGGCTGGGAAATCCGAGAGTCATAGCTGTTAACTTTGTCTAAAGTACAGAACAGCTTTTGTGATGTTGATTTCAGCTGTTCCAGACCATTCTGCCTCTTTCTCAGTGGTCTCTATTAGTAATAGAAAAATTTACCAAATCAGTGCATCTGGATATGTGGGGATAAATGTCATACTGGGGATAACTGTGCTGAACTAATGTTCAGGGTTATGCACTGAAAACAGTCAGCAAGATGTTATTGTTAGAAAATACTGAGAATTTTTATCAGACTTCTTCCATAATTCTCATTATATAACCTAAAGTAGGAGAGAATTTTTGAATATCAAAATAGTATAAATCAGTATAAAATAAATTAGTATAAAATAGTATAAACTATAAATTTATTGTTTTATTACTCTAAACACCTAAAGACCCAGGCATATCTCAGCAGCTTGCCCAGCTGACCTGGCTACCTTGAGATACAGAGCCTGTGTCTTTAATTACCAATTTAAACAGCAAGTCCAACACTGCAGCAGGAATTGTGGATCTGGGTAATGATATCAAAATCTGCATCCTGAAAAGCACTGATGAGTATGGAAACTGGAATGAAAATAGTTCTCCCAAAACTCCTCCTTTCTATCAATTTTATTTTTTTTATTATTATTTTTATTATTATTTTTTTTTGCGGTACGCGGGCCTCTCACTGTTGTGGCCTCTCCCGTTGCGGAGCACAGGCTCCGGATGTGCAGGCTCAGCGGCCATGGCTCACAGGCCCAGCCGCTCCGCGGCATGTGGGATCCTCCCGGACCAGGGCACGAACCCGTGTCCCCTGCATCGGCAGGCGGACTCTCAACCACTGCGCCACCAGGGAAGCCCCTTTCTATCAATTTTAGATTGTACTGACTACATATTCCCATCTGAATCGAAGGACCAAATAAAGAATCATAAAGTGTGACCATTTGAAGATGGCCTGGTCACAATAAGTGGTATTAACTGCTTAGTGACTGATAGATGTTTATAAATATAAAAGACTGTTATCCACATCTGGACATCGACATGAGTTCAATTAAAAGCTTGTGCTTGAGGATTATTGCTCAGCCCAGCATAGGGCTGAGCAGTGGGGTACAAAGAAATAAATGGAATGGGTTTCTGCCCTTAGAAGCCTTATAAACCAGATTGTCTTCGAGAGGACATTCTTAGTAACTCAACAAGGACTCACATGAATAAATGAATGACTGGTGACACTGATCCTTGAATGTGGTGTTAAGATGTGGTACACTCTTGGTATGTAACATGTCTTTTTTCTCTGGCTGCTTTTAAGATTATCTGTTTACTACTGATTTTGAGCAACTTGATTATAATGTAACTTGGTATAACTTTTCATGTTTCTCTTAGAGTTTCTTGAGTTGCTTAGATGTGTGAGCTTGCAGTTTTCAGTAAATTTGGAAAGTTTTCAACCATTATTTCTTCAAATAGTTTTTTCTATTCTCTTCCTCCTTTCTCTCTTGTTTTGTTTGGTTCTCCATTTACACATACATCAGGCCACTTGAAGCTCACTGATGAACTGTCAATTTTTTTTTCCTTTTTCCTCTGTGTTTCATTTTGTATAGTTTCCAGTTGCTATCTTTCAGTTCATTAATCTTTTCTTCTGCAATGTCTAATCTGCTGTTGATCCCATTCCATGTATTTTTCATTCCAGATGTTGTTTTCAACTCCAGAAGTTTTATTTGTATCTTTATAAATTTTCCATGTTTCCAGTTAACTTTTTCAGCACATGGAACATAGAGTTTAACTTTTTTTTTTTTTTTGCGGGCCTCTCACTGTCGTGGCCTCTTCCGTTGCGGAGCACAGGCTCCGGACGTGCAGGCTCAGAGGCCATGGCTCACGGGCCCAGCCGCTCTGCGGCGTGTGGGATCTTCCCGGACCGGGGCACAAACCCGTGTCCCCTGCATCAGCAGGCGGACTCTCAACCACTGTGCCACCAGGGAGGCCCGAGTTTAACTTTTAAAGCAAAGGTGGAAGTCTTACATTCAAAATCCTCTAGAGTTCAAAGACATTTCTCCATTTTTAACTTGTTCTTATAAAAACCTAAGTGTTTCTCAAGTAAAGCAATAATTCATTTAAAAAAAAAAATCAAGAGATGGCAAACTTGATTTGCCACCATCTAGATGGCTTTGCATTTCAGGTCAGACTCAGGCCTGGAACCCAGAGCTTCTCTTCCCATCCCCTTCTAGTCCATCCTCCAAGGCCAGGGAGCTGGGTGGGGACTTGCAGCAACTTAGTGCTCTTGGGTATATACAGTGACAACCCCTTAGCCTATGACATCCTGCATCTTTGCATCTAGTGTTGCGACTGATCTGCATGATGTTTGGTGAAGCCACCATGATCTCCTCTGCTTAAAGACGATGCATCTGAGAAACACTGAGGTGCTTTAATTTTCCCAGGACCACAAAGCTTAGAGAAGTTAGAGCCTAGGTTTGAACTGTGGTCTGAGTTGAAGCCTCCTAACTTTAGAGGGAAGTTAATGCTAAGGGCAAGTTCAAGGAATTGACTTCCATTACTGTCTCTTTCCTACTTATTCAAGGCTATACTCTGGCATTCTTCTTGGTAAGACTCTACTTTTGAAGCTTTTCTCTGGTTGAAAGCAAGAGACAAGTTCACCTCAAGCCCATCCCAAACTGAATTCTTAAGGTACAACATTAGTGATGCCTCATGGGCAGGGAGCGAAAGGGATAATTATGTTCATTCCTAAGACTCTCAAGAGAAGAGGTGAGCCTGCCATGCATGAGTAAGTAGCCAGCTCCTGGGAAGTATCATCAGGGGCTGGGTCCCAAGAGCTGGGATGTCACATCCAAGAAAGAAAATGCTGCAGCTGACACTACAGCCATGGAAAGGAAGATGGCAGAGAGAGAAGTGACGAGAGGCAGGTATTGGAAGGTATAATAAGAAGGGAATGTATTATTACACGATACTGAAGCCAATACGTGTGGTACCCATGGTACTGAGCTTCTGAGAGTTATCTGTAGCTATGTGTCTACATTAATATTGTTTTGAAGAAAATGAATGGTAAAGAAAAGATTGATTTATGAATATCCCAAACCCCAGGCATTGATATTAAATGAATGAGGAATTGAAGGTGGAGGTCTTGATATTTTCCCTACATGCCCTCAGTCCTTCTAAGAGGTTACACTCTTTCGTGTGATAAGGCAAGTTAGCCCATGTAACTATCAGTGACCAAACTCAAGAACTCTTTGCTATCGTGAATCCGTTTCGACCCACAAAGAAGGTCATGAAAATTTTTTGGTGAGAACCGACCTGGAACAGTGTGTATTTGTAAAGACCCACAGAAAAAGACCCTCCTAATCTCTTTCCCAAACATACAATTGCTTTACTGTAACCTTTGCCAAAGATAACTATTTTCCTCTGTAATCCTGTAATTTAAAAATGCAAGAGGTTCTTTTCCTTTGGGGACAGGACCAGCTATGACATTACAGGATTCACAGGGGTTTTCGTATGACATGTTTGGGTATCAGCTCCCTTAACTGTCAATGACAGTGCTTTGAAAAGTCTCAACATGTCAGTCTCCCCTGAAAATGAAGTAGCTCAGCTACGCAAATAGAACGGAAAGCATTCACAGCATCTTCAATGACTATACTTACATCTATTCCTCTGTGTTTTGTAGCGATCTTCAACGACCCCTGAGCCCTTAAGAAGAATTTTTAGAAGAAATACCTTTCTAAGTCCAACAGTTCAATGGAACTGGTCTTTCTCTAACATCCTTAGAAACTTTATTAGAATTGCACTTCTCAAAATTGGACTTCTCATGTTTCCTAAGGACCTTCTCATCATTCCAGATTTCTTTCTTATTGTAACAAACTCATCATACCTTCCAGCTCCCTGCAGCCAAGTTCTGCAGGGCGCCTGCCGCCCCTTCCAGCGTGTCTGCATTTGAGCACTCAGAGAGCAGTGTGAGGTAGGGTTTGACTATGGATGGGTGCCACAGCATCTGGATCCCTTTTGGTGGTTCTGCACAGTCTGGAAGAGGTCCTACTCCATCCCACTGGTGGAAGAGAAACGAGAGAGTAAACATCTTTAACATCTTTACACTTCCCAGTATTGCCTTCGGCAAACATCAAAGACAAAAACAAAAGCAGGGTGTCATGGCATTTGGTGAGCATCTACTGTAGGTAGGATACTGCATCATCAGTCCAAGGACCACCAAAAACGGGAGAGACATTCCTGCCCACCGAGAGCTTATGATGGAGGGTGGAGGGGGTTGGAGCATGTACATAAGTGAATGTAACTGGCAGTAGAATGGCTAAGCCCTCTGAGAATAATTCTAGCACACTGCTACAGGAAGGAAGGAGAAGAGATGGGTTAATTTTAATCGGTCAGGGTGGAAGAAAGCTAAACATCAAGGCACCATACTTTACAGTAAGCATACTATAGGCATAGCATAGTAGTTAGTAACTATCAAATGCCCTCACTTCTTATGCACAAGTGTTAACTGTGATAAATTCCTATATCACTTGTAAAATACATAGTCCGTCATTGCATCTATGGGCATCAAACAAATGCCAGAATGGACAAAGGAGAGAAAATTGTTACGGTTTATTACATACATTGACGTGAGCTATAAACAAATTTTGATCTTATAGAAATTCTGATGTTTGCTTTGAATTGAATCTAATAAATAACAGAATATGTAATTAAAAATTAATTACATATACATTTTAAATTATGGATTATATGCACAAAGGCATATCAGTAGAGTCTTAAAAATGGAGATCATGTAGCAATTTGGACAAATGTTTATGATAAAAGTAAAATAAACAAAGCAGGATGCAAAGTAGTAGGGGGTTTGTGTTTGATTCCAAATAAAATGCATAGTAAAAAAATGTAATGATAATAAAAATTTATTAATAAAGTGTCTTTCATTTTTTTCTACCTTTCTAATTTTCTGTTTTATTATCCTTATAATTTAAAAAATATTAAAAGTTCCAATAATGATTCTGATCTTTGATCACACATAGCCTTTTTCTTTCATTAAAAATAAAGGCATTGAGTATAATGAGGGTAGAAATAAAGTAATATGTGTAGAAAAAATACTCCCATATTCATTTTTGAGAAAAATCATAGTAAAACAAAAGAATTACTTTATAGTATCAGAGTGGGAATATTAAGTTATTTAACTGCTTATTTGTGTTTATTAATGATTGCTTAAAGCATAATCTAAAGGACATATATATCAATACTAAGCTTTCTCACAGATATTTTATGTACATACATATATATGCACCTGTGTCCATATATATGTATGTATACCTATGAAAACAAAATTGTATTTCAGAATCTGTGTAAGTTCCTTAGTTCTGAAAATTTACCTGGAAGAAAATATAGCTTACCTCCTATCCTCGCAACAAAAATAGAAGTGTTGATAGAAATAATGAAAAGTTGTTTAACAGTCACAAACTCAAGAATTCTATCACTTATTTTCCAAAAGAAAAATTAAAAAGTCATGCCTTCTTTTTCTCAATTATGATACGGCTTAATTTAGTTCAAGGCTAAAGCTCAGAGATGAATGACATCCCATCGACGGGTGACAGCCATCCCATTAAAGGTCATTTTCATTCAGAATGTCACTCTATCTCAACTTTATAACAAGGACACTCATGAGGGGATCTTCCTGTTCTTTCAACCAAAGCCACTTCTAAACCCTTCAAAGCGGACTTTGCACCTGTACACAGCCTATCAATAAAACCAGTCCATCTCTTTTAAATACGTAACAAAACAAACTTGAAAGTGAACCAGACTTGTCACATTGCTCCTGCTTCATTATTTGAGACTGGCTCACTGCACCAGATAGAAAGAGAGCACTAGGCAAAGAGAACAGCCCTTTTGTACATTTGATGACTTTGATGATGAAACAGGAGTGATATTGTCATCTCAAAGGAAACCAGCTGGGGGTATTGAATCTGTCGGCTAGCTAGTGCAACAGGAAATGCAAAATTATTTCTTTATTTTTTTCATTTTGTTATCTCCTTAATACTTTTAAGCTATCACTTTCATATAAAGATTTAGATTTCAAATAAAGATTTCGAACTCAACATGGATGGAATTTCCCTCTCATGTAAGAGACAACATAACAGCGTGGGGTATAGAGAAGTTTTATTTGCACACTCATTACAACATGTGACAGACAAACTGTAAAAAGAGCAAAAAAAAACAGCTGTGTTATCATTTGCTGGGTTTCATCTGGTTCTTTTTTTCTAACTTCTGTGCTAAATAAAACAGGATAAATGGCTAAATCAGTAGACAATTTTCTTCCGTTCTGACATGTGATCTATGTAGCTCTTAAATACCTTTTATTACAATCCTTTCTTAGTGGCTACAGAGAGAATCTGAAGGAAATAAAAGGAAAACTGATGTGCATATGGATAGCCTTTGACGGCAACAAAAGAAGTTCAAAGGGGATTCTCTGCTATTTCAGAACGCTGATGGCACCCTGGCACATCGACACAGAAGATACAGAACTATTTCAAAGCCAGTCAGTGTATCCTGCCTTCATCTGGGTACTTTATTCAAACTTTTATTGTGTTAATAGGGAAAGCAGTATCTATCAACTGTCCATTAAAGAATAGATTTTCATCACCTATAAAAGACCAGAAGTCTTCTTTAAAAGTTGTGCTAACACACCGGAGGTCATGTCGCCTAGCCAATCAATACCAACAGGACTCCAGGGCAATGGTGACATCGGGATCAGACTGAAGTTGTGAAACAGTTCTGCACGTGAAAACGTTTAATGCCAACCTTCTTCTAGAGCGAGGATCCACGAGAAATCAAGGGATATGCAACTCTTTACCAAAAAAATGGAGACACATCATTTATAAATTTAAATACTAGATGAATTTATCCTAAAATTTCTTCAAAACTGCCACATGGCTTGAAGGCAAGCAGTGGCTAAATCTTTACCACAGTCAAAACACTGATCACCCAGCTATTTAGTCCTAAGAACACAGAACTTAAATTTATAAATAAGCCTTATGCAAACTATATTTGCTTTTGACTGTACCTTGAGGGCATATTACCAAAAATTTTCTAAGAACTTGAAATATGAAAATAATATATAAAGAAACAAAATGTTGTCAGGTCAGGAGGGAGAACATTCTGTGTAACAGAGACAAGGCACAACCAACAAAGCATTTCCAGGAAACCAACAGGGGCAATGCTAGCAGAGTATTTTTTGATTATATTGGCTGCATTATTGCCAAGTTGTGACATATAAACACACACACACTTCTGTGTGTGTATGTGTGTGTGTGTTTATATGTCTTCATTTATCAGGTTTAAGTTTAAAAATCAAACAGAAATTAGACGAAGGGAAAGCAAAAGAAAAAGGAGAAAGGCATTTGTGGTTTTAAAAAGTTTTCTTCCAGCACAGGGGAAATGTTGAGTGTTGAGTGAAAATATCCCTTCCTCCTCATAGTTTTACTCCTTAGGCTTGAGAGTTAAATAAATGTTCCTTAATTTTAGGCACATTTAAAATTTTATCTGTTATATTTTAACGAATAGAACTTGCAAAAGTTCTAGCTGTTCTTGATTCTTAAAGTTAGTACTTAAATGTTCAGATTATACTTTATGCAGGTCATTCATGTCATTAAATAGGAAAAAACCCGGATAATCTCTAGCATTAAAGCTCCTCTTATTCATTGTCTTATTTATAGGAATTGAGAATTTACAAATATACTTCGAGTTTAAGAAATTAAGGATTGAGTGGGTTATACCAGAGTATTTTAGATTTTTTTCAACAGATAATACTTTGGATTGGGACTTCCCTGGTGGAGCAGTGGTTAAGAATCTGCCTGCCAATGCAGGGGACACAGGTTCGAGCCCTGGTCTGGGAAGATCCCACATGCCCCGGAGCAACTAAGCCCGTGCGCCCCACTACTGAGCCTGCGCTCTAGAGCCCTCAAGCCACAACTACTGAAGCCTGCACGCTTAGAGCCCATGCTCCACAACAATAGAAGCCCACGCACCGCAATGAAGAGTAGCCCCTGCTCGCCACAACTAGAGAGAGCCCACACGCAACGAAGACCCAACACATCCAAAAATAAATAAAAAAACAAAAACCAAAAAAACATGCATTTTTTTGGATTGAATGTTGGGTGTCCCACCCAAATTCATATGTTAAAGCCTAACCCTTAATGTGATGGTATTTAAAGGTGAGGCCTTTGGGAGGTAATTGGGTTTAGATGAGGTCATGAGGGTGGGGCCCCTATGACGGGATTAGTATCCTGATAAAGAGATGAAGGGACCAGAGCTTTCTCTTTCTGCCATGTAAGGACACAGCAAGATGGCCATCTGCGAATCAGGAAAGAGGCTCTCAATAGACACCGAATCTGCTGGCCCCTTGGACCTCCAGCCTCCAGAACCGTGAGAAAGAAATGTCTGTTGTGTAAGCCACCTGGTCTGGGGCATTTTGTTACAGCAGCGTGAGCTGAGCAAAACAGTAGTCACGGTAAGCACTAAGAAAGTTTGGTGTCAGTGTTACGAGGACCCTCCAGCTACACCCTGGCTGTCCTGCCCTGGAAGCTCTTTTGGGGACAGGCTGGCAGCAAAGAAGGAGTGTGTAAGGCAGGATTATGTTGACAGTAGATCACAGAACAAACCAAGAGACTGACTTGTCATCCCAAGTAGCACCACATTCACTAACATATTATCAGCACTTTTGTTTTTCAGTTATATATATATATTATTTTCAGTTATATATATATGTATATTTATCAGACTATTTTCCATTATAGGTTATTACAAGATATTGAACATGGTTCCCTGTGTTATATAGTAAATCCTTATTGCTTATCTATTTTACATGTAGTATCGATAGTTGGAATCTGTCAATCCCATACTCTTAATTTATCCCTCTCCTCCTTACCCCTTTGATAACCATGTTTGTTTTCTATGTCTGTGAGTCTATTTCTGTTTTGTAAATAAGTTCATTTGTATCATTTTTTAAGATTCCACATATAAGTGATATCATATGATATTGGTCTTTCTCTGACTTACTTCACTCAGTATGACAAACTCTAGGTCCATCCATGTTGCTGCAAATGGCATCATTTCATTCTTTTTTATGTATCAGTACTTTGCTTGACTGGCTTTAAATGTATGACTGTACAACTAATATCAATAAAACAAATGAGGGAACAGTTTATATCATTCACTATCCAAAATTGTTAGAATTGAAAATATGTATTCTCTCTCCAAGAAGGTAGTGCTCAAACATTTTTAAAAAGGAAGAGAATAAGATGCTCTCATGTTAGAAGCCAAGGGTCTGCTGAAATCTGGACACAGTGGTTTTTGATGTGGTCATGGTCAGGGAAGGAGATACACACTGGCCACTGTAAGGAATGCCTGCTTAGGAAGAAAATCACACAGCTGTGGGAATGGGCTCAATGTGTGGGTTTTTTAAAAAAGCCTTTCTTTAGACTGGCTTTTAATACTTTTACTTCTCCTTAGGGCTTAAATTCTATTTTAAAGATTTCTCTCTTAGTTGGTTTGAGGATGGAATGATGGAAGCCATTTGCTCCTTATACGAAAAGAGAGGTCTGACTTAGGGATAAAAATCAGAAAGTTCAGGGACTTCCCTGGAGGTCCAGTAGACTGTGCGCTCTCAGTGCAGGGGGTGTGTGTTCGATCCCTGGTTGGAGAACTAAGATCCCACATGCTGCATGGTACCGTCAAAAAAAAAAAAAAAAAATCAGAAAGTTCAAAAACCAAAAAGTAAAGATGTCTGTACACTCTACAAAGAGACTGTATAAATGGATTCTTTAGTGGATGGTGGCTCACGAGATTAATTATTACATTCATAAAAGCCCCTACTGAATGAGAAGAATTAACGAGGGAATTTCAGCTCCTCCCTCTGAAGGAGCTTACAACTACCCCAGTTTCTACTTTCAAGGCACCGGGCTGGGTACCACGGAGATGCTAACAAGATGTTCTCGCTTACATGGAAGAAGGATTTACAATCTGGGAGGAGTGCTGCTAAAATACACAGCTCCTTCTGTCGCATATGTCACAGCCATTCCAGTCTATGTACAGAAAAGAGCTTTCACTGCTGTATCTTTGGAACACAAATAGAAAAGGCCTCTTCACCAGCGGAATGCATCTCTAGTGCCTAAATTTCTCTACCAACGACAGAGAATGACAGTCAGCGTGTGTGCAGGCTCACTTTTCTTTTAAAGGGATTTCAGTGACATAAATGGGCCAGAGGTACTGCAAGGGAAAGGGAGTGGATGTGCAGTGACAGGAAAACAGTCTGATTTTAAAACCCCACTCTTGCCTCCCAGCTGAAGTTACACATCACAGAATGTAGGAAGAGAAAATGGCTCTAAAATGGGAAACTGTCCGGGAATGTTCCTTCATGCAGGGTTTGGGTAAATTAGGCTGCAGCCAGTGCTAAATCCTTTGAAAAGCCACAACCTAAACACAGTCCATCCACTGTTGGCCACTTCTGCTTGATCTGGTTTGAACAGCAGTTACTAATTGACTTTTGCCCTGATCGTGTTTCATCATCACTTTCAACTAATGGGGGGAGGGGAGGAGGAAAAGGAAGAGGGTAAGGGAATGGAAGTAATGCTTATTAAAAAAAAAACTCCAAGCAACTGTCAAAAGCCAAAAGAGAAATGATTTTTGTGTTGACGCTTGGGAATTTGGAAGGAAAGGGTAGCTCGGGCGTCTGACTTCCCCTGGGAGCTGTTCAGAAGAGGTTGACTACAGGGAGGCTGAACCTACGGAAAGAGAGGGCAGAGGTGATGGCCAGTGACTCGTATTCATGTGGTACACGTGTCTCCAGGCTCTCCTTGCAAAAGATACGGGGAATTTTGCATTTGAGAGATTAGAAACCTGTCTTAAAGGTGAGATGGGCTGTGGTGTTTCCCAAACAAGGCTTCAGAACAAAAGACATTCAGGGACAGCCTTGCTGACTCACCTCCGTGCCTGTGTGGGCGCACGCCCCTCAGGAGAAGGCGGGAGGGAGGCGGGCGATGCTGCCAGCTCCGGAGATTGGCACAAGGCGGCCACTGTGTTGTGACCACAGAGGAGCGTTATCAAGGCTGGTCTACATCACCGGGCTCGCCCGCTGCTTCCCCAAGTCATCCTGATGGAACCAACTGGAACACTAGTAATGCTCACCTAGAATTCTCTCTGCTCCTAACTTCTCATCCACATCTAGGGAAACCTGGGCTATGACCCACCCCACTACCTGCTTTTTCAAGGTACTCTGTCCCTGACTCGCCAGCTTCCTTGAAGTAGTCCTGTAGTCTTGTTTGTTTATATCTTTGGTGATACATCCCTCAAAGACAGTCTAATACAGTGGTTTTCAACTGGAGTGATTTTAACACCCCAGGGGACAATTGGCCACGTCTGGAGACAGTTTTGGTTGTCACAACTAGGGAAAGCGGTGCTATTGACCGGTGTCTACTGGGTAGAAGCCAGGGCTACTGCGAAACATCCCACAATGCCCAGGACAGCCCTACAACAGGGAATTACCCGGCTCCAAATGTCAACAGTGCCAAGGTTGAGAAACCCAGGTCTAGTCTGTAAGACACAGACTATTGACTGACGGCGTGGAGTACTGAATGGTAAAATGTAAACACAAACTAAATGAGACACCAAAAATTGAGCGTTAAGGCTGTAAACCCACTGAAAGTGGAAAGGCAGCATTTCTAGGTGATGGAATACATTTTAGATGAGAGGCGCAGAGGAAGGAGAAGCATCTCACTCACTCACAGGGAGTGGCAAAGGACAGTCACCGCACAAAAATGTGCAGCCGTGGTCTCTGTGGGCGCGTGCGATTTATCGCTTTGAGGACATGAAATAGCATGTCTTGAGTCGCCAAGCTCCTGGCATATGCTGAGGTGACAGCAGAGCGAGACTACACTGCTACCAGCCCTGAGGAATGAACGGCAGCTGAAGTCAGCAGATGGTTAGAAAGGAAATGGTATTAAGCCACAGACGAGAGAGTATGGTTACTAATAAGGAAACGGAAACTGCCTGGGAGAAAGAAGAACAACCTGTGATATTAGGAAACGAGGACTTAAAAGCATCAAGAACGTCACAAAGGGGCAGATCCATCAGGTGATAATAAAGCAAATCAAAATGTACTCTCACTGTCTGTCACTGGCATCCCAGAGCGATTAAGACAAATTTTGGCTATGTAGCCAGAGCCTTAAAAGCATTCTTTGTAAAAGTAAAACTAGATGTTTTACTCTTAAGAATTTATCCTTGAGAAGTGATTAAGGATATAGGCGAGACTTAACTACACGGATGTTTATTGCAGTTTCTGTTAGTTAAAATTTGGGAGCAACCGAATTTTCTGATCATCGGGGACGGGTTCATACAACAGGGCAGACCCCTACAATGGAATTCTTGGTAGCCCTTCCATATTCTGGTGTAGACGATTTACTGGCCAGGAGAGAGGTCATGCAGAGCCAAGGGATAAAGTATCTACAACAGCCTGCAGAGCGAGGCAGGGTGGGGGCTGCCCCCACACCTGTCCTTCCCTTCAGTGGTGTGCCAGTCACCTGGCTGCAGGTAAGCGGGGGCTACACTGTCTGCAGAGAATTTGCAAACAGCAAAATGGATGAAAGTTGGTCTTTCTTATTACCATGTGCAGACAATTCTAAACAATTTCAATGATAAAATATCCCTCCTTACTGAGGTAGAGAACTCCTACTGTACCCCCTTAGTATGCCACTGTACCGCTTTTCCCTTTGGTTAAGAGAATGCCCAAGGTTCACCTAGGGTCACGGTTGCCCTACAAAAATACTACACATCCCAGTCACCCCTGCAACTCAGGTGCTAATGTGTCCCATCCAGATGGAGAGGGTGTAGGCAACAGTGATATGTGTGACATTCAGCGGGGGCAGTTCGAGAGGAAAGGGTTCTCCCCTCTGTCTTCTTGGCTCCATTTCTGCTCCTGGACTCTGGATAGAGAGCCATCTTTGTACCATGAGGAGGAGGGCAGCATCCTAAAGAGGTGAGCATGACAGATCTAAGGAGCCTCCGGAGATTCTGCAGACCAGAGCCGCCAGCAGCGCCGACTTTTACATTAGCGGGAAATACACTTGTCTTCTCTAAGTCACTATGAACTTGGCTGTCTGGTGTGTCTGAACTCGCACTCCAACCAATATCATATAATGGTATTTTGAAAGGTTAAACAACACTATGCATAAATACAGAGAGAAAGAGATCAGAAAGGATTAGAGGCCCAGGTATAAATTTTTACTGTGGCTCACAGTAGAAGGGAAGATGATGGGGGGGGGGTGTGCATTATTTTCTTCTTGTAGCTTATTGCTATTTTACTTGTATATTGTTTACATATTACGTGTGCATGTATTTATTAATATAAATAATTTATAAAAAATTTTGAAGTTATTTAGAATATTTTTATAGATATAATATTTTTACTTATAATTAATATATATTTTATCTCAAGGAGAAACTTATTTAAAATGTAAGTAAGTTTAAAATTCAAATCTGCAATGTACTGATTTAAACTAGCAATAAAATTCATTTTTGTGCTTTGGGACATTGATTGCTATTTATTCTCAGAGTCTCACTTCTGGGCCAGCAGCATCATCCATGGGACACAGTGGGCTATGTGTGAGTCTCTTGAGGCGGCCCCCAATACAAAGTCCTGAAACTCCAAGGAAACTTTTTAGGGGATGGGATTTCATGGCATCTAATCCCATTTATGTATGACACACGCTGACATCTTCAGAACTAAGCAACTTTTAGCTTGGTGTGATCAAAGTACTGCTTCTCCAGCGGTACTCTGAGATACATGCATCTACACTCGTTGCCATGAACTGCAAGTTCTCAGATGATTACCATGATCTAGAATGTTCATTAGGTTTGCTGGTGATCGCAGAGTCAGAAGGTAATAAAATGCAGCACTGCCATGAGAAGCTGAGGAACAGCCTGAACCACAAATGGAAAGAGAAGGGCTATGCAGTGCTCCTGGCTCACAGCAGCCATGGAGGCCAAGTGTCCCAAGAGGACAATGGATGAGGCTGGGACGACCGACTGGCAACAACCCCACAGCAAGAGCTAGAGGCCCCAGTGGACCACAGCTGGACTGCCATTCAGCACAGCTGGGGCTGTGCCTTGGGCTAGATGTCATAGACGGAAAGAAGACCCACACAGTCTTTCCCCTCAGAAAATTCTCCCTCTAGGAGATCAACTGCTGCATGTGACTGATAATGTGATGAGCACTGGAGGAGAAGTTTAACTACAACCATGCAGATGCAGACTAGAGAAGCATTCACTTTTTACTTGGGAGAACTCTTGAAAGGGTGGAGGTGATGTTTTACTTGGTTTTGAAGGATAATTCTCCAAGGAGTGGAAGAAGGGAAGGGGAACGCTGGACAGAGGAGCAGCGTGAGCAGAAGTGAGGAGCTGGCCTGCGGGATGCTGGGCTGGGCTGGGCTGGGCTGAGATGGGCTGGGCTGGGTTGGGAAAGTGTGCAGGGTAAAGGCCTTGAGCCTCTGCGAAGACATGTCTATAGTCATGGAAGAAATTAAGGGGCCTTAATGGGTTTACACGGAAGCCCAATACTATTGCTTTTGTGGATAAGATATCATGCTGATATCTTACGTGAAACTCCCCACAATCTATGCATTTGGCACCAACAACCTAGAAAAGAGATGAAAAAGAGTAATAATACTTCTCTTAAATTGATCCCAGCTCACTAAACAAAGATTATCAGGAGAGAGAGAAAGTTGATCATATAAAAATGCTGGATCAGAATCATCTTTGAATTCTGATAGGTTTACATCCTCACCCATGTGGATATATAAATATCTCTGGGAACTAAAAAATTCACAGGTGATTCAAGCAGAAGAGAGATTTTTGAACTCGAGGGGATCTTGCTTGTTTTACTTCTGTTTTTCTCTGCGGGTTTCTCTGTACACAGTCAAGTTCACACAGAGTAGGTCTTGAAGGCCCAGGTCTGCTCGGGCCATCAGCCAGCGGTATCCTGCTACCTCTAATCCATGTTGGAGCAACACTGATCACCGGACACCATCGCAGGAACCCTGGCCACATCCCAAATAGAAAAACAAACAAAAATGCTTATTTCTACAAAGGGTGGGAAAGCAGCTAAATCAATTATGTCTACTGCTATTTCCCTGGACCTCAATCTTCGGCTTGCCACCCCTGCCCTGCTCTGCCAGGCTGCCGGCACAAAGTCCTGCCAGCGGCGGTGAGGACTGTGCCGGGTGAGATATGCCTCTTGGCACATGACATGTAGACTGCTTTGGCGGAGGGCCTGATTGCAAAGAGCTACTAGAGAAACCAGTCATTTCTTATAATTCAGCGATAGGCACTGAGCACAAAGTCAGAAATTAATGAATTTGCAACGTCCTTTTGGACCAGAATACGATGCATAGAAGTGTCCAATACAGCCACACACAGGGGCTTACGTCTGATGGTTCTACATCATATATTTTCTTGAATTATCCCCATCAAGGATCTCAAAGAAAAAAGTTTCCAAGATTTTTATTATAACTAAATCTGACCTGCAAAGTAGAGTATTTTCCAAAGGTACAGAACACCAATGCCCAAGGTGAAAGTCAACATAAATTTCTGGAATTCAGCAAGTGACAGAGTCAATCACTAAACCAATATTATGATTTTCATCACTTTTGCTTCCTGGTAAAATCTCTGGCTCCTCTGTCCTGGGAAGGATCTGCCATGGATTAGATAACTTTTCATTTTATCTTATGCCTTTCTCGGAGGCAACTCAAATTTAAGAGAAAAAAAACCATATACATTTGCATAAACAAACACTGACCTGGTCAGTTAGTTCCTTTTTGAATATTATTTTAAAATATAGTTCCTTTTTGAATATTATGTTAAAATAAATTTTTGAAAAGATTACAATTCTAATGCCCATTGTAGAAAATTTACCAATACATATGAGAAGCATCAGTCACTATCTTCCATCATCTTTGATGTACTGCACTTTTTCTAAAAAAACATATTTTTTGTACATGCATATATTTTGTATTTGCATATGACACATATTTTACTAAACTGGCCAGGTTTTATCTGCATTGTATCTCTATATACCTCTGTCTTCATTTCACTTTGTATTATACTCTTTCTATAATCACTACCTATTCTTTAAAAAGACTGACTTTATGAGCAGTAGAGATTCCAGGGGATGTATTATATCTGACCATTTTTATAGCTGCAAACCTAGAACTCCATCTGTTTACATCCTCATTAAGCTTGATACTGAATTTCCTG
The DNA here is from genome assembly GCF_002837175.3 of Physeter macrocephalus. Taxonomy (NCBI): domain Eukaryota; kingdom Metazoa; phylum Chordata; class Mammalia; order Artiodactyla; family Physeteridae; genus Physeter; species Physeter macrocephalus. Next base: position 25,140,299 of record NC_041221.1, read on the forward strand.
GCACTTCAAAATATTTTTGTATTATGTAGGAGAACAGTTTGAAAACATTTTTTAAAACTATCATTTGGTTGAAATAACTTTGAAGCTTCTTTATAAACAACAAAGTCCCATTGTATTTTAACTTAATGGTGGTTTCAGCAAAACTTTCTCAAAGAAATTCTTTTTTTCTCCCTTAAAATAATATTGTAAGAAGAAAAATGGAACAGACTGTACACATTTTCATTTAGATTTCAGGCAAAAATCATAAGATTCTACTCATCACTTTAGTGGACTGAACTTAGAAGAGAGCTCACTGACGTCATAAATTATGGTTTGAAGTACAGCGTTCTGAGGTAGAATATCGCTCACCGTGAGGTTTCATGGAAGCAGCGAACACCTTGGAAGAAGGGCTCTATCTTGGGGTGATGTCCATGAATGTTCTCTTCTGACCCCTGGCTTCTCTGGACCCAATCAACTCCTAATCTCACCTGTCATTTGAAAGACCTCAAGCCACGTGAGCACACCTTGGCAGAGTTGGGGAAAGGGTTCAGTGTCGGGGCAGAATCTTACTAAAGGAGACACCAGGGCCAGGCACAGAAGCCATCAGAAGGGTGTGCTTCAAAATCTAAGCCAAGACTAAGAGAAAACCATGAAATCAGAGTGAATTTAACCTCAGTTTAAAGTTTTTCTTTCTTTCTTTTCTTTCTTCCTCCCTCCCTCCCTCTCTCCCTCTCTCTTTCTCTCTTTCTTTCTTTCATTCTGCCTGCCAAGGCTAATGTCATATGAATGGACTTCCACAAATATGATTTCCAAAGTTGCCTGGGCCCATCCCAGAGGTTCTGAATCGTTAGGTTGTAGGTGAGATTCAGGTGATTTTGATCCAGGGCAGACTGTAAAGCACTATATTCTTGCCCATAGGCTTTTCTTCCTTTCAACTTTATTGAGCTTGCTTTCCAGGGTAAAGCAGTGTAGGAACTGGGCCCCATGGTACACAATACCACAAAAGGAAACCATGAGAAGAACCCATGTACCTTTGTGAGGCCATCGTTAAGTTATTTGATATTGAAAAATATTCAGAACCCATAATAGTTTGGCACCCTTAAGTACCAGGTAGGATAACTGAAGTGTGTGACATCACTTAGTATAATACTCGGCACATGGCAGATGCTGGCTAAGCACTGCATCCCCCCTGGTAGGAGGGTTCTAAGAGGCAGAATTAAGAACCACGGCTCAATCCTCCCAAAAGGCTCCTCCAATTCAGGGGGAGATGGAAGACACAAGAGTACTGATCCAGGACAGGAGAAAAAGCAGGGCTGGGGATTTATTTCTCAGAGCGGAAGGTCACCGTCAGAGAGGCGATGAGCCCGTATCTCCTAAATTATAGGCGTGTTTAAGCTGGAACATACAGATCCAGAAGCTGTAGAAAGACCTGGAGCCTCAGGGGCTACAAACAGCTTGAGAACTGTAACCTACAAAAATGCTAACACTGACACATTCAGGTTAAATGTAGGAATTATATTTAAGGACACATTCCCATTAATCCTTACCGTGAATAAAATAGTTCCTTTAACCCCCACTCCGAGTTAAACTATTCCAAAAATAGTTTAGAAAATAGTGTGCTGTGATCTAAACAGGTATTTTTGCCAATTTATTTTGAATTAAAAACCTGGTAAGCGAGCATGTTGGGGGTTCTGTCCCACTTTCTCAGTCATCCACTCCTGAGGACAGTCAGATCTCGGGTTTACAGGACCCTCAGCAGCTGGAGATACGACCATAGCGCCCAGGGCAAGGCTGGAGGTATAACCACAGTGACAGGGGAAGGCTGGGCACATGACCACAGAGTCCGGAGAAGGGAAGATCTCAGTAGCAGGGGTTTCTGGCAGCCGCGGGACGGGCACTTTTTCTCATTACTCCCTTACCTGGGGGCCTGGTGGGTGAGGGGTTCTACCTCCCAAAGGCTCCCGAGGGGCAGGGATGGAGGCTGTTCTGCTTTTGCCAAGGCTGAGAATCACAGCCTGTGGGCCTTTACTTCACTGCAGGGCAACCGACAGCTGCTGGAGGAAAGGCCGTTCCATTTTGAAGAGGCCTCTCCAGCCGGACAGCTATCTGGAGTAATCGGAATTGTCCACCAGGGCCAAGCTTCTAATGTCATTCTGTTGGGAGGGCTGTGAATTACTCCGTTTTCCAACAATAAGTGCAAGATTGCATATCCGAAAGGTCCCAAATGACCTATACAGTGCATGTTGGATTTCTGTGCCTCTCTCCTCAGCTTCCCTTCTCAGACCACACCTGTCCTGTGCAACTGCACCACCTGCAAGGCCCCCACCTGCCCCCACAAGGATCACAATAAATGTTTGCATCGACCCAGAAGAATCAGTGCCTGCATCTGACTCGACCGTGTGAGCTGGAACCTTAGAGCTTGCCCTGGACTCAAGCGGCTCTTTCCCTTTTTGAAATTTCCTATCTTGGCGTGGCTGCAGAACCTGAGGGGAGTCAGGTAACGCTCCACTGTCTCAGCTATGAAATCCCCACGGAAAGCCTGTGCAGACGCATTAGTGATGTGACCGCGTGTTAGAAACGCAGAGCCCTGCACCTGCAGACACAGACGAAACATGCATGCTGTGATTAGGGCAGGGGCTGATGGCATGCAGCTGCGAGTCCCCACATCACCTGATCTTGAGATTTCTTTTTCTTCTTCTTCTTGCCCCAGCACCCGGAGCTCTCTGCATCTTTGCCATTGGCCTCACCACAGAGCAGCCCGTCCAGCTCATCTGTGCCCAGGTGCTGTCCCTGAGACGTTTCTGCTGCCAGCCGGTACGAAAGGTTCCTTAAAATGCACACACAGTTTTCAACGGTCTGGAGAATCCAAAAAAAAAAAAAAAGGAGGAGGAGTGAATAAAAACTAACCAGCACTCCTCCACCCAGAAAAGCAATCCGTCTTTACACACACATTTTTCTTTGGATGCATGTAGCCGCTGCCCCTAAAGGCTCCCTTGACAGCCACAGTGGAAAGAATTTAGAGAAGCTTGGAAACGTCTTCAGACCTTTTCTCACCCCAAAGATACTACTTATCAATAAGAGGTCCTTTTATAAGCAGCTGTCATTGATTGAAATTCACTTGGGAGCGAGGAAGAACCCACAACCACGGGAGGTCCCAGATGGCATCCACTTACGGACAACGGCCGCATGGGGACTAGGGCTCAGAACCACCAAGAGCACAGATAACTGGATTTCTGTCAGCTCTGGGAGGGTGACACTAACATTTCCCATCTACCAGGGCACTTTCTGGGAGTGAAACAGGGCAAGAGGTGCAAACCAGGGTCGTCCCAGGCAAGCCAGGTTCCGTGTTCACCTGGGGGCATCAATGTTTCCATGCTGATTTTCTTCGAGATGGCTGGTGCTCCTATTTTCCTGGCAGGGGTGTTAAACAGTGGTTAAGGACACACATAGAGCCGGACAGCTGTAGAACCCTAGGTCTCTGACCACTGGCTGTGTGACTTGGACAGTGCACCCAATATCTCCGTGACCATAACCTCCTCTGTAAGACGGCCAGAATAGTGGCCACGTTTTAGGCTGCTGTGTGGAATAGGGGAATTAGAGTATTTACATGTGATAGGCAGAATAAACCTCTCTGCCCCAAAGAGGTCGACATCTTAGTCTCCGAAACCTGTGAATACGTTAGGTTATGTGGTGGAGGGAATTAAGGTTGCTAATCAGTTGGGGAGATTACCCTGGATTATCCGGGGTGGGGGGGCCATGGAATCCTGAGGGTCCTATAAGCAAAAGAGGGAGGCAGAAGAGTTAGAGTGAAACCGCGTGAGAAGGACGAGACCTGCTATTGCTGTCTTTAGGGATGCAGGAAGGGGCCACGAGACAAGGAATGTGGGCGGCCTTGAAAAGCTGTAAAGACAAGGAAACAGATGCCTCCCTCGAGCCTCCAGAAGGAATGCAGCCCTGTCAAGACTCGTTGATTTTAGCCCAAAAAGACCCATTTTGGACTCCTGATCTCTCAGATGGTTAAGATAATAAGTTTGTGTTTTTAAGCTGCCATGTTTGTGGCTATTCGTTATAGCAGCAACAGGAAACTAACCCGGTATGTAGGTACTGAGAAGAGTTCCTGGCACAAGGCAAGTGCTACCCAAGGATTTATATCATTAACAATGGTGGAGGTGGTACTCCTGGGAGGTCCAGAGCTTGTGACCTAGATCTAATGGGTCCATGATGGAGTCCTGGTTCTGCCATTTAATGAGCTGTGTGACCTTGGCCAAAGTGTGAAATCTCTCTGTGCTTCTATTTCCTCCCAAAGTCCCCACTGCCAAACTGGAGATTAGGTCTCAACATATGGATTTTGGGGGAACCAAACACTCAGACCAGTGCATCAACCTTTTGACCTTTGTCCTGGATTTGAGGAACCGAGGGAAGAGGGAAAAAAAAATACCAAATTTTTACAAAGGACAAGATAATGATGGAAAAAAAACTGAACTGAGATAAGTTTTATTTTACATTTTAAGCTTAAGTTTAAACTTGTTATTGAAGTACAGTTGTTTCACAATGTCATGTCAGTTTCAGGCGTACAAAATCTGAAAAAGAAGAGATAAGTTGTCTTTTTAAAAGCATGCCAACTTGGCTATCGTTTTTCAGGCACCAACTGTGCAACAGCCACCATTCAAGGCAGGGAAGATCGTTCCATTTTACAGATGAGGTCTGAAGCTTTCTGTAACTTATACCAGATTGCACCACTTTTTCTAGTCCTAGGTTGGGACTGGAAGGGCGGTGAGGGCTGCCAGGGTCCAGATTCTGCACTGTTCCCACCTATGACTGGAATCTGGCAAAAGGCACTGTATATGTTTGACTGGGGGCAGGAAAAGCAAGCAGGAAAACCAGTTTTCAGGGTATATTTCTGGACCTTTGCCATTCCAAACCTTTCTTGTCAGCTTCTCAAGGTTTCATGGGCTGCTAATCCCACAGGCTTTGAGTCAACTTGATTTTCTATTTCAAGCATCCTCTCAGCATCGAAAAAGGAACCGGCATGAAAGCAGGTAAACACAGGACAATGCATGAAAGGGAGAAAAGTCTCTCCCTGAAAAAAAAATGTTATGGCATAAGTCAGAACGATTTTTCAATCAGCTCAAACTGATTTTTCTTACATCAAAGACTTGGGAGAATAAACTTCTTTCTCATCCTGCTGTTCAGCTTCCCTGGGGGCGCTCCATGCCTCTGTTTAACAAATGACTACTGGGGAATAAATCCGCCGTTTGGAGAAATGTTTTATAATCTACCTGTGGCTGAGGGATGATTTTGAGAGAAGCTGGATGGCGGGGAGAGAAAGGAGAGAGAGAGAGAGAGAGAGGGGATGGGGAGTGGGGAAGGGAGACGGAGGAAGTGGTAGAGAGGGAAGGATGGGGGTGGCCCCAGGGGTTGAACTTATCTCTTCTTAAGCTTGGTTTGGGAGGGTTACCAAGCCAAGAGCTTTTCTCTGCAGGGGCAGGAAAAAAAGAAGAAAAAGAAGACAGCCACTGCCCTCCTTGGGGACACCAGCAGAAGGTGGGTGGCAGCTGGTGGTTTTGGTTTCCATATCCGTTGCTGTCAACAGAGCTTTCAGTAGCTCCTCTTGGTCACCAGGGTCATTTTGACTCCTTATTTTCTATTAGAAAGGGCTAATTTGGAAGCTGTCTGTAGAACGCTCCACCGTATGTTACCCGTTCAACAAACTGTTCCAGTTACAGGAGCTGAGCTGAGAGCGTGCGTGGAACCCAGGCTCTTTCACTCATTAACTTCGCTGGCCTCAAAGACAGCATGCACAGTTTTCCCTCCTCTAATTGTCACTGAGAAAGCTCAGAAGTGGCCAAGCAGAGGGCTGAGTGGAAAGTGATGGGACAATAATAATACGTTAAAACTCAATAGCACATTCTGGCCAGCAGAGCACTGCTGAGTAGTTTATCACATGTGATCCTTTCAACAGCTGTAAGGATCCTCCTTGTCTCGAAGCTGAGGTCACCCGGGGCCCTGTCCTTGGTCATCAGGAGGAGGAGATGGCACATTTTCCAGCACGCTCCTGGGGCCAAGCTCAGTGTTCTTGCTGCTCAATCAGGAATATCTGAGTCTTCTGGTTTTTCTTCTTTTAACTTTTATTTTCTATTGCAGCATAGTTGATTAACGATGTTGTCTTAGTTTCAGGTGTACATACAGCAAAGCGATTCAGTTATACATATACATGTATCTATTCTTTCTCCAATTCTTTTCCCATTTAGTTTATTACAGAATATTGAGCAGAGTTCCTTGTGCTGTACAGTAGGTCCTTGTTGATTATTTATTGTAAATATAGTGGTGTGTACATCAATCCCAAACTCCCAATTTATCCCTTCTCCCTCCCATCTTTCCCCTTTGGTAAACCATAAGTTTGTTTTCTAAGTCTGTGAGTCTGTTTCTGTTTTGTAAATAAGTTCATTCGTATCATATTTTTTAGAGTCTGCATATAAGCGGTATCACATATTTGTCCTTGTCTGACTCACTTCTCTTAGCATGCTCATCTCTAGGTCCATCCATGTTGCTGCAAATGGCATTATTTTCAAGGAACATCTGAGTTTTCTGACTTCAGCCCTAAATGGTCTTCAGTTTTTCAGTTTCCTCTTTTGGGGGAAATGTGGACATTAACAAGGAGACTCCCCAAGGTCTCCCGAGAGTTTGAGGAGTCTGGTCCTCTGACACGTCAGAAGAAAGATGTGCGTGCCTCGCAGAACTCTGATTTGGGACCATGCTCCTGAAGGCTGCCTTACTCACCCGGTGGTGGGCACTGGACCAGGACAAGAGGCGGTTGACTCTTATTTTATTCTCAGCTACAAGGGCCCGACAGTATTAAAGCCTGCATGGGATCCATAAGGCTTATCCCCTGCCTGCATTGCAGCTCCTGTGAATTATGAATTACCTTCAGTAGCTCTTTTCAAAATTCCTCCACTGTGTTAACAGGTATCTGTAAATACTCAAGACATCTTGACTGGTTGCTTCTTTAGGGACTTAATTTTCCTGTCAATGATATTAAAAGGTCTAAAATGGCTGTTAAGGGCATTTACAAGAGAGGTTGATTAAATCTTTTCTATCATATTTTACTTTTGAAATTGATGTCGTACACGGTAAATGAATGGATGCAAATGTAACTGAGTGGCGGTGATAAGGTGACAGACAGTGTCATAACTGGAGTCAGCTGGTACTCAAAGGATTAGAGTCCCAGAAAATATCAGGGGTCCTAAACTTTAGGGAGTAGGGCTCAGGCATCAGTAATTTTCTAGCTTTGCTAGTAATTTAGTTTTCCAGGTTTTTTTTTTTTTTTAGTAATTTTCTAAATTTTTCAGTCACTCTGATGTGTAGTCAAGGTTGAGAAGTGCCATGCCAAATCATCCCTAGGCCCGTGAGTAACTACATGGATAAAATCACTCCTATTTGTTCTTTATCTGACCTTACAACTGAGTTGCATTATATTGTATTCCCGACGAGTGTCCATTTGAAAGCCGTATCTACTAAGGCGGTTCTCAATCCAAGATGCACGTCGAATCACCTGATGAACTTTCAGAGGAATAGAAATCGGAGACGAGAGCTGGACACTCAGATTCGCTCAGGGGGCTGTGATGGGGTCTAGGCACATGCATTTATTAAATGTTCCAAAGGCAATTCCGATGAAGAGTTGGTATTAAAAACCATGGGACTGAGGCTTTGGTTCAGAACCAGGGCCAATTTTTGGCTCCCCGCGGTATATCTGGAGACATTTTCGTTTGTCACAACCGGGCTGCGGGAAGGATGGTACCGGCATCTAGTGGGTGGAGACCAGGGATGCCGCTCAACGTCCCACAGAGCGCAGGGCGGCCCCCAGCAAAGAACTGGACCCCAGTGTCAACACAGTGGCTCTGGAGAAGGTCTTGTTAAGGCACCACATGTATTAGGTCTTATTAAGGTATCACATTCATCACATGTATTACCTGAAAGCATCAGGAAAGTCTGTGTTGATATCAGGGTATTATGAAATTACAAATATTTTATTGAAAACGAACCAAAACCAATCAAAAGACAAGTGAAGACAAAACAAAATGGCTCGAACACCGGTGAAGCCCACCCAATTCTATTTTGGTTTGCGAACTAAAGCACTGAATGGACACCGGTGATCAATGTTTTGAGAGGCTCGTTTATGTAGCATTTATTTAGACTTCATCAGGCATTCCTTACATGGCATTGGACAAAATTAAGTTGTTCGGGGCTTCCCTGGTGGCGCAGCGGTTGAGAATCTGCCTGCCAATGCAGGGGACACGGGTTCGAGCCCTGGTCTGGGAAGATCCCACATGCCGCGGAGCAACTGGGCCCGTGAGCCGCAACTACTGAGCCTGCGCGTCCGGAGCCTGTGCCCCGCAACGAGAGAGGCCGCGATGGCGAGAGGCCCGCGCACCGCGATGAAGAGCGGCCCCCGCTCGCCGCAACTGGAGATTTAGACTTCATCAGGCATTCCTTACATGGCATTGGACAAAATTAAGTTGTTCGGGGCTTCCCTGGTGGCGCAGCGGTTGAGAATCCGCCTGCCGATGCAGGGGACACGGGTTCGAGCCCTGGTCTGGGAAGATCCCACGTGCCGCGGAGCAACTGGGCCCGTGAGCCGCAACTACTGAGCCTGCGCGTCCGGAGCCTGTGCCCCGCAACGAGAGAGGCCGCGAGGGCGAGAGGCCCGCGCACCGCGATGAAGAGCGGCCCCCGCTCGCCGCAACTGGAGAAAGCCCTCGCGCAGAAACGAAGACCCAACATAGCCATAAATAAATAAATTTTTAAAAAAATTAAGTTGTTCAAAAGGTATCTCGTAAGAATATAGGATTATTCAACTCTCAGGTAGTTTCAATATTTCTTTTTCTTTTGCCAATGGATTTTAGAAAATAAAGCTAGAAGATTGTGGGCAACCTGGTATGTGAGAGTTTATACACTCATCTGGAACACCTGTAGTTACTATAACTTAATCTAAATTTTTATTCACTACTAATCAAGAATTAAGTGTCTAGTTCTAGGCTAGGATTAAAAGTCGATATAGATCTCAGAGTGAAAGTATTAAACATCGCATTAACTCTCCATCCTTGTTAGCCACTGTTTGGTCCCCTGGGCATCCTTCTTCTCTAAGATGCTTCACCTATGCAAATTCAACAAACCTTGCTATCGATCTCGCTGCTCCCCAGCGCAGACTGAATCACGTAGAGCAGCGCATCCGTGAGCCCATCACATTCCCGCATCCTCCTGCGGGCCTCCTCTCCGGCTGAACTAACATTCCTGCAAAGCAAAAGGATGTGTCAGCGCCCTTCACGGTGGTCACCTCCTCTCATAGTTTTAATCAAAACACTTTCCTTGCCTTTTCAGGTTTACCAAGAATATAATTTAATCAGGGGGGACGGCCTCCACAAAAGCATCCTAGAATTAGGTGAGTCACAGATATCTGCAAGGAAACTCTCTAAATGGAGAATGCAGAATTCCAAACACGTGATCCGTGAGAGTCCTGTGACTGCTAAGAAGGGAGACTTTGGCCAAGTCTTCAAGGTCTGCTTCATTTACAATCGACCAGGGAATCAGAAGCTCTTTGATTCAAAGGATTCTTCTTCTTTGAGAAGTTTGAAATACTTTTCAAACACAAAGCTTTCAACTTACTGAAGTATTTTAGAGATCTAATTTCCCCTGCCTCAAAAAGATACCTACCTTGGCCCTGCCAGAGGTAAACTTCTAGAAATTTATTCTAAGAACACAGAGATTTCTGTGAAAATTTAGTCATCGGGATGCCTATGGCACCTTTTATGGGTAGGAGTTGCCCAAACTCTTTCCTACAATGGCACAGGCTGAGCTAAAGCCAACAGAAGGGGCCCCTTGTAACGAAATGCACAGCTGGGAGACAGAGAGAGCTTCCAGAAGGTACAAAAGACATGAGACAATCTAGTCAAAGGTGAATCTTTTGGGTGCTTTTAGTTATTCCACCACCTGAGAGGGTGTTCTGGTCTTCCTCTCCAACCGTGATTAAGGATTCAGTTCCAGCAGAGAACTTTTGCAGTAACTGAATGAGAGATAGCACAGGCTATTACAGGGATGCTGGAGGGGATGAGTTAATGGAAGGTACAAAGGGGCTGAAAAAATTTAGAAACTGTGGGGAAGGGTGATGGAAAGAGAGAATGATCTAGGTAGGGCAATGGTTCTCAAGCTATGGCTATTATCAGAATCACCTGGAGGGCATGTTCATGGAGAGAGCTGGGCCTCACCTTGAGATCACTGGTGGAGTCCGGTAATTTGCATACTTGGTGATGCAATGAAGACCTAAACTAAAGTAGCTCTAACTCTACTTCTAGGGGGAGGGTTTGGCTGGGGAGGGTAGTGTTCTTCAGCGACTGCTGGGGCCAGCCATGGGGCAGATTCCAAGAACCTGTGGCCTTAGAGCACACAGGAGTAGCTGAACGGAATGAATCTTCAAACCCATGCTGTAATTGACACAAGTGTTCTCACTTCATTTTTCCAACATCTTTCCCTGTTAGACTTCATTCTGTTTTACAGATAAGAGAACTGAGGCTCAGAGAGGTTGTCCAAGGCTACACAGGTAGTAGGTGGAGAAGCTAGAACAAACCCAGGTCTGTGAAGGACGGGAAAGCAAAGGCTTCAGGCTTGGTGTACAACATGGACTATACCTTTTAGGAATTAAATCAAAATAAAAATAGGCTCAATGCTAAAACGCTACTGAACATAAATGTTTTCTTTAATATCTAAAAAGTTCTGCAGACATGTTTAAAGACGATCTATGAGTGTTTTAATGTAACACCGGGAAAGGTTATTCAATTCACATTCGTATTTTTGGCATTTGCGGATCTTAAAATATAAACAAAACTCCTCAGTTCCTTAGATAACATAACTGAGCAAATACTGGCAGCATTTTTATGGAAAGTGTTATAGATTCTGCCTTGGGGTGGCCAACCCTCGTTCTGACAGCATCTCTGGGAGGGAGGAAAGAAATCTTTCTGCAAAAGAAAAAGTGGTGAGAGGCACACTGGTATTATTATTAGAAGGATGGTCTTCGTAAAAGAGCATTTTTAGACCATTTCTCCTTGAAATGATTTTCACCAGGTTGAGCTTCGACACTGTAAGCGTACCAGGTTTGTCAAAAATTCCAATCATTACAGCATTCAAAAAAAAAAAAAAATTCCAATCAGACCTCTTTGGTCTGAAGAACACCGGGTGCAACGAATGATCGTCAGTCTTAAATCCTGACTCCTCGGGCTTCCCTGGTGGCGCAGTGGTTGCGCGTCCGCCCGCCGATGCAGGGGACCCGGGTTCGCGCCCCGGTCTGGGAGGATCCCACGTGCCGCGGAGCGGCTGGGCCCGTAAGCCGTGGCCGCTGGGCCTGCGCGTCCGGAGCCTGTGCTCCGCAACGGGAGAGGCCACGGCAGAGGGAGGCCCGCATACCACAAAAAAAAAAAAAAAAAAAAAAAAAAAATCCTGACTCTTCATGCTTTGATGAGGTCATGTTTCCAAAGACAGAAGAATGGAATTTGGACTTGAAAGAACTGTAGGGATAGCTCATGTGCACCTTAGTCTCGAATATCCTCCAGCCTTTCCCCTTATCCACGAATGCTCAGTCTTTCCTTTGAGTGGCTTCACGATGGGGGCAGGCTGCCTCCTGATTCACAAATAAACATCCTCCTGATCAGCCCTATTTTCAATGGTAGGCAATGAATGGGCAGGGGCAACCGATGGGAAAGATCAGGAATTAACAACTTTGTCAACATTACATGTTTTCAATATTAATTTGAGCATTTTCTTATTCTGGTTTGTTCTAGTCTAGTCTCCTCCACAATTAAAAACAATTATTAACTGCCTACTATATTAAAATATGTAAGATATTACATATTAAAATGTGTAAGATACTGAGAAATGAGAAAGACTAATATTATAAGTTAAAAGGTCCCAGTAGGGAAGAGGAAGTAATTAGGACACACACATAAACACCACCCCTCGCAATGAAACAGAGGGGAGAGTGCAGTTACCACAGTGTCTGCAGGTAGCATGAGGCTCCATATATATTTTGAAGTGAACAGAGGTGTGAACACGGCTCTTTTTCAATGAGTAACAGTGTCCTTCAAGCCTTTGGGGTTGGGTTTCCGCTTTTTATCAACTATTCCCGAACAAGTGAAACATATCAGAAGATTACCTTTGGTTTTTCACCCTGGAGGAGAGGAGGTTTCCTTTCCTTCCCTCCCCCCTGTCCCAACACAAAATTTACTATACTTGTGTATTTCACTGTTTAAAAATAAAAATCCCAATAGCCTTATGTGTTGGTCACTGAACAGTTAGTTGTAATTATGGTCCCAGGTAGGTATCTGATAAAGAGCCAATGTCCGACCTACAAAGTTCCTCCCTCCTGTTGTACTTAAATCATCTTCTGCTCGTCTTGAGGGAGGTGATTTCCATGTCTGGCTAGAAACTGGTGCAGCAAAATTCTATGCATAAACGTAACACTGAAACAAAGACTTGCAATTATTTCGTAAAAAGCACAATGATGCTATAATATCTACTCCTTAGAAATCATCTCTGTAATCTTGACTGAACTGCCAGTTGCTATGTCATTTGGCAATTTCTGCTTAAAGTAGATTCTATAATCTTTTTATCTCATAGATGAAAAATAAACACAATTTATTTTTATATCTTACAACTAAAAGATATAAAATCTCTTACAGTCTCTCTATTCAAAGGTAACTAGCTAAACTGCTCTATTTTCTCTATCTTCAGTGCTGTTTCACATCTCTTTACTCGGAGACTTCATCACTCACTACGCTCATTAAAAAAAAAAAAATTCAATATACGGTGCTCATAGGATCCAAAGTGGAATTTACACGAAAGACTTTGGTTTGCATTATGCCACTTCAGACGGTCAGGATACGGGGGATCAAATCACACAGAAAACCAAGGGATGAGATTCTGAGTAATCAATCTACTTGAAATTAATCTCCCCCTTCTCCATACTCCCTTAGCTCTTTGAATCTCCATTATTGACCACCATTGATTTTGAATTGGAACTATTTAGGCTGTGACCTTATTGCTGCCTCGGGGCCTTCAGGAGGGTATTTGTACACCCAACATGCACCCGAGTGCCCGACACGGCCAAGGTGCTCACTGCCAGTTGTCTATTACATGCGCATTCAGCTCTTCCACGGGATTGGAATTCACATGTAGTCCATGACTGATTGACCTCTGTGCTCCACCCTTATTGGGTAAGTATCAGATGTCTGTTACACCATCAGTGCAGCCTTCTTACCTCGCGGTTTGCGCTCTGCCACTACAACCCCCATCCTGGATTATTCAGGGCTGTCTCAATTAGCAAAGAAAGAGAAAGCAGTTGCAAAGTGTATAATCTGGGGGAGGAAACTTGTTCAGTTTGAAGTTTCTTATGCTTGTTAATAATATTGATCATCCACGCCGTGTGCCGAGGGAAGTGCACAGTTTCACCACCTGAAGCCAACCAGGCTTTCCCAGTGTCACACCCACCACACATTCAGGCTTGTAGGAAGAATTTTCTGGTTTGAGATTAGTTTGTCTTGCTGTGCTCTCTGTTACCTCCTCTCCTCTCCACCCCAACGGATCCTTGGGCCTTTATAATCTGGCCTCCATAGGGGGTCATCTCATACCCGGCCAAACCCCAGCCCCTGGAGTCCTGGATTCCAGCCCCGCTAAAACTCCGTACCATCCTTCCCTACAGCCACGCACAACCCTGCGGTGCTGCTCATTGGGCAACTCTGTCTCATTTCCCAATTTATAATCAGCAGAGCCCAGATGCTGGGTCTCTGCAGGATCCGGGCTGGGTTCCTGAGACTATATACAGGTGTCAAGAGTGGGATGGGGCTGCCAGTGGGCTTTAGAGAGCGGAGCAGAGATCGTTTCAAGAAACACAGGTAGTCTGGAGGCAAAGCTGAAATACGAAGCCACACACTGAGCAGGGCCTTGATGCCAACCCATCAGGACGGGCAGGGGGAGAGGCAGAAGCCCCCACAGAAGACAGCACAGAGGAGACCTGATGTTCAAGCTGGTCCCTCCACGATGCGGGGGAGGGATGGGATGCATCCTCCTTCTAGTTGTCTGTTCCTTGGTCCTCAGTGCATAGCACTGATTAGGAACTCAGTGAGTGACTGCTGAATGAAATGATGCACGATTGTTTTCAGGTCTGTCTCCTTCTAGACCAGAATTACTCTGCCAGGGTGATTTTGCCACCGGGAAACACTTACTGATGTCTGGGCACCAAAGGACATTTCGGTTGTCACAAATGCGGAGGGAGGGGGTGTCACTAAGAACCTCCGATCAAAATCAGCAGTGCCGTGGTTGTGAGCAGGACACTGCTCCCAAATCTGGGTTCCAGGAATCAAGTGTATTTGTCTCCTTGGGGAAACAGCAGCTATGCCTCGTTCTCTCCTCCAAAAGGCCTTGGGAGAACTCGTCTCTGGGTTCCAAAATCACCGACCAGAAAACCCCATCTTTTCCTCTCTGGGAAAGCTGAGTGTGCAGGGCCTGGGAGGAAGGGGTCCTCTGTCCGGCCAGCTGGGTCAACACAGCAAGAGCCACCCAGCCAGATTCCCTCACTCCAGGTGCGACAGTTACGGGGTCCTGGGTGTCGCGTGAGCCCTGCCACGTCTGTCCTTCCCCTCTCTCTTTACTCAGAGGAGCTGTGACACAGAAACCACTAGGGCTCATCCTTTTGATTTGTAGCTTCTCTGTAGAAAGGGAGCAGCTTGTTTCCTTCTAATCACTCAGTAACCTCGATGAAGATGGATGCTCTTGTGTACCTGGTATGGGGCTACCTAGGGGTGAAGGCACATAAATGCCTTCTCTCGGTCTCCTCATCCGCAACGAGCCTACAGGGATGGTTTGACATCACTGCATCACAGGGACACACAGCCAGGTGCTCAGGGCCTGGGCGGAGTCCTAGAGATAAATGTCTACTGCTTCAGCTGCTTCTCGCTCAGAGCCTCCCACCCAGGGGTCAGTGAGACCCCATGTGGACCACTGAGGCACCATGGGGGATGTGCTGTACCGCAAGCACTCAGAGAGGGTGGGGAGGAATGGAAGGTTTCACAGCCACGCTGACAACCTCATTTTCTTAACTTTGATCACGGATTGGTAAACAATCTCAAACTAATGTAAACGCATTAAAACAACGGGGGGAAACGCATCAGTAAAAGTAAACATCCACACTTTCCTTCTCCTCTGTCCAAGGACATCACTGTGACCATTTGGTGTTCATCATTCAAGATTGTTTTCTACTCATACAAATAAAACTGGTAGGAACGTTTTTGCTTTTTGCCACAGTGATTCCTCAGGCACTGTGCTTGTGTCCTTCAAAAGCGTAACATTGCCTATTTTTTAAAATTATTATCCTATTAATAGACATCCAAGTTATTTTAAACTTTTTAGTGTAGTAAGTAATGTTAAGCTGAAAGTTGGAGGAGTTGTGAGTTTTGCCAGATGGACCCTGCGGAACCATTTTAGGAAGAAAGGGTAGCAGAGATAAATCAGTTCAAACCAACAAAACGACCCACCCTGATTGGCACCTACTGTGCTCCACACCCAGTGCCAAGTCTTGGGATAAAGAGGAAAACACCTGGCCCTTGACCTTAGGAGCTCACAGTCTAGGAAAGTAAGCAGACATACGTTTGACGTGGCTGAATCTGATATCATCGGCATGAAACTAGCAGTATGAAGACTCTGGGAACCAATCCCCCTTGGAAGTGATGTCCAGGCACTTCCAGTGAAATCTAGATGTTCCTAGAAAGCGAACACAGGATGACATGGATGGAAGTTTTACGACTCACCTTTATTTAAGGTGTAATTAAAATCTTTGCTTAAGTTATAATTCTGTAAACTTGGACATCAACTGTTTTCTTTAACGTTTGTAGCATCAAGTCATGGGTTGGGACTTAAGAAGTAAGAACACAGGGTACACTACATGCGTTCTTAGTAAGAAAGCATTTCGTGCAAATTTAGTGGAAAGTACCTTCAAATTTGAGGGGTACACATGGGCTTAGGGGCAGTTTTAGGTGAACAGCCTGTGTAAATAGCAACCAAGCACAGCCATGCAGAGGTGGGGTCTCTGGGCCACTCTCGGCATGAACGGAGGATAGGACCTGGCAGGGAGAGGTGGCATTCCGTGGCAAATATCAACTCTGGCACATAGCTGATACATTTTTACTAAGCCTGGCATCCTAAGCCAGCCCCTTGTATCTACTAAAACCATGGCGGGCTCATGGTCCACCAGCGTAACCTTGCTGATGCTCTTACCAAACCACATAACCTGTGCTAAGTCCTCCTGGACATCTAGCGGCTGGCAGCCCAGGTGGGCTGCTCTGAGTGCCAGGCAGTGCATCACCCGACCTTCTCCTCCTGCCTGGTGTAGCTCAGCAGGAACACGCAGGTGAACATTTATGACATTTGGGCTCCCCCCACCTGCCTGGTGAATTCAAGTCATTCCAGAAACATTTCCAGTGTTGCCTTTTTCTGACATCCTACCCAGAGAGCAGAGCCAAGGATGACAGAGGATAAGTCCCTGGCTTTGAAACCTTGCAATTGGGATTTGCTGGGCTGGGTTTCCAAGTTGCTTTGGACCAGCACTCCATTTTATTTTCCATGTCTCCCTTTCTGGAACTGGAATGTCTATAACTATTATCCTGTGCCTGTCCCAGCACTGTATGTTGGGGGCAGATAACCTGTTTCTTTAGAATCATAGGTTCACAGGTGAAGAGAAATTGTTCCCCAGCAGCTGTACTTCATGGGTTACTCATCTACGTTGGATTTAGATGATTCTGGTTATGGACTTTTGAGCTGAAGAGATTTAGGACTTTGAGTTGACACTGTAATTGGGATGAGACCTTGGGATGAGATGAAAATACGTGGGGTGGATGTGGATCTTTGGGGACCAGAGGGTGGTCTGTGGTGGACAAATAATGGCCCCCCAAGATGTCTATGTCCTAATCCCTGGACACTGAATGGATTACCTTACATGGAAAAAGGCACTTTGCAGCTGGAATTAAGGTTATGGACTTTAAACTAGGGAGACTGTCCTGGATGATCCCTGTGGGCCCAATTTAATCACATGAGCCTTAAAAGCAGAGAACATTCTCTGGCTGGAGTCAGAGAGATGCAGCAGAAGGGAAGTCAGAGAGATCCCAGCATGAAGTTTCAACTTCCCGTTGCTGGTTCTGACGTATGGGGGCCACACGCAAAGATGAGAGAGAGGCGGCTGGCTTCCAGCTGACAGCCGGAAAGGAAACGGAAACATCAGTCCTACAGCCACAAGGAACTGGGTTCTGGCCACAACCTGAAGGAGCCTGGAAGCAGATTCTCTCAAGAGCCATTAGAAAGGAACACAACCCTGCCCATACCTTGATTTTAAGTTGGTGAGACCGGAGTCAGACTTCCAATCCACAGAAACAAACTGTAGGATAATAAATTTGTGTTGTTCTAAGTCACTAAGTTCATAGTAATTTGTTACAGCAGCAATAAGAAACAAATACACAGCATTTAGCTTTTACTCAAGGGTAAGTGGAGTTCTTCTCAACACCATCCCTAAATGTTTCACACTCCATCCTTTCCCTGGAAAACTGCTTATGTGCAATGGGCTCATGCAAGTTTTAAGACAGTTCCAGATGATCAAATAATTGTACTGATTTGATCAAGTCCCAAATACCCCATATATAAGCCAATAAAAATTCTTCCTAATGGGATGAGGTGCTGCCCTCGACTGTGCAAGGCCAGGAGATATTCTATGTAACTCAGAGCATACTAAGGCCCTCTGCACAGGAAATACTGATGTGATATGATGATGTACCATAAAGTATGCTGCTTTTTTTTTCCCATCTCTGATCTGATTAACCACAAGGGCGCCACCAGGTCAGTGGGTATCAGCTTGCTCTCCTGCTTAGCTGAAATCCTTCACTTCTGCCAGTCCTCTTTCTGGCAGAAGAGTTGCCTGAAAACCTCAGTCTTCACGGCTTCGAGGGAACAGAAAGTGCAGCAGCTGGTACTTTACACTGCGTGGGAAACGAGTGCGTGGATTGTAAGGGAGAGAACTGAGGCAGCTTCCCAGCTCTGACTGAGTGAAGTCTGTAGTGAGGCCTCCTTGCTTTAAGTGAATTCCCAGAACATCATCTGAAATGCTAACCCTAAGTACCAAATGGTAGGAACAGCATTAGGAATCGCCCCACCTCCACAAATTTTATTGGGTACAAATAACGGGAGGCTGAATTTACTTGAAAAGCTCTTGATTTCTCTCTCTGCATATGTGTTTTCAAAGCTGGTACTTCATTAGAGTCAAGTCAGAACAATTTCCAGAGAAATCAATTTCCCTTTTTCTTTTTCTTTCTTTCTTTCCTTTTTTTAAGATTAGCACAGTCTTGCTGCTTAGATGCCTGCTATGCACCTTACTGTCTTCTCCCAAGGAAGGCAATCTCTTTATAAATCAGGACAGTGATAGCTCAGTAATTGCTTTGCTGAGCTGCAGAGACAGAATGCTTCAGTGGCCTAAAGAACAACCACGTACCGGGCCAGCAGTAAACCCCGCTGCCGCGCTGTCCTCAGAGTGAAGGCCCCCTGTTGACACTGCCACCTCCATTCATGAACGTAAACCAGCAGAGAGAGACGGAGGAGCCCCTCTGACGTTGACTGTTCAACGCTGTCCCTTTTGAGGGCCACCGAGATGCGTGCCTTCTGAAGTCAGCCGTGCATCCCACCCGCTGTTCCAGAGATGCCCAGAGCAGAGCCAGAGACACCCGCGTTGACAGACACCCAACTGCTGTCAAGTACTACCTAGGGCTTCAGCTCCACGCTTCCAATTAAAATGGATGGACGCCACAGAGTTAAGTGCTCTATGAAATGTCTGCTCAAAGTCTCCTGTTGGGCTAAATTACAAGGAAATTGTAGGGAAAAAAAAGGTGAATGCTGTGTGGCTAAAACCGTTACCTGTGAACCTAATTGTGCCCGTGATTTTTTCTGTGCTCTGTGAACACCCACAGTTGTTTTCTAGCCTGTAGTTACCGGACCACATCGTGAGCTTGGAGCGGTGCCATGTGGCCCAATCGATGCCCACCTGCCCTGTTTCCCACTAACTCCTGAAATATTTCACTCAGGTACATCTGGGGTGGGCTCTTCTCTCTGGAGCGCAGACTCAGAATCAGGATGCAACTCACATTGGAAGCCCCCAGATCCCACCTCCGTCCTGGCACCTCGGCATCCCGTCAAGTCTAGGTACCACCATCACCACTGCAGTGAGCATTTCCATAGAACAAAACCATGTGCCAGCCCTGGCCTGATTACAAATGCAACAACAGCAAAAAGAAAATGTCACGGGTCAAAACGCAAATGAAGTTCAAACGTGAATTAAAAACAGTGTTTTCTTCGTTTTCTGCGAAACCAGTGATCAACCAGATCGAGTTAACACAAATCACAAAACCTGAGTTTTAAAACACATATAATAAATAAATATGCTAGGAAACTGTGAAATAGAAATGCAGTATTCACTTCACCAAGCAGACAGCTTCCAGGAAAATGAGCGCCGTGGCTAAATAAATCATGAGTAATGCTGAGGCCATCCAATTCCGTGTATTTTGAGTCCTCCGTCTTCTAAGAAGTAGAACAAAGCTGACTAATAAGGGATTATAGGTAATTGGCTACTTGCCTTTTAAATGTCAGATTGTGGGTTTGAACACTTTCAAGATGTGGCATTATGTTCTGGATTATTAATCGCTATTATGAGAACCACCTTTCTAATTTTCATTCCAAGTCATCACCTAATTCTCCATATGCAGTCAGGTAGTCTTTCAATTTATTTACTTACAGGAAGTTTTAACAAATCATACTTTAAACACTGATTAAAGCTGGGAATCCATGTGAGTTTTTAAAGCTCACTCATCCAGATGATACATTTTCCTTGAGGTGCATTTCTTGTTTTCATAATTGCTTTGATCACTCACAGATAACATATTGAGTCCCAGTAACAACAATGAAAAAACTCAAAAGTATCATCAGAGGCAAAGAAGTGCATTTACTCTGGTGTCTTCCCTCTTGCTTCTACTTCTACCCCACCAGGCTCCGTGCAATCCCCCAGCCCCTCCCAAATATGGTTTTGTTCTGGGTGTTTACTGTCAGACGGCTGCCATCAGCATTTCTCTAAGCTGAGGGCTCATTGTCCTTGCCCAGCATGGGAGGGTTAAGGCGTTAGAAGAGGGAGACACCTGAAACAGAAGGCAAAAGCCCCTGTTACCCCGTTGCTCCAGGCCAGATGCCTGCTGGTAACAACATCCCTCTCTGCTTCAAACATTTTTGTTTGTTTGTTTTCTTACATTTCTTTTTTGAAAAACGACTCCTTAAATTTGTGGCCAAAATGCTAATAAAAATAGTCCCTGGATCAAAACAGCTTAAGCCTCATGTCCAAATGAGAAGGAAGTGATTAAAAATAAAAAAAACTTTTCCTTTAATCACTTAAAATGTACCCATCTCTCCTAATTGCTATTTCATGAATTTAGACGTTTCGATGACTCATCCAGCAGCCTTTTATTTGGGCCAAAGAACATGATAAATGATGACAAATCTAGGGTCCCGTTAACCTGGCCAGAGATTATTGTATAGCTCTAGCTAAGTGAAACGAACAAAGAAAGCCAATCTTTGGCCAAAAATGAATTAAAGCTGCAGAAGGTGTCTCCGGACCACTGTCTTTTCTTCCTGGTTTGGAATGGAAATATCTAGTGTAGGAGTGGTGGGTGACAGGGAGGAGGAGAAACTCTAAGAATGCATATATAATTTGTGTGAGAAAAACATACAGAAAACTCAGTAAAACTAAGATCACTTGTCTTTTAATTTTTTTCTGAAAGGGAGAACAGTATACATTTAATCTTAAATACTGAAACATCTTTGATTTCTGGAAGAAATTTCTGAGAGACTTATTAAAAGAAAGCAGAAGCCAGCTTCTTAAAGAGGCGTGCCAATGTGGTCTTTCGAGTTTATGCACTGGTCTTATTCGCAATTTAGGAATAATGTTGGAAAAATCAGTATCAGAACAATTCAAAGAAACACACATTTTAAAATCAAGTTTGTCTGCCTCCATTATTGCTATGACTGGACTTTTTCTTCTTGGTTGTGCGAAGGGCAAATTCTAAAGATGCCTCTTCAATATCACATGACATCACGCATACGTGGCATCTCATTTTAAAAAATGACACAAATGAACTTATTTACAAAACAAACAGACTTACAGATATCGAAAACAAACTTACGGTTAGCAAAGGGGAAATGTGTGGCGGGGGGATAAATCAGGAGTTCGGGATGAACGTAGACACACTACTATATGTAAGATGGATAGCCAACAAGGACCTACTGCAGAGCAAGGGAACTCTACTCAATATTCTGTGATAGCCTATATGAGAAATGAATGTGAAAAAGAATGAATACATGTATACGTAGAACTGAATCACTTTGCTGTACACCTGAAACTAACACAGCATTGTAAATCAACTACGCTCCAATAAAATTAAAAACCAAAAACCAAAAAACAAAAATCCACTTAAAAAAAAAAATGTCTCTTCAAGATGGCTGCCCCCTGCTGGTTCAATCAAACACTCAAACACTAACCTAGGCACTGCTGTAAAGGGGCTTTGCAGACGGAATTAAGGGTACTAATCAGCTGACCTTAAGACAGGGCAGTGATCCTGCGTTTTTAGGATCATTTTTAGGGATGAGGATTCCTGGGCTCGGTGTAATCACGTGAGCGCTTAAATACAAAAGAGGGAGAGGCAGAGGGTCAGTCCAGGCTGACTGAGGGGCTGGGAGAGAGGGGGAAAGGTTAGGATAGAGGGCCTGACATTGCTGACTCTGCAGGATGAAGGAAGGGGACCACCATCCAGGGCAGGTGGTGGCCTCTGGAAGCTAAGAACACCTCCCAGCCTCCAGCCAGCAAGGGAATGAGGCTCTCAGTCTACAGCTGCCGGGACCTGAATGTGGTCACCAACCTAAAAGAGCCAGGAAGCAGGTCCTCCCCAGAGCTTCCTGAGAAGAGCCCGCTGGCAGACACCTTGATTTTGGATTTGTGAGACTTCAAGCAGAGAGACCAGCCAAGCTCCCTGGACTTCTGATGTAAACCACTCTGAGATAGTAAGTTTGTGTTGTTCCAACCCCCTAAATTTGTGGTAATTTGATATGGCAGCGATGGAAAACCCACTTCATTTGCACAGCCACAGAAGAAAACAATATTCCTATCTTTCATAAATGTTCATTTTAACATTTCTGCTAAAGTATTTCAAAACTTTGAGACAAACTTTTTGCATTTTCCAATGGAGGCATTTTAGAGGTTCTGAATGATGAGACACCGTCGTTAGGATTTTTAGATGACTCTTGCTGCAGGAATGGTAAGCTAAATGCATCTCTCACCAACCCCAGATAACCTAATGTGACTTTTCTTGGTTTACTACCATCAGATGGCTTGCCCTCCACATGAGTGCAGGATAGTGGCACCGCTGGGTGCAAATTTCCTTTTAGTGCTTTAGGGGTGAAGCGAGTCATGCTTTAAAAAAATCCAAGACTTACAATGCTGCATAGAAAGGGTACACAGCATAGACACTTCGAGCAGCCACAGAGCCTTGTTAAAAACAGCTCACAGGTTGCCCGTGAAGAGTCTGGTTTCACCGTCTCTCCTCGTCACCCTAAATAAGTTCTTCAATCAGAGGGCTTCTCACCTGTTATGGTACTGGTGCCATTCTCCTGATGCTGAACAAATGTTAAGGTTTTATTTAAAAACTGTACCCTTAAGCAGCTCAGGGGCCACCCTGAGAATAACTAAAAAACAAAAGACAAGACTTGTACCTTTCACCACGGGCCCAGGGCACGTGTGTTGTCTGGCTTCACTGCCCTTTGTAAACGATAATGGTTCCTGGAATTCTGGCACAAGACACACAAAACGACTTTATGGGAAAAATGTCAAGGCATCAATGCACCGTAAAAATAATCTAGAGGGCTTCCCTGGTGGCGCAGTGGTTGAGAATCTGCCTGCCAAGGCAGGGGATACGGGTTCGAGCCCCGGTCTGGGAGGATCCCACATGCCGCGGAGCAACTGGGCCCGTGAGCCACAACTACTGAGCTTGCGCGTCTGGAGCCTGTGCTCCGCCACAAGAGAGGCCGCGACAGTGAGAGGCCCGTGTACCGCGATGAATAGCGGCCCCCGCTTGCCACAACTGGAGAAAGCCCTCGCACAGAAACGAAGACCCAACACAGCCAAAAATAAATAAATAAATTTATAAAAAAATAATCTAGAAAGTATAATTTGGAAACACAAGGTTTTTCTAACACTCACTTTATTATAATTACTCTTATTACCAATCCTTTTATATGTGCTAACATGGGACGGTTTTCATCTGTTAATCAACTAAGAAAAAAAGTTACAGCAAAGACAGGATAGAATGATTCCATTTTTGTGCAAAAGGGAAGCAGGGAGAGGATCCTTATATGTTATACAGATTCACCAGCTATCACACCAGTAGACACAGTGATCGAATCCATTATTTCCAATAATCCAATATTCCCCTAAAATTCCCCAAGAAACACAATGTGCTACTTTAGTTTTAATCACAAGTACTCACCACAGAACTTGTTCTTTACAGAACATGCTAAAAATCAAGTATATAGTTTATTTCAACATCAAAGAAATTGAGAATTGTTTCAGCCGTAAAGGAAAAGTTCTTTGTTTTTTTCTTCCACACGGACACACCTCAAGGACAGTGTGCCCATGTGGAAGGAGGACCGACACCCTCCCATCAGCACTGGCCGCTGGCAGTGTGGGGAGATGTCGGGCGGGCTTGTGGGTAACAAGCAGTTACAAGGCAGCCAGCCACAGCCTTACCCCTGCTCTCCGTCTGGTCTGCATCACAGCGGATGGGCAGAGACACTTACCTCTAAATTAGTGGTGGTGTTCTTGGTTTGTTTGGTTTTAATTCTGATTTCCCTCACCATGGAGCCCCTGAATTACACTGGGCATGAACAGAACAGGAAGAATGAGGGTGACAAGGAGCCTTTACGAAGTATATTTGTGGTCACAGTGATTAACAGAGGTGACTAAAGAAGAAATCTTAAAAGCTGAGAAAAAAAGAGAGAGAAAAATGTAATGGAGAAAAAGAAAAGTAGTGCTAACTGGGACCTGTTCAGAGGGTTTCCTTAAACGTTATTTTGCTGTGCACCGAACACTTTAACTTGCTGGTTAAATATGGTGTCACTCTTGCTCGAATCCTGTGTTACCCGCACATCTACATCCAATCAGCCAGCACGTTAAGTCAGCTCCAATGTCAAAGCATCTCCAGAATCCTCCTCCATGGCTACTGCCAGGTCCATAGCACTGGCATCTCTTGTCTCTTAATCGGTCTCTCTGCTTCTGCCCTCATTCTGAAACCGAGCAGGACCCTGGAGGACTCCTGGGCACAAAAGTCCGTCTGTGTCCCCTCGTTTCTTGTTTGTAGGAAATAGGCTTCATTCAGCCTCCATGACCTTCCCCGAGTCCCAAAGGGCAGGTTCAAACAGTTGGTTGCTAATTAGGGAAGTGGGGGGGATGTGAAGACAAGGGAGGAGCGGTCAAAAGAAACAACAGCGCAGCCTTGGGGCAGGGTGCTGGCTCCCCCTCAAGGGACACACGTAACAATATCCTTGAGCTGTTCTGCAGATACTAGAACCCTACCAGGTGGAAGAAGTTAACTGTCTGCTGCCCACAAGCACACACATCCCTTCCAGTCCGGTTGGAACCAGAAGGCTGATGATGCCGATCCCACCTACCTCCCCACCAACCAATCAGAAGAAGGTCCACAGGCTGACCACGCCCTCTGCAAACCATCAAGATAAAACTCCTCACTACCCCCCCAGGTCAGGACACACAGTCTTGAGGGCATTAGCCTGCTGTGTCCCCTTTGCCTGGCAAAGCAATAAAGCGATGCTTTTCTACTTCACCCAAAACGCTGTCTCCGAGATTCAATTCGGTACCGGCGTATAGAGGCCAAATTTTGGCTACAGTTCCCCCACCTCCCAGGGAAGCTTCAGTGATTCTTCTCAGATGTACATTGGAGCACAAGCCCACCACCCCAAGACCTTCCACTGTACTCAGAGTCAAACTCAAGGTCCTGCCCGTGGCACATGTCGGGGACACTCTTCCTTCTTTGTCACTTGGCCAACTCCTGCTCATCTTTCTTGTCTTTTTCACAGGAAGGCTTTCCCTGTTCCCCTGACTGGGTGAAATCCCTTTGTTCTATGCTCATTCATTGTACGCTTTCATAATTCTCACTCCACTTATATTACTTGCTCACTGCCCCCTGGCATCTGGTCATTCCACACTCAGGTCACAGAGCATCATGCTACTCTGGGAAAGAGCTAGAGGCTGGGCAGCTGGCCTGCAAGGAGGGCAGCTGTGGGAAGGATGGGCAGCCATGCAAGCTGACAAAGTGAAGACAAACTCTGATTAGGGTTAGGAGAAACCAGACAGATGCCCTCGGCCAGCGTGTCTGCACTCCTGCACTCAGAAGCACAGGCTGGCAGTAGGCAGCCCTCGATGGTCCTGTGTCTCCACCCAGGGCCGATTTTGCTCTGTGACTAAATATGCATGGCTGCTTGTGATTGATTTCTTTGCTTGTCAAGTGGATGATAACTTTCTAGCATGGGAAGGAGACAGAGGACTAAGTGACAGCAATACTAATGTACTGTAGCCACAAAAAGGACGTAAAATTGGAAACCAGCCTCCAGCCGCCCGCTCCTTCTCCAGCCCTGGTCCATAGAGAGTTCAGAGACAGACCAGGCCACCTTCTTATCTCGTTAAAGGAATTTCAGGCAAGACACTCTGGAGTTGCAGGTAGTGGGGCTTCTTGGGGAGCCAGGGAGAAGGATACGCACAGGCACACGCCATGAACACCTCCACACCCTTCTCTTAGCAGGTCCTGATTTGTGTAATACAATGTTTGTGAAATGTTGGCATTCATTTGTAAAGAATGGAAGTATTTTATGCTCTGAAACTCAGCCTGGGGGAGTAGAAAAGCTTTGGTGTCAAATTTCCACTCTGATATTATCAGCCTGGCCTTGGACAACACATTTAAGCTCTCTGACCCTCAGTTTCTCCATCTGTAAAGTGGGCTTATATTTGAGAGGATTAGACGAGGCATAGTCTGTGAAGCACCTAGGAGCCAGAGGGGACCCAACGCTTAGCCCTCAACTCTCCCCTGATCATTCCCAGTAGCTCCCGAGACTTTCATTCCAACTGCATGATGGCTGCTGTCCAGAGCCAGCAGCCAGCAGTTAAAGTGAGTTTCCAGTGGGCCAGGCCCTGTGCCAAGCTATTTATGTGCATGGCTGCAGGGCCAGCATAAGGGTGAGGTGACCGAGGCCTTTACTCAGTGCAAAATTTAGGGGGGGTACTCCAAAAATTAACTGATCATCAGAAATAATAGGTAATTTTTAATTGTGATAAAATATAAATAACAAAATTTATCATCTTAACCATTTTTTTAGTGCACAGTTCAGTTGTGTTGAGTACCTTTACACTGCTGTACTAAATAATTTTAACACAATATTTTTTCATCAAAATTAATGAAAAAATCCATGATGAACAAAATATCAAAATTTTATTTTATTTTATTTACTTACTTTTAAGTTTTTTAAATTAAGTAGTCCTTATGGAACAACTATGCCTGTCTGTTATTAATATCAGTTCTCTGGTGCTTATAGGCATTGAAGTTTTAGAACTTTAGTACTAATGAGATCATTTCCTGTTTTTTAATTTGTTTTGTTTTGTTTTGTTTTGTTTTTTGTGGTACGCGGGCCTCTCACTGTTGTGGCCTCTCCCGTTGCAGAGCACAGGATCCGGACGCGCAGGCTCAGCGGCCATGGCTCACAGGCCCAGCCGCTCCGCGGCATGTGGGATCTTCCCGGACTGGGGCACGAACCCGTGTACCCTGCATCGGCAGGCGGATTCTCAATCACTGCGCCACCAGGGAAGCCCCTGTTTTTTAATTTTTAAAACATTTTTTTAATTAAAAAAAATATTCTCTTTTTTTGGCCACGCCATGCGGCTTGTGGGATCTTAGTTCCCTGACCAGGGATTGAGCCCGGGCCCCCAGCAGTGAAAGCACAGGGTCCTAACCACTGGGATGCCAGGGAATTCCCTCAAATATCAACATTTTAAATAAAAGAGGGCTCCAACTCTGCACAGCTCAGCCTTCCCCGCCTCACCCTTGTCCTTGCCCTCCATCAACACCATCACCGCCGTTCATGGATGGAGAAACTGAGGCTTGGAGAGGCCACCTCAGGTGCCCAAGATCACACAGCTAGTGGGTTTCCAGTCAGATCTGGATTTGAAGGCCAACTCCTCTTGGTTTGGACTTTACAGTTAAGATGGTATCCCATAACAACATCACACCTATCTCAAAGACAGGGCGTCCGAAGCTTCTAGTGCATGGCCTGGACTGGTCCAGGCTCAGCAAACAGAGCCAGTGCCATCACGGCCCCACCTGCCCCGCTGCCAGCTCCACAGTCCCCTCCCCTTACCTCTCCCCTGCCCGCATCCTTCCTCCTCCCCGTGGGCACGGCTGAATCTCTAGGGCACAGGGAACACTGCGTCTCTGACAGCTTACCGCCCCACGGCACCCCCTGGCCTACAGAAATAAAGGAACCTCTTCAAAATGACCCTTCCTCCCAACAACCTTAACAATCAGCTCCCCAAAGACCCTTCCCCTCCCAGGGGCCTCTCAGGTCCTTCCCCGCCAACCACACCCTGACTAGCCCCCCTCAGCCGCTTGGTCAGCCCCAGTGGGCCTCGGGCTCCTCCTGCATACGGACCCTACGGCCTGGACCACACCGCTCCTCTACCCTCTTCCCCTGAAAGCTTTCCTTCCTCCCAGTGCAGGCCGCTGGGCTGTCTTCCTGGAGTCCTGCAGGTGGAATCTATGATTCCTTCACTCAGAGGTCTTCTAGAAATTCTGCATAAACTTTTTATGTCACTAAGGGCACACATTACGCCCTATAGCTCAGGTTCCCTTCTACCCTTTTAGGCCATAAGTATCATGTCTTATTCAAGTGTGTTTCTCTGGTACCTAGCAGAGTCCTGGGCACATACTAGAAACTCAATATCTGTTTGTGTGGAACAAGAGACGTCACCCATTTTATCTACGCTGTTGATTTAGCACTTGACCAAGGAGGCGATGACGAGATGGCTGTGGCTGTCCTGATTCTTTCCGAGTGGGGCAGGCTGGCTGCAGTGCTGAGTGGTGATAGGCTGATGCCAAGGCTGACGTCATGGCTGACGTCATGGCAGAGCATTCTATTCAATATTTGGATTCTGAAAGCCCAGGTTCAAATCTTGGCTCACAGCTTTCTACCACGAGCTCTAAGACAAATTGCTGAACCTTTCTGAGCTGCAGTTTCTTCTTATTTAAAATTGGGGGATAAAACCCCACACAGTAACCTATCATTTATAAAGTTGTTGTGAGAATTAAGTGATGATTAGGGATATTAGACAGTTTTTGCCCATATTTATTATCTAACTGAGCTGATAAACCAACAGTCCAACAACTTCCTTTCAATGAGGTGGAAGAAGAATTCAGCATCATAAGATCCAGGGGTAATAAGACCAAACTGCAAGGACAAACTGAACTAAACAGGAGAAAATATATTCTGCCATTTGGTGAAACTGATTGATGTGGTGGTTTTATTTAACAGAAATATCACAAACACCCACACTGGAAAATAAGCAGGTACGTGGCTCTAACCAAGAAATTGATCTCACGGGGAAACTGGTGATCATGCAGGTAACATTCTCTCTGCAACTGGGAAGATTTTATGAGTAGCCAGGAAAGTTAAAAGGTTCCTTGCTTTGGTGAAAATTAGTACAGGACACTTTTTAGGCAGCCAGCAAAGCAGCAAGAGAAGAGAAGGACTGTTCACTGATTCATTCATTCATTCATTCAGTTAAGAGCTATTTATAGGGGTCTATCAGGGCCAGAGGCTGTTCTGGGGCAGGGAAATCTATGACGATAAAAGACTCGATCTTTATGTAGATAAGAACGTATGTAGCTTGTGGAGCAACTGGCCTGACACACACAAGAACACAGGCAAGGACATCACTCCAAAATGTCAGAAGATCTGATCAAGAGCTCAGCATGCTTTGCAAAGGCATTAGGGAGGGCAAGGTGTTGAGGAAAGTCTCTCTGAATAGAAGACATTTAAACTGAGCCTAAAGGTAAAGAAGAGAGAATAAAGTCCTCCAGGTGCTGGGAGTCACACGCAAAGGTCTTGAGGTAGAAAAGATCTCAGTGTATAGAGCAACAGAAAAGAGGTCAGCACTGCAAACACAGTGAGGGCAGAGGGGCCCAGTGTGGCGCTTGGAGACTCGGAGTGTCTGGTCAGCTCTGACCATGTAGCTGCAGTGAGTTGTTCCCAGTCCTCAGAGTTTTAAAGTGAAAACTGTAACATTAACGTAGTGCCTTTCTTTTAAGGACTCATGCAGAGTGCTATAAAGACAAATGGTCTTAGTAATCCAACAGTTGGAGAGAAAACTTCTCTGGAATGAATAGACAAAAGAAAAGGCAAACAAGGTGAGAAAAAGAAAAAGAAAAAGAAAAAAGTCTAGCCCAGAAAATGTAATGGGATGGACATACATAAAATAGGTAGGGAAACAGTTTGACAGTTCCTAAAAACTTATACCAAGAGGGACCATACGATCCAGCAATTCTGCTCCTAAATGTATGCCCAAAAGAATGAAAATAGGGGCTCAAACAAATAGAGGGACATGTTAATAGCAGCATTAGTCACGGTACCCAAAGGGCAGACACAGCCCAAACGTCCATCGATGGATGAATGGATAAACAGAATGTAGTACATCCATCCAAAGAAATATTCATCAGTCCACTATAAAAAGGAATGAAGTACTCATCCAAGCTACAACATGGATGAACCTTGAAGCCATTATGCTAAGTGAAAGAAGCCAGTCACAAAAGGCTATACATTACATGACTCCATTTAAATGAAATATCCAGAATAGGTAAATCCAAAAAGACAGAACACAGACTGATGATCACCAGGGCCAGCAGGAGGGAGAATGGGGAGTAACCATTGAATGGGTTCAGAGTTTCTTCTCGGGGTCATGAAGAGATTTTGGAACTAGATAGAGGTGGTTGCACTACATTGGGGAAGTACTAAATGCCACTGAATTGTTCACTTCTAAATGGTTCATTTTATGTTAAATGAAAGGAAAATAAGCTGGGGGGAAGGAAATGCTGGGGAAGTAGGGGGTCATGCCCGAGTCAAAATAGAAGGGGCCCCTTGAGGAGAGGGATGCAGTTTTGCGGCTGGGCAGATTGACCCACGGGCCAGGTGAATCTGATCTATATGGTTCATCGTACTTCTCGACCTTTGGCTTCACTTAAATCAAAGCCTTCGGAGCATAAAAAGTTCCTATATAAAGAAGAGGAATCTTACAGTCCTTGAGAGGTGACAGGTAAGGGCTCCCTTTCTCCAACAGTGTTCCTGTCTCAGTGGTCACGTGGGTGCTTGAGACCCACAGCTTTGCCTTTCTGAGCTGTGGTCCCCTGCTGGCCTCAGGGGACGCTGAGCATGCTCAGGGACGTGAAGGATGCTCAGACACTTGTCCTCCGAAGGTCTCTGTCTAAGCTTGCAGGGGATCCTGGCTGGGTGCTTGAGAGGAAACAGGAGGATAATCTGTCTCAATCATCTCCCCTCAAATAGAAACGAGCCCTGGAAAATCATAATAAACCCCAGCATCAGTTCCTTTGTGAGTCTATTGCTAGGGGTTCTGGCTGCTGACACTTGGCTCCTTCTGATTTGGGAAGCACTGGCCTCTTAATCTATTTCAGCTGCTTCAAAGTGACAGGGGTCAAGGACAAACGACATTTAATCAGGTTTGCTAGTCAGGATGGCAGTGCTGCCTGCAGAGGAGAAATAAGTAAAGTTCCTTTATGTTTTAGGAAGAAACTTATCAGCACTCCCTTCATACGTGCTAAGGAAAAATAGCCTTTCAGGTCCTGTTAAGATTCTAAGACCTGAAACCAGTTTCCTCCAAAACATGGGAGGGAGGACCCACTCTGTGCAAGAGACCACAAGCCACACTTCCTGGCAGGTTTTACAAGGACATGGTGCTTTTTCTTCCCTGAAATAATGATTTTTTGCAGTAAGCTTCACTGGCTGTAACCACTTGACCCAAACTTGTGCAAAATAGAGAGCTCTTAGAGCAGTGAGTGCCAACTGCAATGACGATGCTTTTATTTGGCAGGGCCCTTGTTTGTTTATATAAATTAGCCTGCAATTACCAATAACAGTGTTGGTCCAAAACAAGGTCAGGCCAAATGTAATGCCGGGAAGAACAATGGTGTGGACACGGAAGTCCAGACAGGGCTATCATGGAGAATTATGGGGGAGGATTAATTAGCTGGCCTCTTCCTGGGTATCGCCGTTCTCTCATAACATCTTTGTGCTACCACAGCTCCTTTCTGGTAATAAGTTACCTTAAGAGAAATGTAATTAGTTGCTGGAATTCATTAGCCCCAGTCAGTGCATCCACAGCACGGCATCTCCTTGCTACTGGAGTGCCTGTTAATGGGGAAAAATGATGTATTTGTCTCTCTATGGGACAATAACAAAGGATGCAGGCTTAGTCTGAAGTCCTGGCATGTCTGTCCTTTTACTCAGCAGACTGAACAACTGAAAGTGAATTTATGATACAGACTTAGAAAAGCACAGGGTCCTGAAAATCTGGTGTGAAGGTTGTCACGTTTTTCCTAACTATTGCTTCTTTTGCTTATACCTTTTGGAGGCAAGAAAATGTAGACCAAGCATGAAATCTGGACAGGGCTCCCCTCTCTGTGACTTTTCTCTGCTTAAGAAGAACACTTTAGTTGGTACTTCCAGAAGCTTCTGCCAGCTCAGAATGAGAACTTTCTAATAAGCACTAAAGAATGATTTTTACCTTCAGTAGCTTCCCCAGTGCTTGGGGGACTTTCTATGAGACGCTGAGGATCGCGTAGCCGAGAGGCAACATGGAGGTCCACGATGCAGGCACCCCAGTGGGGAGTCTCTCTTCTGCCCACCTGCACCTCTGCTTCTTATGATCCTCATGCAGCCATAGCTCTCTGAGTACACAGACCCCATTTCTCATCCCTCCCTATCGCAGCTTCCAAGGGTGATGGAGAGGAACCCAGGGAACCAGACATCCCAGTCACCCTCCCTTGCAGCTGTCTGTCAAATGCCCTATGGACACCTGCACAGGGACACAAGGAAATCACTAACCCAGGAAAGGGGGCCTGTGAGAACAGGAGGGCAACTGGAAAATTTTCTACTCTTTTTTTCAAATATTCTTGGTCACCAAAGGAAGAAATTAAATTTATTTCAAATAGACTCAAGGAAGCGAATAAGGAGAGCGGCAGAATTAAGAGACAGGCTGGGTGGGGCAGAGCTGCACATCCAGCTCTTTACTCTGAATCCATAAGATGGTGGCTAGGAGGGTGCTCTCTGAACTGGTGCTTCTGGACAATGTTATTCGTGGCTCTCATTGACTGTTTCTCTTTCCTCCAAGAGCAATCATAACTGCAAGTTGGAGATCTTCATCAATGTTACTGAACATGGGCTAGCCTCTGTGTGTGCTCTGATGTTCTTCTGTGAATTGCACCATCTCCTTGGTTGTTTTGTCCCAACTCTGGTAAATATTGGCTCTATTTCAAAATAAATGTCACTTTGAAAAGGGAAAGGAGAAATGGTATGAAAACAGATGGATTGAAGTATTGGAGAAGCTTAGTATGTAAGTGATAAGTAAAACTGTTTGGCGAGCTCTTTCTTCTTCAATTTACGGTTAATAGACTTGTTTCTTAGCTTTTCCTCCAGGGAAGCTACTTCTGAAGCAATGTAATATAATTTTGGAGGCAGAAGGAGGAAAATTATGTTTTTAATATCAAGAAGTTATGAAAGATTTTAAGAAGGGACCAGCACTTACAATTTGCTTTTTATTTATCAGGGAGCTAATGCTTTATAACCCAATGGTTTACAGGAATAAATATTAAACATCATTGTCTACCAATTGGGAATTAACTGAACTTTCTCATTTAACCTTTTTTTAAAGGAAGTAATTTGTTCATACTAGTGGAAGATTTGAATATTCATACTCTGATAGGAAGAATGACTACTCATCCCCCGTGTCCTCAAGTCCATTCTCTACGTCTGCGTCTTTATTCCTGTCCTGCCCCTAGGTTCATCAGAACCATTTTTTTTTTTTTTAGATTCCATATATATGTGTGAGCATACGGTATTTGTTTTTCTCTTTCTGACTTACTTCACTCTGTATGACAGTCTCTAGGTCCATCCACCTCACTACAAATAACTCAATTTC